>NC_061483.1:4355214-4955214 GCF_022539355.2 Hippoglossus stenolepis
TTTCTACAACTTCTACTAATACTAATACTAATACTGATACTACTACTAGAACTACAACTTCTACTAGAACTACTCCTACTACAACTTCTACTAATACTATTACTTATACAACTACTAATAATAAAATGGCAGCACTTTAAAGAGGTTAACAAGAGGGCAGCTTAAACCATAGACTGTGTATACTAGTTAAAACTAATTGTTTCTGGTCAACAATACATAACTATCTCGCTAATTTATTTATAAATACTGTATTTTTATGATTTTTTTTCCTCAATTCATTCTCTTAATCTCTGTATTCATTTTGTGGGTGTATCCCTTGTATAGGCAGTGTTGCTTACAATAAATATAATAATAAACTGAATACATGTATATGTGATGTATAATACACATAAAATAATATATCCTAAAATAACATAATAGTATCAAATTAATTTATAGTAAAAAGCATGGCTTTATAACACGTCCATGGTTCAAAAGCCAGTATTCCTCGGCTGAGATAAAGTTAATTACTTCTAATTTAACTCATTTAAATGCTTTCATTTAGGATTTTCAAGGTTTTTCCAGAATATAGAACAAATACTAATACATCAGAAAATAGATTATTATTTTCAGTTAATGCAGATCATACAAACTGCTTTTTGTACATTATCCTCCTCCAACCATCTCATCTCAGTGTGTTTGATTAATGTGTCTTCAACATGACCTGGAAGTTGTTTTATGAAGTTTTAATTCAAATCCCTCACTCCAGTCAGAGTAACTCTCTTCTTGAAATTCTGTAACCTACTGAACTTGATAATAAAAGAAATGTACTTCACTTATTTCCACCGTTTTATGATGTAATCCTGCTCCCAAGCACAACATCTGCGTTTGCTTTATTGCGACTCGACTGCGTCTGATGTAGAAGGCGTTTGTGTAAAAGAAGGAGGTGCAGACACGAGTGAGCCGAAAGTTGCATTGAAATGCAAATGCAATTTTATATTAAAAGATAGCAAAGGGATAATTCACTATATCACACAACACAGCTTGTTAGTACTGTCATGGAAATACATATACAGTCTTTTCATATTTACACATCAAGTGACAACCAAACAGAAATCATAAATACCTCTTTTTGTTAACTTTACAACAGCTATACGCGACCAGTATTTCATAAGATAAAAGAGCACTATTAAATAACTGGTACCTTCCCTATCATTTACAAGGCTTGGAAACACAGTGGTTAAAATAATCCAGCAAAAACAACAACGAAAAAAAAAAAAAAGTTCTTCTCCAGTGAGTAAAATTAATACAAGTCTAGAAACGCTCATGAAATCCCTTTGTACAAAAGACTATACAACTTAAAAGCGATATCTCCCAACAGAAATGTTTTCTTGTATTCGGCGCGATAAAATCTGTACAGTTGTAGCATTCCTGCAGCAGAGGTGGAGGGATTGTGAGCCGGGATGATCCGTTACCGGGTTGCTGTGATGCTCTGGAGGCCGTCGACCCACCGTCAAGAGACTGTGGTTATGTAGCTGCCAAGACCCTCAGACCCCTTTCATTGGCCTCAGTGCTTCGTCTAGCAGCAAATCAGCAAAGTTGCTGAGCTTGTAGCAGATACTTCAAAATACGCGGTCCTATAAAGTCTAACTGGTATATTTGTCAATATAACAATATAGTATTTACTTGTACCATATCTCAACAACAGACAGAATTGTACTCTAAAAGTTAAAGCAATGCATAATATCTTTACTCGTATTAAATTCGGTTTTCAGTAAGTTGTCAGTGATATATTTCTAAACTACAACCCTCACTGTCTGATGGGGTCAGACATGCACAGTGTTCTAAGTTACCCATTTGTTATATACTGCACCGTGGCCGATGCTGCGCGTGCACCTTCACACGCGTTACGTTTAAAAGTTGATGGTTCAAAAAAAAAAAAAACTCACAAATTGTGAAAAAGGACAAATGTTCTCGTTTACCTCCAACAGTGTTTGGTCAGGCAGATACTTGTGGTTGTGAACACCGAGGGTTTGATGGATTCACCCCTGAAACGTCTGCCGCTACAGTGAAACGGGATCTTCTGTGATCACGTTCCAGGAGCAGGGAGAGTTTTAGTGTTTCATCAGCTTGTTGAAACGAGGACATTTTCTTTTCTCATGTACAGTGATCGACCTTGTGTTGTTCTTCTGATATTTGTTTGTATTAAGCAGATCCAGTGTCTCAACATTTTCAATGATTTTTTTTCTCAGAGAATAATTCATGGATCTTGATGAAAACACAGATCCATGAGTGTGTGTGCAGGTTCTTACAGATCTAAGAACAGATGACATGAGCCATGAATGTGTTTGGGATGTCACGGAGAACACTGAAAAAAGAAAAATTGTTTATCAACTTAGAAAAACAACCAAACAAATGAATTCCGTTTTTTTTCAAATTAAAGCCATCAATTTCCGTTCCTATAATTTCTTAATTTTAACTTAAACAAACTTAATTCATTGATTTTGTGTGTGATCAATAAAAAGTTTCTCTTTTCAGTGCTGAAAACAAAATTTCGCGGAGGCTTTTTTACAAGCAGTAAAATGAAATGTTAAAATTAAAATCAAAGAGCTTCAAATTATAAAAATAAGTGCTCGTAGATGATCATCTGTGTGGACATCAAACCCCCGGTGACCTGCGACATATACCTGTTAACAGCTTGGTAATTAAAACCACAACTATCTGCATGGCTGAGTAGCAGCAAGTGAGAACATGTGTTTTTTTTCCCCGTGATGTCGGTGACCAAGTAAAATAAAAATAAAAATGTAATGTACAATTTAAAACCTCTGAGGAAAAAATAAATATACAGCTGAAGGAGGAAAAGGAACGAAATGTTTGGCACTTAGGCTGTTACTTCATCGCGGCTTCCTCAGCTTTGCCCGAGGACACAACGGTTGAACCACAACTTACAAAAAAAAAAAAATGTTTCAAACACAAAAGGCTCCTTTCAGTTTTTGCAGGGGATGAAAAGACTTCTGCAACAAGTCTTGAGTATCGGCTACAGCGAGTCCTTGCTTGACCCTTCGGAGGCGGGAAAACAAGAAATTAGAAGCAGATGTCGTCACTGAGGTCGTGCACCGCTGAGGGCAAAGGAAACGATCTGTAATCAAGACACATTTCTACGGAAGTGTAAATGCAGAAAGACGCACGGAGACTCTTTGAAGTCCCACCCTTTGGCACTGTCATAAATACAACTCTTGAATAACCAGGTCCTGCAGCACAAAAAGTTCAAACACAAACAACTCCCACCGTCCTCTGGAAGTCAGCAAACCCACTCTACAAGTACAAAAACGTTCATAAATAAAGGTTCATCGAGACATGAGTGGTATCAGAGAGCATCGGGGGGGAGGAGCGTGTGGTTTTTTAGCTCTGTCCAGAAAGAGGAGAAAAGTTCACATAGAGAAGGTGAAGCTGTGGACAGAGAAGCGTCTGTTGAGAGTCTGCATCCTCCAGAAAACGCTCCGTGTCTCCGCTCACTTCCTCCCCAGAGTTATTTGCTTTCTTATTCCAGCATGCTCATTAGTTTATGATGTTGCCTGAAGGCAGTAGCACTGAGGGCACTGTCGAAGGACTGCACTGTGTGTGTGTGTGTGTGCGTGTGCGTGTGCGTGTGGGCACAAGTAGGACGGAGCCCCATTTTCAGAGACAGGAGTTGTGTTGATAGAAGCTTATTTGTGTCGAAACCAGGCTCATCTGTACTGTTACTCTCCATATGCAGCTGTGTTTGTACCTATTTACCTTTGTGTGTTTGTACCAGTTATAAATACATGTGTGTGTGTGTGTGTGTGTGTGTTGGATGACTGAGATAAAGCACAGAGGGCGGGGGTGGGGGGGGGTGGGGCCTCCCTCACACTTCACTCTCGGTGGAGGGCTTGCGCGTGGAGGTCCAGCCGGTGTCGGGCAGGCTGTGCTGGGCGTGACGCTGCGGGGTGATGGCCGAAGGAGTCAGGGTGGTTATGGAGGAGCATTCGGACGCCTCCTCCTGCAGGAGCTGCTCCGTCTCGCCGTCGTCCAGCGAGGCGCTGCTGGCCTGCAGGGACACGGTGTCGGTGCGCATGCAGGTGTGCAGGCCGCCTCGGGACGGCTTGATCTGTTTGAGGTCATCCCAGTAAAGCTCATCGTGGGACAGGAGACACACGCCCTCCACAATGCGGATCTTTTCCTTGGTGTAGCCTCCGTCCACTCCCCCCTGGACAACGACACAGGATTAGTTTAGTCAGAGTGACGCGTACGTGCATCAGCAGGTTAAAGGAAAAATCCACCTCCAGGTTCAATCTGGTCAATTTAACACTTCAGAGGAATCCATTTATTTCACTTAAGTAATTATGGAAAAGTCACCAGGTGGTGACAGATGACAAAGTCACTCCTTGGTTTCTTTGTTTTATGCCTCTTACTTCCTTCTCTTCCTTCCTCCTTGACAGACTTACTTCCTTATTAATTACTTCTTGACTTGCTTCCTTCCTTATTTCCCAACTTACTTCCTTTCTTCCTTCCTTATTTACTTCCTTCCTTCCTTCCTTCCTGACTTACTTACTACTTTACTTCCTTCTTTCCTGACTTACTTATTACCCAACTTACTTTCTTTCTTCCTTCCTTCCTTCCTTGCTTCATTCATTATTTCCTCACTTTCTGAGTTGCATCCTTCCTTCCTTTCTTAAAACGTCTATTAATGTTAACGCTGGTCAGAAAAACATCAAACCAAAGCTTCAAAGCTCAGCCGGTTAAAGGTGGATTTTCCCTTTAGGAATCAAACCAGTGACAAACTGCACAACACAGCAGAACAAGATATCAAACACAACCCATGCACAGCGAGTTGTTTGCTTTCAGTAATGCTGTGCTTTCGCCTGGAGTTAGTTTTTCATTTTCACACTGAGGTGCTGTAACAACCATAAACAAAACCAGCGAGCTCTCAGCCGGTAGAAGTCTGGAGTCAAATCCACTGGATGGTTTAATGGCACAAAGGAAAAAAATTGAGATGCTGTTATTTTCACAGAGCGAGAGGCACAAGGCTTCAGTTATTCATAAAAACTCACGGAAATTATTCAGTGTGTTGCATCAGGAATAATTTGAACATCGCCTTTTTCGCCTGCTGCGTGAAAAACTCAGTTCGCCTCACATCACTCACTGTCAGGGCGCTTACCTGAGACTGTTGGTTTTCATACTGACGGCTGGTGCAATTGGTTGCAATAAACAGAGAACTGGGATATTGGATTTGATTTGCGGCTTTGACGAATAAAAAAGAAAAATCTTACATCCCTCAGCTTAAAATGTACTTTTACTATACTGCATTTCCTGATTTTACCCAAGTCTAGTTTTCATATTGTAATGGGTGGTCATGCTTCAAGTTCTGTCACACATTTAGTGTTTTTAAACTTTTATTATGTTATAATTTATTATGCTATAGTTTTTATTATATGTTGTATTGTAGATGTATTATATGATGTATTTTTATGTGGTTTTTATTTGTGAAGAACTTCTTGGTTCAGATTTTCAGGTGAGTTAAAAGCTCTTAGTTGTTTACGGTTATTTCAAGGCTTCACTAAGGATTTTAGATTTACATAATGATGCTGATTATACTTGTAGCAACTTTAATAAAACCTTTACATACATTTAGATCACTGGCCTGTTGAAGTGTCAAGTTCACACAAAAAATGAAATAGTAGTTGAAACACTGACATGCTCCTGATCACGGATCTCAGAAAACTGCACCAACGAGAGGGATTATTAATTTTAGATCGCATGTCGCATGCAGCGAAAGGACAGAAGAAAAGAGTTGAAAACGTAGAACGAGTCGTTAAAAAAAACAAAAAAAAAACACAACTGAAAGCACACGGCTCCCACGTGCTGCGCAAACTACCTCTCCACGGAACAAGTGGGTCAAAAGATAAAGGGAGAGAGGGAGTTGTAGGGATGAGTTTGCTGCAGTGAGGGAGATAGAGGGGGAGGAAACAAGATTTCAACACGATCAGCATGGGCTCAGTCTGAGATCATTCTCAGAAAATTATCATGGATTCACTTGAAATCCATTCGTCTGCTAAACAGAAAACCTGTGTAGTGTCACTGCAGGGTCCAGTGCTGTACATTACCTCCTTCTTATATCGCAGCTGGTTGTATATCGGAGGCTTCTGCGACGCCTCGATCTTGACCTCCTGTGTGGACGTCCGGTACGAGGGGTTACTGTAGGTCAGGTTGCTCACTCCGGGGTCGGCGAACTTTGACTTTTTGTGCCTGTTGATCAAAAGTAAAGAGGGATACAGCACATGGATGCAGAACTGAACGTAGGTAATGATGTGGGTAACCAATGGGTGTCGAGCAGGGGACGGACCTGTAGATGATCAAAGCAGCGATGAGGATCAGAATAGCCAGGATGGTCAGAACTCCACCGATCACGTAGCTGATGTGAAGACCTTCTCCTGCACCAGAGGACATTAGAGATCAGTGCAAATCCAATGGAAGATACACTTGTTATCCAGAAGAGATCTACAGTTTCGTGTAGACTGACCATGAGGGGCCGTCACCACGTTGCTCGTGCAGCCTTCCACGTTCAGGTTCTTGTCAGTGCAGCTGCACAAATAAGACAGAAACACAGTTTGAGGAAAATACAAAATAGTACAAGTCAGGGGACTATAGTTAAAACTAGGAGAAGACCTTATTAAGTCAAAACCATTGTAGGACATCTCTCTGTGAGACCTTGGGGAAGAGTGTGTACAGATTTGAAGCATTAGGCTGAAAACCTTGTTGTGTTTCATGAAAAGTAACTACTAACTTCTAAGAGCAGCTTTCCTGTTAAAACATATTCAGACAGACGTACTTGACGGATGCGGGTCCTCTGTGTGGAGTGTCTGTTGCAGCGTTGGGGATCTTGTTGGGGACGGGAGTGCTGCCGGTTCCTCTGGTGGGAGACGTGGGGATGTAACCTGAAACTGATGAACACGAGCAGATCAGAGTGTGCCGGGACGAAAGAGAAATCCTGTGAACGTTTCTTATACACCGAGAAGTCAGGAGTTCCACACACACTACACAGGCAGAGTGTTCACTCACTGGTGGAGCAGGGTTTCCCGTCCGGCTCATCGGGGCAGGCGCACACAAACGTGTTGGTCTTTGCAAAGCAGAGGTGAGTGCAGCCGCCGTTATTCACTCCACAGAGGTTTGTACCTGAACGGGAGGAAAGGGATCAAACTGTCTGAGCGCTGCATGTTAACAACTGGGTGTGTTTGATTTATTTCCATCCGGCGTAATTAACGAGAACTTTAGGTTTCAGCTCTGCGACACTGGAAAATGAACGTCCCGACCTTTTTAAACAATTTTAAATGTTAGTAAAACTAACAACCAGAGGCTCCACCTCTAGTTACATTGTTTATTCATTAATTAAATAAAGCCTCTCGACAACTAACAAGCTTTTTGTAAATCCATGCCACTTTTAATTATAATTATTTTAAGTCGAATAATTAGAAACAAACTTAATCGGGCATATTTTTGTTTTGATTTTGCTGAGTCAAAAGTTTGTGGCGTTTTTTATGAAAATATTCTTGTAAGAATCTTTCTACTAATGTAAAAAGAAACTGATGAATCCCAAAGCAAGACAACGCCCGTGTATAACTCTACATCTAACTTATTTATTATTACTGGGATTGGTTTTTGTTTTTTTAAATTATTATTGCTATGAAACGTAGGAGTCTCCCATATCTTCCCGGAGGTGTCTTTTTAAAAGCCTCCTTACCCGTCTGTCTGTGAGGCGACACCACTATAATGTCCATGAGGCCCTCCACGTTGGGGAGCACGGTTTCCTTGTTACGGCCCGTGTGCTTGTCCACCCGCTGGATGGACTTAGTCTGCCAGTCCGTCCAGTAGATCCAGCGGTCTTGCTGCGAGAGTCGGGAGAAAGGGGTTAGAGGGGAGGACACCGGCTTCAACTGGGGAAACGAGGGAGAAGAAGAGAGGAGGGGAAGAACACAGACAAGGAGCAGGGGGATGGTGGAAGAGAGGGAAGGGAAAGGGAGGGGAGGAGGAAGAAAAATGAGGGTCAGAGTGGAAGAAGAAGGAGAAATGGTTAAGTCGAATGAGTTCAGCATGAGGACGGAGAGACGACCAGTGAGAGTCACGCGGTGAGTGAAAGAGAGCAAGGTGAGTGGAGGAAGGCGGGTCAGCCCATTGATTGACAGCTGAGGGTGAGGAGGGGCGAGGAGGGGGGGGTACCTGCGTGAGGGCGAATGGGTGGGACACCGGGCTGACGAGGATCTGACGCAGTTTCCCGTTTAGGTCCGAGCTCTCGATCCGGTCCAGGTGAGCGTCCACCCAGAAGATCCTGCAGGAAACACCAGCAACACATTTAGCCTTCTTACGAAATTTCTTACCACATAGCATGCTAGCATACTTACAGGGGTCACGTTAACATGCTAACATGTCACGTTAGCATAGCGTTCTGACCCCTCACCAGGATGATTATATCATGAAACTTTCATATTATCTAGAAATTTGCTTCTGTCTGACCTTCGAGTGTCGTAGTCCAGCGTGAGGCCGTTGGGCCAGCCCAGGTCCGTGTTGATCAGGACCTTCCGGTCGGAGCCGTCCAGATGTGATCGCTCAATCTTCGCAATGTGACCCCAGTCGGTCCAGAACAGGAACCTGCACAGACAGAACAGGTCAGGACACTTTCTATTGGAAAAACCTAACAGACTCAAAACTCAAAACCCGTCTTACCCTTTGCTGGGGAACACTGCGATGGCTCTGGGTTCGTCCAAACTGTTGTTGACCAGGACTTTGCGGCTGGTTCCATCCAGACGGGCCACCTCGATGGTGTTGCGCCCAGTGTCGGTCCAGTACATGTTCCTGGACACCCAGTCGACGGCCAGCCCATCTGTGGTTTTCAGGCCCTGGCTGATCACCGTCTCCATGTCACTGCCGTCTAGATTTGATCGCCTTAGGAAAGGATTGACGTTACAGAAAAGGGCTTCGTCATTATATCTATTTCAATGTTAATAAAGGAAAGGATTTCTCAAAGTTGTATTAACAGAGAGTTTACGAGCAGAAGTTGTTTGTTACCTTATAACATCCAGCGTGACATCGGTGTAGTAAAGTTTTCCGTCCACGCTGTCGTAGTCCAGAGAGATAACATTGTGCAGCTCCGGCACCGGCACGTGCACGTCTGTGTGGTCGTCGGTGTCCAGGGAGATTCTGCGCACGCTGACGCGGTTGGAGAAGACCAGGAACGTCTCCGGGGAGTCGTCACACGACCTGTCGTCCCCCTTGAGCAAGATGCCGGTGGGACAGGCACAGGAAGTGCCGTTGGGACGAGGAAGGCAGAGGTGGGTGCAGCCCCCGTTCCTCTGGCCACACTTATTAAAACCTGAAGCAAAGAGACAGAGGTTTAATATAACAGAAGCTGGAGCCTACACTTCCCACAATGCAACTCAATAAACAAAGGTCAACCTCTTGTCCCCAGACTCACCCAGTGGCCTCCCCCTGTCCACGGCCTGGATGTCCATCAGGCCTGGCAGGTTGGCTTGCACCGTGATGGTATTGGCCCCGGTGTTCTTGTCAGCTCTCTGGATGCTGCGGCTCTGCCAGTCCGTCCAGTAGATGTGGGGCCCCAGCAGGGTCAGACCGTACGGGTGCTGGACCGGCGTCACAAGGGTGTGGCGGTTCTGCCCGTTGAGGTCGGACGCCTCAATACGCTGGAGACAAGGTAGAGATAGAGATGATTATAACCAAGACTCCATGAGGTCTGATGCATTAACCTTTCAGCCATTTACCACTGAAAACGCTACTAACTTGTATTTCTGCAGAAACTTTAGTTTTCATTCACTGGACTTTTTATTGCCCATATTAGTTTGATTATTCTGTCACGTGTTCTCCTCATTATGTTGTTTGAAGTACTTTAGAACAAAGCTTTCTTGGACAAGTCTTCAGATATTAATACTATATTCAAAAGTTCTTCTGATCCATAGTAACTCTCTAAATTCTCCACAAGGAGTCGCTGCTGACCTCAGTGTGAGCGTCAGCCCACAGTAGCTGTGAGCCGGCCATGTCGATGGCCAGGCCGTTGGGCCAGCCCAGGTTGTTACTGATGAGAACCACGCGGTCGGTTCCGTCCATCGCTGAACGCTCCAGCTTGGCGTTTTCCCCCCAGTCTGTCCAATACATATACCTGGAGAAGAGAGAGAGAGAGAGAGAGAGAGAGAGAGAGAGAGAGAGAGAGAGAGAGAGAGAGAGAGAGAGAGAGAGAGAGAGGACACAGATGTCAAAGGTCAGACTGTGAGGAGACTGAAAGCAGGAGATACGACATGTTTGAACAGCAAACAGCAGAATAATTTGTTGTAATGATCACAGCCTCCCTTGAGCACCAGGAAAACAAATGAGCCGATTTCCCAATATGCTCAACTAAGGATTACAAGCCTCCACAATTTGTTTACCTCTCTGACAGATTAATTCGAGATTTACACCAAATGCTCTGGAAATAAAAACCGCTCTGCAGCAGCCTCACCCCATCTCGTGGTAGAGCGCGATGGCTCGAGGACTGTCCAGGTTCTGCCACACGAGAACTCTCCGCATGGAGCCGTCCAGGTTGGCGACCTCAATGCGGTTCGTCCCCGTGTCCGTCCAGTAGATCTTCCTGCCGCGAGCGTCCACCGCGAGACCGTCGGTAGTCACCAGCCCTGCAGAAAGACGGGGATAACGACGGAATGAGGACACTACAGGTGGAGTTGAACAGCATGACGGAGGTAAGCCACGCCCCTCACCTGTAGATATGATGTCTTCATGTTCTGATCCATTGATGTAAGCTCTGCTGATCTTCTTCAGCGTGCTGTCAGACCAATAAACCTTCGCTGCAGGGGGCGACACAATCACATGTTAGTTTCTCCGTCACTCTGTCTTTTTGAAACTGGCTTTTTTTAAAGTTTGGAGAAGACACAACGAACCTTCTTTGGGGTCGACACCGATGGCGATGGTGTTTTTCATGGAGCTGTTAACAGCCAGAACCACATCAGCGTAGTAAGGGATGTCCAGAGAAACCATCCTGATGTCTGTCCTCCGCGCAAAGATCAGGAAGCTGCTCATTCCTGCTCACACACACACACACACACACACACACACACACACAGACACACACACACACACACACGTCAGCAGACATCACAGAATCTTTCTGTCAGAACACAAAGGAAGCTGACATGCTTTTAAATTCCTGTGAGACAAAGGTTTTGACAGATCAGTCCTCAGAACTCTTTGCAGTTTTTCTCTTTTTATCTACAGACTTATAAAGTTACATTTTCAAGAAATTTGTCACGACCATACCTTTGTTTGAGTATAATGTTGCATTGAAGGTCACAGTGGATATACAAGCACTTTTAAGCCCATATTTCTTTGCATTCTGGGTAATTACCACCATGAAAAGTTACACTGCCGCACCTACAAGCAAAACCTGGACTTACAGCAGCGTTTCTGCAAGTTAACAAGTTCAATTTAAGACTCTAAGACCATAATGAATGAATATGAGAGATTATCAGAGTCCCAGAATTACTTACACTTCCCCATAATTGAATATAAGGTGAAGTAGCCGAATCGAGAATAACCCTTCTTGTTCTTCCCTCCTGTATTTTAGACTTTTTATTGCTTGGAGATGTTGTCAACAACATTCACGCTGATTGGTTAGATGTGTTCATGTCGGGAGTGAAACCTATGAACAGAAACTCTAAATTTGATTAGATTGTTTGGAGCATCTTTTTAAATATGATTCCTGAGCATATTTATAATGTGTGTCCCCAGTGGACACTGCTCTGATGAACCTCTATTATAAATGTCTTTTTTTAAATGCAGGCAGAGGTAGTTTCATACCCGACGTGCAGGTCTTTCCATCCGCCTGCAGGTTGATCCCGGTGGGACAGGCACAGCTGGAGGCTTTGGGAGCAGGAGCCAGGAGACAGAGGTGGCTGCAGCCTCCATTACTCACTGCACAGGGGTTGCGCACTACAGAGACACACAAACAGACTCGGCTCATCCACCATCCCGCTTTCTAGGTCAAGCACAGAGGAGACTGGGGCAAACAAATAAGAGAAACACACAACAGATCCAGATCCAGACAGTGAAGGGCTTCAGAGAACACAGGAAAGCTCTGCCCCCCACCGCGTGTCACTGAGGTTTCAGTTTGGTATGAGCCCCTGAGGCTATCTGTCCTCCCAGCCCACGATCTGGGTTCAGTTTACCTGTAATCCCCCAGTGTCAGCAGAGACACTGGATCTGAGGTAACAAGAGGCGGCAAAAATCAGATTAGTAGAAGGAGAAAGAGGGGGTTTCAAACTTTGTCTTTGTAACGAGAGACGACAAATCCAGGACAGAACACGTGACATGTGGTCGGGGAGTTTAGGGACAGTGACAGATTCTCCATTTGTGTACTTCATCTCTGGACTGCAGATATATTGGTTTGGATATCAAATAACGACAATGAGAGAGTGTTTGAAGGGGTTTAAATTCATTCTGGATTATTCTGGATGATTCAAAGTCCGGTCCCACGATGTCTTGAGCTGAACAATATTTGGAAAACATATCAAATTAGATATGTAAATTGGTATTTTGTTTTACAAGCTTACTTCCTCCCGTCGTCCAAAATATACAGGTGCCGCCATCTTGCACTTCTGATGTCACTTAGAGCCAGGAGCTATGCAGCAGTGATCGTGGAGCCACATTATCGAGGGCTTTAAATTATTGTTTCATTGATTTCAGATCCAATATGTTGACGAGATAAGCTGACTGCTGTGAACATGTATGCTTAACGTGCACACACGCGCGCGCGCGCACGCACGCACGCACGCACGCACGCACGCACGCACGCACACACACGCACACACACGCACACTGACCTGTCTCACGGTGCCGGTGGAACATGTGAATATCCATGAGGTTCTCCAGGTTTTCGGCCAGCGTTTGTCGTCCCAGCCCGGTGAGCTTGTCGGCACTCTGGATGCTCTTGGACTGCCAGTCTGTCCAGTACAGCTTGTCCTTGTGCACAGTCAGGCCGAAGGGGTGAGGCAGCTGCGTGCCAATCAAAACCTGCACGCAACAACAACAGAAGAAGTCAGGTTAAGATCAAAAAAGATAAGATAAGGGCATAATAATAATTTAAAAACACTCTTCACCTGTCGGTCGGAACCATCAAAGTTTCCAAACTCGATGGTTTTCATGCCAGCGTCGGCCCAGTACAGGCGTTTGGTCTCGTAGTCGATGGCGAGCCCATTGGGCCAAGTCAGGTTGGACGAGATGATGACAATGCGATTGGAGGCATCCATTCCTGCACGCTCGATCTTCGGGTTGGCCCCCCAGTCGGTCCAGTACATGAAGCTATGGAGAGGGCATGTGAAGAAATGATGAGACGACTGTGTGAAGTTCAGGTTCATCAATGTTTTTTTTAACTGTTTCGTATCTCACCCTCCGATCGGGTCGACGACAATGTCCCTGGGCCGGTCCAGGTTCTCCCAGATCAGGACGGTGCGCATGCTCCCATTTCCGTTCGAAACTTCGATACGATCCGTACCTGAGAACCCAAAGACACACGACTCGTTAGAATCCTGTTTCCTCTGTCACGTGTTAGAAATGTCACCAACACGCCCACTTGCTTGCTGTGAAGTTTCCAGACATTTTACTAGGGGGCTGCAGGAAAAGTTCCAGCAAATGTCCGGAGCAACTGACTCAGACATTTGCGTTTTCTCTCATACAGCCCCTCAGGAAAATGTCCAGACTTCAGTGGATGTCTGAAAGCAGCTTGTGTCGGGACATGTGAAATGAGGCTGTTTACCAGCATCGGTCCAGTAGAGCTTGTTGGTCACCCAGTCAATCGCCAAACCTGCTGGACTCTCCAGACTGGTGTCGACCACCACCTGGAAAACAAAAAACAAAAAAAGCTCTGTAAATGTTGCTATTCTAGTTTCCATGTTAGCCCTGAATCCTTGAAGCTGTGAGATGTGAGCGATCCACCCTCACAAATAAAGACAGATACAGGAGATAAGTATTGGTGGAATTCATGCAGGAGATATTTGTAACCACTTGAGGTTGTACTTTCCCATCCCCCCCAGTTGATGGCAGTGTTGTATAAGGTTAAACCTGCTGTAGTCCTTCTGTTTGTGTCGGGACAGAAAGGATGTGATGTCAGTGTGTGGTTCAGTCACAGGGTCGATGCCACTGACCTCTTGCTTGGAGCCGTTCCACAGCGCTCTGTTGATAGAGTCCGTGGTGACGTCCGTCCAGTAGATGAAGCCGTCTTTGGCGTCCCAGTCGAGCGCCACGGCATTGCGCACGTCGGCCAGAGGGATGACGTCGTCGGACATGTCCTCTGTATCGAAGCTGATTCGTCGGATGTCCGTCCTTCGGGCAAAAAGCAGGAACTTGTCAAGACCTGATTAAAGACCAAAGGTCTTCTGTCAGTCTTCTAGGTTTAACAGTGGGGTCAAGAGTGAACACAGCAAAACAGCACTAAAACACACACATGCACACGCACACACACACACACAACAGCCCTTTAATAGGGAATCAAACCATCATAACTACTTTAACATAATTATCTAGAATGATGATAGAAAAATGTAGATTTGTTTATAAGTAAAGGGTCGTAAATGTCACGTAACTTTAATTCAAACAGTGCAACTGTCTATAATAACAAAAACTAGAATAAAAGTACTTGAATAATTTTAGTTCAGCACATGTTTAACTGCACTGGACCATAGCGTGTAATGTGTTTTGTTTTCTTTGACGACCAGCGCCTCAACTACCAGGATCCTCAGGAAGATTAAATCCATGTAATGAGATTATTGTTTTATCACTGTGCTTTTAAATAGATTCACTGTTAAATCTGTAAAACTTTATATCATCTCTTCAGGATTTTTAGGTTTTTTCCTTTAAAGTTTGACATTTTTACTGGATTTCATTGATTCAATGTGAGTATTAACACAACATCTGGAGCTCAAACGTATTTGTGGGGGCTGTATCTACACTAACAACTCATATACAAAGTATTAAACTGTATCTTAATGCATGTTATAGATAAATCAACAAAATACAATCATTCACGTATTACATAAATCAGTGTTTCAGGTGTTGGCGGGGGGTGGGGGGGTACTCACCATCAGCACAGCTGAGGTGGTCGACCTTCTTGAAGCCGGTGGGACAGGCGCAGGTGAAGGTCATGTTGCTGGGGAGACACAGGTGACTGCAGCCGCCGTTGTTGGTGCCACAGCGGTTCCAGCCCCCTGCAGGACAGACAGAGACACAACCAGCTCAGTGTGAGATGAGTTTAATGTCTTATACAAACTTTTACATCACACAGAAAACTCAGTCGTCGACCGTGTGCAACTAAACTGAATCTTCACACAAGTTGTTTTTGTTAACGTCGTTGTTTTAATGGTTTTGCTCGTCATTCGTGTTTTTCTACGATGGGATTTTGATCATTTATGTCATTGTGGACATTTGAGACTGCGGTGATTCTTTACACTGATTTCCATATTCATCCAATGTCTTAAATTAAAAATTGTGTGAAACTTTAAGATTCTTGAAAACCAAACACTTTTAAGTCCCCAGTGCAACAAGCAGCCTTTATGTATGTTATTGTTTTCTTTTAACTTTCTGAGTCCACCCCTTCTGTTGCTTATTGTCAAAATCATAATATGAGGGAATCAATATAACAATGAAAATAAAATGTGGTTTATAAAAAGCAACATTTTCCTTTAAACTGAATAAAGAAGTACTTTGTTTGTTTTCAGGAACTTTTTGGGCACTTTTGGAAATGTGCAAATTCCCTTTGAGCCGGTATTTGTTCATAAATTAAAAACTTCATGGTTTGTTTACTTCTATTTGTGAGATGCTGGTTGTTGGTGAAATATGAAATCTGAAGCCTCTTTTCTTCATATCTGTTCAAGATTTGGACAAACGTGATTCACTGAATCCGAACCAACACAAAATAGAAAAGCGTCCGACCTCCTTCTGGCGATAAAGACACTGTTGAGAGTTCATATTAGTGTTTGACTGCATTTTACCAGCATGACATCCAAACACTTTCCCTTGGCCTCTACTCAAGTTAAACACTCTGTAGTTTGTTTATAGGAAACACAAGTTTCACGCTGACAAATCCCCTCAACTGGTCATTTCACCACAGGCTCCAACACAAGCACAGCAAATCATCCCATCGCGTCAGGGTCCGCCACCGTGTGAGCGAGGGGTTTTTAAACTTCTGTGTGCGATGATACCCTTAAAGAAGATTCCCATTCCCCTCGTCCGTCCTCAACCGGCTCATCTTCCACCTCCAAAGATGAGCTTGTGTTTGATGTTGAGCGTTTTTTTTACTCTTCTTCTGCTTCAGGCTGCAAACTAAAAAAAAACGGCCTCCATTGTTCTCGCTTCACTTAAAAACACTCAGTCACGGACGGAACCGGAGGTATTTGGGGTAAACAGATGTGCGGAGCCTCACGGAGGGAGGACAGCAGTTCTACATATGCTCTGCAACATGTTGTTGTCAGAGCTTTTTTTGTTAAATCCCTCCATTAGTTGCACCGCTCATCCTTTGAGGGTCATGTGGGGGCTGGAGCGTATCCCAGTTGACATTGGGGGCCGAGAGGCCGGGCTCAGGTGGTTCCCAGTCCATCACAGATCCGACATACGGGGACAAACAACCATTTACACCTGCAGGCGATTTAGAGTCTCCAGAAGTAAATTCCCCCGAACCTAAGGCTCCATCTACACTAATATGTGTTTGATTTAAAAAGGCGTTTCTGAGATTACATGCTCTCAGACCGTTCAAGTTTCTTAGAAAGACAAATATCAGTTGATCTTATCGGGGGAAGTGATAATCAGACCGACTCTTGTAGCAGCGTGTCCTCCCTTCTTCACATTTACGCCGTGAATCGAAATGCCTTTTCGGTAATCAGATACAAATCTGAGAGTACAGGTGTAAATGCACCCTGGGCTCATTGAGGACCCCAATACTGACGACATGGAGAAAAGGCATTTTACATACTTATGACTTCACCTTCACCAAATTTCAGTCAGTGTCACACGTCAGAGATATTTAACTCAGCGCTAAGCGTCTGTCCGAGCCGTGTACCGACCTGCGGGCTGCCTCTGGGGGTGCAGGGTGTGGATGTCCATGGGGAAGTGCAGCTTGTTGCGAATGATCTCCTGGTTCTTGCCGGTGAACTTGTTGGCGCTGTTGATGCTCTTGGTGTGCCAGTCGGTCCAGTAGAGGCTGTCCTCAAACACCGTGATGGCAAACGGGTGAGGCAGGCCTGGAGAGAGGAGGAGAGACAGGAGAGATCAGAAAGAGCGAGAGACGCAAACAACAGACCGACGACAACAGAGCAAGTTGTTCGACAAAGTGAAATCGGGCACGTGTGAGGTTTGACACTCTTATAGTGATGAATGTTAACGTGGAGATTTCGAAGCCTCCTCCCAAACAAGGAAAAGACGGAAAGAAGAAACTCTGCGTTTGGCTCGTTCCACCGACACTTTCCAAACATCCTCCCATTCTGCGCTGTGGGCTCGGCTGATGTCACATCATCCCCATTTAGAGCTGCTTTCAATTACGCTGCCTCTCGTCGGCCTGTAGCTGGTTTAGTTGTGGCCACGGCGTCCAAAAGCGGAGGCGCACCACCGGGTTTCCTGCAGTAATGTGACTTTTCCGTCCAGAATCTGAAAACTGGATCGAGAGCTACACCTTCAAACAAGGTCGGCGGATTCCAGAGTCGGATTCTTGTGTGGACTTGTGTAAAGTAGGTTCACACATCTCACAAGTTTAGATTTAAATACGTTTTAGTGTCTGTTGATGGTTAAAAATGTCAGTTAAAAGGTTTATTGAGCTAAACAAGACAAATACTCGGATACTGAGCCTTTGGATTGTGTGGAAACCTTTCTTTTCCATATCTTAAGTACAGGACGTCTCTCAAACATGTGACTAAACAAGCAATAATCAAAGTTAAAAACAGACGAGCACAGCTGATGTCCCCGAACCACTTCAAACCAGCGAGAGGGACACAGGGAAAACACACAAATGCAAGATCTCGCTCACGTCAAATCACCATGTGTCGTTCTAACTTTAGCAGATAATCATGTGCTCATGTAAAACCCCATCACTTATTGTAAGTGGTAGCTTTCAGGCCCTTTAAAACGTTGACCTCATTAGAAATTTGCATCGAGGCTTTTAGTCTGTACCTGCGTTTGTGTTTGATGAATGTAGCCTGAGGATTTTTCAGTGTCAGTGTTCACAGCCCACACAAAGTGGAGCTCTGGCCTAAATTCTGTGTAACAGGGAACTCCTCTTGGATTCGTCTCCAGCTGGAACATCTGCTCAGGGTGACGCTTCCACATTCGTCCAAATCTGCAGCTTAATCCTCCTCCAGTGAAGTAGCTGCAGTCGGTTAAGTGCTGAACGGGTGGAAAAAGTGATTTCTGCCGCTGTGGTGGTGGCGGCGGCGGTGGTGGAGGAGGAGGAGGTGCGGTGAGCGTGCTGGCGGAGGGCTTTTAAAAACAGCGCCCATCATTTAATGACAGTGTTTTACAGCGCGGCGTAAATGTCAAGTGGTAAATGGCTAAAACTGGAGAGAAACCAGAGTGATAATGAGCCACGAGCATCACGGTGATCGAGTGGGAGCTCGATGGGACGAAAGTTTTGACAAGCAACGAACGAATAGTTGCTCCTGCATCCGTGCACATGAACAGAGAACGACTTTTACTACACTCTGCCTCCAGGGAATTATTCGTAATATCTAAAAGTATTTGTTAAAAAGTAGAAGCAGATTGTGTCTTATTAGAGGTTTATTAGTGTCTGTTAGTGTTTGTCCACTAGAGGGCGGTAACAAGTTGAGTTTTAACTCCGCCAAAGAGGCTTTGTTTTCCTCTGCCTTTGTGTGTTTGTTATTTCCCAGGATTATGCAAAAAACGGAACTTGGCGGAAGGATGAAATATGGGTTGAAATACAAAAATTTAAATTTGGAGAGGATTCAAATAAATGGGGAGATCTTGTTGATTTCTCTAACCGTAACCCTTCTCAAATATTGAACACTGTCTACGCATAAGCAGCCGTTTAACATTGACTTAATTCCTTTAGAAATGGCAAAATTACGATTCAACAGGAAGTGTCGGGTTAAAAGATGCGTGAGGAATTCTCCCTGCTGGCTTGAGGCTTGAATCCGGGGGTTTGATTCCTCCTCCAGCACCTTCTCCTGCCCATTTCACGCTTGAACTGCCCTGTCAATACAGGCGAAATGCCCCAAAAAAGAAAAACAAAAGGCTTCTCCCTCCTCCTGCTTCTTTTCAGGCAGGTCCAGGTGCTTCTGAGGTGATAGTGGCAGACTGTGTGTTCTCTGATCTTATCCTGACATGAGGGACACAACGGTACTACCCCCCCCTTTCTCTTCCTCTGAGTCATTGACACCACAGAGGCGCCTGGGTTTTGATACGGTCACCTTCCTCCTGCTCCTCGTCTCCGCACCCTCATGCCACCCCATCCTGCTCCTCCCTTCCCGGGACAGCTGGGGGAGCAGCTGCAGGCCGACGGGGCATCAAACATCCCGACCGGCGAGTAATGTCCCCTTTAACCTACATGTGGCACGTCCCCGTCCTCTGACGCCTCGACCGACTCTGTCGCACTTTCTATCTGCGACACGACGTCGCCTCGGGCTGAAGCAAACACGGCTCAGTTCGTAGTGTGATGATCTGCAGCTTTTTCTCCTCCTCAGATCATAATCCTCTGTGAGCAAAGCTGATTTTTGTGTCGTTTACAAAATGACAAATCAAGTAAAACAATTGTGATGCTTGTTTCATCAAATTTGTCCTCAAAAGGTCAAATCTTTGCCTGTTAGACGCAACTTCAAACTCCACAATAAATCACACTGTTACAGCAGAAGTTAACATCTTGAATTAATAGGCAATGAAACAGAAATTAACAAAATAAAACTAAAAAATGTTCATTCCAGGGTATGATTTCAATAATTTAAGAGACACGTCATCTGTCTACATGTAAATAAATCAGTCAGATTTAGACTTGGGTATAAGAGCGAGTTTAAAGTGTTTGTTAAAAGCAAAAAAATAAGGGATTTAAGGAAGTGCTTATGTAATCGATATCTATTTAAAGTTTAAACCACAACATATTCTAAAAACATGACTCACATTTTCAAACCACTATGGCAGGAATTTCATAAAACCAAACTGTCCAACATCCCCGAAGTGGATATTCACAATCCTCAGAGGCTGAACCCTAATGAACTCTGCTGCATGTGGTGAAATTTACGACCAGACATAAACACGGTTAAACTGACATAAAGATTTGTGCATTCATGCTCCCCAGAGAAAGAACCTTTCCACTTAGAACATGAGTGTAACGTACTGGAATCACATCACCTCTGTGTGTCTCAATCTGACTCTCACCAGATGATGAACACTATATTTTTATGCCTCTACTAACTAATACACTTATAAACAGATCCACAAGGGGGCATCATTTCTTTGATCTACTTATAATACTCATTGTCAGTGAAGCATCACGGCAGCATACAGCGTTTGTCCTCAGGCACATGTACTCTATGATCACCTACACACACACACACACACACACACACACAAAAACACAACCACACACACACACACACACACACACACACACACACACACACACATGATGAATGTGCACACATGCTATGCACACATTCGCGCACAAACAGACACAGACACACACACACACACACACACACACACACACACACACACACACACACACACACACACACACACACACACACACACACACACACACACACACACACACACACACACACACACACACACACACACACACACACACACCCTCTACACACTTGATACACACATTCCTGGGCACAGCAGTTTAAAATGTAACCATGCACACACATTCACACTGACTCACACACACACACATATATACACAATCACGCATGTGCAAAAACACACACACAGACACACACCCTCAAACACACCCGTCCCATTTGTCCTGTGTGTTGTCTGAGCAAACAGAATCGGGGACAGCACCAATCACCAGAGGAAGGACAGCACCAATTACAGCCTTTTATCCTGAGAGCACACATCATTAAAGAGAGCTCACTGGGCTGATAGGGCACACACCCACGCACACACACACGCACACACCCACGCACACGCACACACCCACACCCACACCCACACATGTACACAAACACACACACACCAGCACCCTGCACAAACAATTCCCATGTCCCTCTTCACACTTTTAAAGCCTCTTGATTTGTCACCGATCAGCTTTTCTTTTTCCTCTTCATCCGAAGGAAACACAAATTAAAAGCCACAGTTTCAGCTGAACCACAATTTATGATATGATCGCTCACATGACCTCTGAGTGATGATCATAACATGAGTTCTTGACCGGACAACACCACTTTGTGCCCATTAGTCTCATTAGTGTCAACAGCCGCTGCTGAGAAATCATGTTTATCTGCTGGTTGAAGGATCACAACCAAAATCTAATTGTGCCCAAAACGGAAAATATTCAAACATTTTAAGCTGATAACAAATAGACAGGAGTAGCAAAGGGAAGCATGTGACTTAAAGATCTATACCTTTAACCTTCAGTACAGGTTGAAACACAGATTCATTACAGCACATTGATCTGTTGGACCTATATAAACACACCGGTGTTGTTTAGGTCTGACATGTTTCGTTTTAACATGTTGCTGTTCACGTTACATCCTTTAATCTCCATGTTTAAAAAAACATGACGTAAACATGAAGAGTAAAGAATCATCAAGTCAAAACAAGAAACAAAACTTACTGCAACATGAGAAGAAGTAGGCCAGTGTGTGTGGAGCAAACACACACACACACACACACTATAGGAACCAACAACATAAACAGCGGCATGCACAGCTTTATGTTGTCATTTAAGGCATTTGTGTGTGTGTGTGTGTGTGTGTGTGTGTGTGTGTGTGTGTGTGTTTCAGTGGTAGGCATGAGGCTTATGCTCCTTAAACATGGCATTGATTAACTCCACATGGAACAATGAAGCAGCGTCAGTGTGCTGCGTCCTATATATCTAACCCGTTGTGTGTGTGTGTGTGTGTGTGTGTGTGTGTGTGTGTGTGTGTGTGTGTGTGTGTGTGTGTGTGTGTGTGTGTGTGTGTGTGTGTGTGTGTGTGTGTGGTAACTAGGAGAAGCCAGACGCAGCAACTTCTGAGCTTCTTAAATGAACGACAAACAACTGACAAAGCTTCATTTTTCAGGTTCACGAGGTGGTCGTACCTGTATTTTAAACAGGGGCCCTTTAGGTTTCACTTTATTTCATATTAAATATATGATGAAGTAAAGGTTGACTATCTCCTGTTCACCAAAAATGTTCGTAACCAACAAAGGAGGAAAGTAGCAAAGAGAAAATGTTGTTTTCAAGGACTGATACATTCCCTTTGTTGTGATAAACACTCGCTCACACTCAATTCTCTCTTTCTCTCACAATCACAGATCTGTCACCATCAGCGACACCCAAAAAAATCACGCTCCCATCAGTGGCTCGCTAAAACATCCATAAGGTTTTTACCATCCTCTGCAGGCAGGCAGTGTTCAGCATAAACTCAAAAGATACAAAAACTACGAAGCTCTGTCAGAGAATACGTGTTTGCAATCAGCTGCAAAAGTTAATCACCAGGAAAAACACTCCAAAATAATAGTTTTATCAAGTTTGGTGAAAATCTGTCCATGTGCTCTTTAGTTATTTTGTACACAAACACACACACAGGATATGTGCTGGCATGTAGTAAGTAAGTAGGTGAAACCAAAAATAATGTTTATCAAAAATAACACAGAAGTATCAGAAACAAACTCTGATACCAATAACCAGCCTTAACCAGAAAAGCAAGGAAACAGCTGAGACTTCACCTTGGCTGATGACGGCTTTGCGGTTGCGTCCGTCCAGGTCAGCCTTCTCGATGACATGGTGTTTGGCGTCCACCCAGTACATGCGGCGGCTGGCGTAGTCGATCGTGAGGCCGTTGGGCCAGAACAGGTGCGTGTCTGCGATGACCTGCCGGCTCGATCCATCCATGTTGGCGTACTCGATGCGAGGCGTGTTGCCCCAGTCGGTCCAGTAGATCTTCCTAAACAGGAAAATGGGACAGTCGTGGTTAGTTTACTTGTTACCATCTGGGAGGCGTCAAGCTGTTTGAGCAGAATGAGCTGATGCTCGTGGCGTCTGCAAAAAACGAGAGGTAAACAGCTTGTTGTCAGGATCCAAGACGCAGCAGATGTCTGACAGAAACACAAAGTCTCCATCGTCTACACTCACGTCCTCCACATCTTTCCTCGTCGGCTCTGACCGGACTCAGAGGGAACAGCTACTTCTATTTTTTTTTTTTTGGTGGATATTTTTCAATTATCCCATGCAAATGAGCTACCTAATAAGCTGAATGAGTTTTCTCGCTTTAAATTTCTCCGGGGCTTCATCTAAACCTCTCTCCTGGTGCCGCAGCGTATGAATCCAGGGTGGAAAACACGCTTAGCTGTTGCCTGTTTCATGAAATACTTGTTCCCCACAGATGCTCGCTCGCCCGTGGGCACTGCTGTGCTGCCAAACTCTAATCCCTCTCTGCTCCTTCACTACAACTGGGACACATCCAGGGGGGATATGTATATATATATATACACGACTGTGTGTACATTTGAAACCATCTGTAATGACTTGTATAGATAGTGTGCGTTTGGACTCGTACCCCTCTATGGGGTGCAGAGCGATGGCTCGGGGCTTCTCCATGTTCTGCCACAGCAGCACCTTGCGGTGCGTCCCGTCCAGGTTGGCCACCTCGATGCGGGAAGTCCCAGAGTCCGTCCAGTACAACTTGTCATGGATCCAGTCTATGGCCAGTCCACCTGATGGAGAGAAAAACACATTTTTAAATCTGTTTCAATATAAAGTCATAATATTGAACAAAAAATTAAGTTTATCCGCCCTTTATTTGTTGTTTTTGGAAAATCCACCATGATAAAAAAAGATGGATTTCATTATTTTTGGGATGCATCCACACTACTACAGTTTTAGCATCACTGCTGTCTTCACTATTTTAATTTTCAAGCGCCGATAAACAGAAGTTTGTAAACCCAGCTGTCCTAGTTTTAGTTTGAAAACTCAGAGGTTGCGTTGTAGCCTTGCTGGGATGAAAAGGAGACATTTGAAAACAATGGCAAAATGTTGTGAACACAAATAAGTTCCACTTATCCTTCCTGAAATCCCTCGTCTTAATTCTCCCCATTGTTGTTTCTCGTTCGTGGTATTTTCAGTAACTAAGCAACCAACTGCAGAGAAGTCAATCTGCTTCCTGTTTACAACTGCACACACATGCCCGGTGAGGTCATGTGATATGTGATATGTATTTCGTAGCAGTGTGGATGTGAACTTAGGAATCAAAGCAATAACTATGCTTCCCCACAATGTTGACCTATTCCTTTAAGCGTCACCGATAACAAGTCGTTTCTCTGTTCTTCATATCACTACTATTTATGTATTCGCTGTATGTTCTGTTTACTGTGGGTACGTGTCTAAGGAAGGTTGGAGTCGAGGCAGATAAAGCTATAAAAGAACGAGGAGAGTAAAAAGAACAAAACAGAGATTTAGGGAAGAAAGATGAGAAGCAGGGACTCGGAGGGAAATATAAAAGGAGATAAAAAAAAAATGAGTCAAAAAGGAGCAAGAGACATTGTGGCTGGGAGGAAGCATCAAAGATAGAAAACGAACAGACTGAAAGAAAGGAGTAAGTGGCTAGAAAAATAAGGGTAAGATATCAAAAAAGAGTTTGAAGAGGATTGATGTCATTCTGCTGAACTAACAAATGACCAAGGTTGATGGATGAAGTGAGCGGCAGCAGAGTATAGCTGGACATAAAACAGCCCAGTTGAATAAATTGGAAAAAAAACGATTGATGAGCCGCTTGTCCCGTGTTTGAACCGGCCGTCACCCCACCTGGACTCTCCAGACCGGTGGAGACGACCTCCTCCACGTTGGAGCCATTCAGGTTGGCCTTCATGATGCGGTCCAGCGTCACGTCCGACCAGAACACCAGCTCGTGGCTGTGGTGGAAGTCCAGGGCGATGGCGTTCTCCAGGTTGTTGAGCAGCAGCGTGTACTCGGAGCGATGCGGCAAAACCTGCCGGATGTCGATGCGGTTGGCGAACAGCAGAACTGGCTCAGGCCCTGAGAGGAGGAGAGAAACGAGGACGGGGGGGGGAAGGACGACGGAGAGAAGACAAGCATGAGAACTAAATTGGAAAGAGACAAAGAAAAAACGTAGTAGAGCTGGGAGTGATGGTCACTTTTAATAACAGGGAGCATTAATCTCAGTAGAGGTGAAGGTCTGGGTGCTGGCAACCGCCTGACAGACGGTCCTGACCTGGGTTTAACTCTGGTCTGCGGCAGATTTATGGGCTGCCGTACCAGGCCTGCGCTCGACTGTACCTCCACCGCGTATCTAAATCTAGACCAGACCCTCTGAATGAGCCAACCTCCTTCTGAGTCCATTGCCCCCGCAGCAGAGGAGTGGATACAGTTACTGTCGAGGCAAGTATAAACACTGTGCAACCGTGTTTTTATTGGAGGTCAAACCCCAGTGACTCTCTGTGGTCACGTGTCAAGGTTGAAACGTAGTACAGCAGTTTTTTTTTGTTTCTTTTACCCAGAGCTTTGCAGCTGCGCTTGTCGGGTCGGAGCTCGTAGCCCTGAACGCACCAGCACTGGAACCCCCCCTCCGTGTTGGTGCAGCCCTGGCTGCAGTAGCCTTCTTCTGCGCACTCGTCCACATCTAGAACGAGACGACAAGAGGAGGGACAGAGACATTTAGGCGTTAAACAAAGTAAAGCAAAGTGGGCAGAGGTGGGTGGAAGGTGAAAAATCCTGTTAATGCCTGAGAAACTCATCCACATCCTACTTAACTACTACAAACGATTTCATTGTCTCCATGAATTTCTAAATTCTGAGAATACTTTATAGCAGAAATCTAAAAATTTGTTCCACAATAATTTCTTAACCTTCAGCTAAACCTCCCTCAAAGTTGCATACAAATTAATTGATGCTTTTCAGGAAATATCCTGCTGACATGAAAACATCGAAGTCCGGCCATATTTAGGAAGTTAGATTTTGATTTCTCTCATTACTTCCTTTGCACTATTGTGCTCCAGTGCTACTGGTGAGGAATTTAACTTTCTCTTCCTTTTTCAGGATTCAGTCGTCAGTCAAATGTTTTTTAAAATCTCACAGTTTTACGTCCTGCTTAATTGTTCTCAGGTTAATTTTGGGGAAGGCAAGAGTCGACAAACTCTGCAGAGGCCATGGACATTATCAGCCACAGCCTGCTCACTCACTGTCATGTCACACACACACACAGACACACACAGACACACACAGAGCAGTACCCTGGCAGGCTTTGCCGTCGTCCATCAGTCTGTATCCAGTGTGACAGGTGCACTGGACCAGTCCTCTGACCATCTGACACTTCTGGGAGCAGCCTCCATTATTCTGGTTACAGTTGCCCTCGCTGGAGCGCGGCCCTGCACGAGGAACATAAACACAGCATGCTGATTCAGTATAAATACAGCCACACGCTGCAAAAAGTATCTGACTCATCCGGTGTTGAGCCTCGAAATGTATCCGTCCCTCAGGCAGCGGGGCCCGAGGACAGGGATGTCGTCTTGGATGGGAAAATAAACCAAAATAGAATTTCCCTTCTAAAGGCGAGAGTGTAATGAATGAATTCCATCTACTTAACTTTTTTAAAAACCCTTTTAAATTGTCCAAATTACAGACAATTACTTTATAATTTATCAGATTGTAATAAAAAGAACATATTAATGAGCCTGATGGGGAAACACTCTTTGCTTCATAATTCTGTAATAACACAGAAAAAACTCCTACGCCATTTTAAGACATGAAGTCTAGAAACTTTCTGGGAAATGAAGTTTGCACATTTTCTGGAGTTGCCTGTCACAACGACAGGGATACATCTGGAACATTCAGGAGAGGGGTGGAGCCTGGGACGCTAAATTTTGCTTTGGAAATCAGTGTTTTTGTTTGCACTTGCATCGGGTCTTATCATCAAAAGCTCTTGAATCACATCGTCTTTCGAAGTTGACGTCTTTGTCGGCGTGTTCTACTCCTGAGATTGTGAATATTCTCATGTGGGCTCACTCAGACTTTTTCTAGACACGTCTGGCAGGAAAAATTCCACAAAATGCCGGAAACTGTAAACTGAAAGTATGCAACTCTGGAGTAATAATACCAACAGTAAAAAGTGTGTAAAACATTTCATAATTCTTGATCTACAATAAATTGGCTGATGTCTAAAGCAAAGTCACATTTTAAATGACAATGTCAATTCATTTCAATGAACGATTAAATCACATCATTCTTCATGACTCAAACACAGGTTTATGGTCGTAACATTTAAAATTTTGTGTATTTCTGTGAGTTTTAAAAAGGGAAAAACTTGAAGATTGAACGTTCAGTCTTCGGACGATGACATCAACTCACGGCAGTCGTGATGCGGGTGTTCGTCAGTCCCGTCCCCGCAGTCGTTGACCTCGTTGCACACCTTCCTCTGACCAATGCAGCGTCCGTTTCCACACTGGAACTGATCAGGAGCGCACGGAGGACTCTCTGTGGAGGGTAGAGGTGAAATATTGAGTATTTTTACTTCAGTGCTTATCCTTTAAACATCTTTGGTTGTATTGGATCTTTGTGGGGAAATGAGCATGACATTACATAACATTTAGTCTCGTATTTATCTAAAACAGTTTGTGAAGAAGAATTTGTCAGTGGAGGGCCGCTCTGAGCTGTTGTCATGACAACCGCTGTAGCTTGTGTTATATTTAGCTGCTGCAAAACATGATTAGAAACCTCACCAGTTTTCTCACAGCCCTCTTCGTCGCTGCGATCCGAGCAGTCGTCCTCGCCGTCGCATCTCCACGACAACCGCACGCAGCGTCCGGTTCCACAGCGGAACTGGTCGGCCGTGCACATGGACGTGGCTGCACGCAGACAAACACGGGCGTTATCATTTCATTCTTAGATAAGATGACGATGATACTCGTTCACTAACTGTGATGAACGCAAGCTACTCACTGCAGTTCTTCTCATCCGATTGGTCGTCACAGTCGTACTCGCCGTCACACCTCCAGCCAGCGTTGATGCACATCCCGCTGCTGCACATGAACTCAACCGACCTGCAGGGCTGGTGGGAGGCTACACACACACACACAGACACACACAGAGACATGAGAAACATGACGCAGCAGGAAACAAGATCCCACCTGTAATATAAACACTTTTATGGATCTTACCAATCTCAATATCTAATACTTCAACCCGATGTTGAGTGTTCAGGGTTAAAAGTTAATTCATGTCACGTAAAATGTGTATTTCACTTTATCCTTGTGGCGCTGAGCTATTTTTGAAGTTCTTGACCATCTCTGATCTTTTCTAGTGAAATGGTTAATTAGATTAATTAATTGTTCTTTTATCAATTCTGATAATTTACCAATTATTTCAGTTTCATCTGGTTTCAGCGTCTCAAACGCAAGGATTTGTTGCTTTTCTCCATTTATTATTATTATTAATTGCAGAGTTAATATATTTTACAAGGATTAATTGATTAATCAGAGAAAAGACTCCAAGAAGACTGACTTTACAAAACTCATGCACAGAGTCACTGGAGCTGTAAAATCTAATTCTGAACTTTTCTGTCCTTTCTAATTGTTGTCAATTAACCAAATACGTCCCGTGAACATTGATTGGTTGTATTTGTGTCTGGAGATCAGAGCCGTTCCACCTTTAAACCTCCCAGCACATCTCGACGTGTGATCGGATCAAAGCGAAGCTCAAACTGGCAGCAGATGAGGACGGAGGTGGACGAGAAGATTAAAGCTGAATCAAACATAAGCATCTTAAATCCCCCAATGTGTGGTAACACGCACGTGTGTGTGTGTGTGTGTGTGTGTGTGTGTGTGTGTGTGTACTTCTTTGACATGTTTCCTCCTGACAGCACGAGTCGGCTCGTCACCGAAGCTACAGCGGGCGCGAGATAAGGGAGGAAAGAAAACGACGAGCGAGGGGGGGGCAAAAAAAAAAAGAGAGAGAGAGGTTGTACAGCTTCAAGCATCCGCGTGCAGACTTATCAGCTGGGCGAGGGAAGAGAGGGATGATCAAATCAGCAGGTGGGTCACCCACGAGAGAGAGAGAGATAGAGAGAGAGAGAGAGAAGACGAATACCCTGACGCCCACACACACACTCATATGATTCATCCACTTTTTATCTCTCTTCTTGTCGCTCTTTCTTTCCCTAACACACACACACACACACACACTCAGTGTTCGCAACGAGGCAAAGCAAGTGCGAGCGTTTTTTGGGATGTGTGTGATTATGTTTGTGTGCGAGGAGCGAGGAGAGAGAGAGAGAGAGAGAGAGAGAGAGAGAGAGAGAGAGAGAGAGAGAGAGAGAGAGGCTCCTTCTCTAACAAAGCGCCCTTCATGTGTCTGAAGAGTCCATGCCAAGGAATGCTGTCTGTGGATGGGCTGTCTTATGCCTCTGAGGAATGCCTCCTCTCTTAGCGTGCATGTGTGTGTGTGTGTGTGTGTGACCACAAACTATATGTAGGTTTCAAAAAAGCAAAAGACTTTTTCCAGCGAAACAGAATTCCATCCGATTTTAAACACATTTGAAAACACCGGAGGCTTTAATTCTGGATGAACTCTGGTTAAAAAACACACGACGTGAATAAAAAACAAATGGGCAGTTTCAGTGAGTAATTAAAAATAAAGAAGGACAACAGGAAATAAAAAAACGTTGGGGGACATGAAGTCCAGATGGTTTCTGTGCATCGGGCAGGATGTGGACTGATCTGTGAGCTGATCTGTGAACCCGGTTGGGTTTTCAAACGTGACCACACGGCACGTAGTCACACGGACACATCTGCATTTCAAACCTTTAAACACACAAACAAACCATGTGTGTGTACGTGTGTGTGTGTGTGTGTGTGTGTGTGTGTGTGTGTGTGTGTGTGTGTGTGTGTCCTGCAATACCTAGTCTGTATCTAATATGAGCCGTTGTGTTTTCACCGCTCTTTTTTTTCTTCAAAGACAGTCGACAGTATGAGCTTTCATGCCAGCTCGACTTTCAGAAAAGAAAAAAAAAAGAAAAGCTAAACACATCAAAAGCGAGGCAGCAATTAGAGAACCTGGATGTGGGAGGAGACGACGGAGGAGCGGAGAAGCGGCTCAGTCAACTAACGTGACCCCACGGACGATCAAACGATGTTTCCAAACCTTGAAACTGTGCTTATCACACTGCAGATAACGGCATCAAAGAGAGAAACCGCCATGTAGGAGAGTCCCTGTCTGTCCGTGTGTGCTGTGTGTGTGTGTGAGTGTGTGTGGGGTTTGTTTTAGTCAGCTGATGGTCGTTTGAGCATCAAACAATACTTTCTAGTATTTGAAGGAATTCAGTTTAGCAGAGATAGGTTTGTGTGTGTGTGTGAAGTCATTTTTGTCTCCTCTTTGAGACTCTTTCCAGCACAAACAACTGGACCAGCAGACCACATCTGGACCAAAGCCCAGTCCTAAGAATGCAAAAACCTACTTTCTGAGGTCCTGCTTAAGTTTTGGGGTTTAAAGTTTTCTTCACACAATGAACACAAATCAACGCAACGGTTCCTGTTTCACCATATTTTTGGAATCTTAAAAAACCTGGAGCTCTCTGTAGTGGTGAGGTCAGAAAGTGCTTCATTAGGAACTATGTGCTGGAGTTTAAATGAGCCCTGAAACTTGGTTTTTAGTGTTTGGGGTTGGAAGAAATACAGTTTGTTAATAATGAGTCCCAACAGAGACGGGTGTGGGTGTGTGTGTGTGTGTGTGTGTGTGTGTGTGTGTGTGTGTGTGTGTGTGTGTGTGTGTGTGTGTGTGTGTGTCTGTGTGTCGAGAGAGAGAGTGAAACGAACATGTGAGAAGTCAGAAATGAGAGAACGAGGAGCGAGATGCTGGGAGATTTGTCAGCAGCAGATAGCGTCTCTGGAGTGGAGAGAGAGCGAAACACGATAGACTGTGTTAATCAGGACCGTGGCTGCACTCGGTGTGTGTGCGACAGTGTGTGTGTCTGTGTGTGTTACAGTGACTACAAACATGTAACAGGCCGAGTGTTTTCCAGCTCTGACAGACGCTGCTGAGCGGCGGTCTGGAAACAGCAGCTGCTCTTGAGCTCAAGCTGCCGTCGGGCGTTAGGACATGAAATCGACACTAAACGTTAAGATGAGAAACAGTTGTTGGACGCTGGACACTGGAGGCATCTGTTTAAGTATCTAAAAACTTCAATTAACGTAGTATTTTTGTATAGTATTAAGTATTTGTCACTTGGGGAAGAAATTTCATAATTAAAAAAAGAGTTAAACTGGAAAACTGTGGTTGTTGAAGACGACATAGTTGTGGTTTGACCAAGATGATCCACTTTCTCAAATATGAAGATTTGATTTGTTTCTCTGTTTTACATTAAAGTGAAGTGAAGACTTTACACCTCCAAGATTTACGAGTCAGTGCGTCCACATGATAATAAACTTTATTTATAAAGCACTTTATTTAACAAAGTTAAAAATCGCTAAACAGAAAGAGGAAAAGGGAATTCAAAAGCAGCAGTTAAAAGAAAGAGAAAGACGCGCAGATCGTAAAATAAGAGTCGCACGAGGAAATAAATCATTAATGTTCATTAAAGCTTTAATAAAAAACAGTGTTGAGAAGAGTTTTAAAAAGACATCGAAGACGTTGCACGTGTGATCTCGCCTAGTGGACCGTTCCATAGTTTGGGGCCTCGAACATTTTTACGTTGGCATCAACATGTCATTGTTCTCATTTTCTTTCAAGTCTATTTGATGACTTCCAGTTAATATGTGGACGAGTCTACAAGGAAAAGACTAACTGGTGGGAACACAGATGCTTTGCACACGTCAAATGATACAAACCGTACAAACGTCCTGATGAGCTTTGTAATGTGCGTTTAAACTCCAGCTGAACTGGTGCAGCTCGGCAACAGAAAGCCGTGGGACATGAGGACGAGCCGCTGTGTGGGGACACGTGTGCAGTTTGGCCATCGGGGATACAAGGAAGGAACGAGTGAAGCAGAAGAAGAAAGGATGAGGAGAGGAGAGGAAGAGACTCGTGCTGAAGCAAGAGAGAAGAAACTTAAACGCTCATCTAACGTCTTAACGGAGGAGGAGGAGGAGGAGGAGGAGGAGGACTGATCTCTCTCAGAAGAGCTTCATCTTCGTCTCTTACGCAAGAAAGTGTTTAGTGAGAGCCTGGAGCGACGCCACGGATCCTAAAGAGTGTGTGTGTGTCTGTGTGTGTCTGTGTGTGTGTGTCTGTGTGTGTGAGTGGATAACAACAGCTCGCTGTGAGCTTTATACCAGCAGAACAGGTCAGAACAGCCACTCCACTGTAACAATGCTTTTTTGTTTTGTTCCTTGTAAGATTTTAAATCTACACAGTGAGGATTCTTTCATTTGTCCAAAACTCAGATGAATAAACAGAGTTTGAGGGGGAGCCCACTGTGTGCTGGCATATCCACCCCCCAAATAACCCCACACCACCACGTCAATTTGATGGACATTTCTTCTTCTTTGGGGATTCATCCATTTTTATGAGTAGAGTGGAGCGGGGGGGAAAAAGTGCAGCGACAAGCAGAGTGTGGACGAAAAAAACCTCTCTGGACTGTTGAGAGAGTACGTGTGTGATTGACGCCTGTCAGACAGGGTCACGTTGCACAGGCTGACCTCTTCCTCATGTGCTACTACAAACATCCCACAATGGAACCGGGTGACATTGGATTGTTTTAGGGAACGCGCAGAAAAGATTGTGTTGGAATTAATCCTTCTTTCAGGTCAATGTCGGGTCTTTATAATGTTGGAAGAACAGTCTGTAAATAAAGATGGATGCATGAGTCTGTCTCAGCCGTCAATGGTCAATGTTCCCGTCCACTAACACGGAGGAGGCGCGGTTAATGATCTATACCGCAGCCAGCCACCAGGAGTCAATCAAGATATTTTGGCTTCACTTTTGGGTCATTTTTAAGTCGTCCATCTTTTAAATACAGTCTGTTGCCTGAAGGCATGTTCGTGCATGAGTGACGTAAAACTCACAACAGTCCGACTCGTCCGACCAGTCCCCGCAGTCGTCGTCTCCGTCGCAGTGGTAAATGTCCAGGATGCAGCGTCCGTACGCGCACTGGAACTCCTCCACGCTGCAGGTGGCTGTCATCACGTCGGACGCTGCAAGACACACAGACAGACGTTTGAACAGATGCTGAGAGAGACGCTGCAGCAGTTTGAGGCAGTTTTGAAGCTTCCAGTGTTTGAAGCTTCCAGTGTCGTGAACAGAGAGGAGGCCCGATCGCTGTTACGACTCTTTACAGGCGCTGCAGTAGCGTCGTCGGGTCAGATCTCAGTTCACATGCATCTGGACAGTAACCAGATTGCTTCACTGCTTTCTTTTTTTGGCCGTGATGAATCACGATGCCGCAGTTTGGAGATTTTGATAAGAGAAAAAACTCTTGTGAATGTCCTGTTTGGAATGTATAAACATGGTTTCTCAGATATGGAAACTTATTTGTTCAGAATCACTTATTTCAGCCTTTGGATTTAAGTCTTTGGTTGGATTCAAGTATTTGGATATGGGGGGAAACCCCTAATATGATTAATGACTTTTCTTTTCATCTTGACAGGGAGACAGTAAGTTCCCTGTTTTAAGTCTTCTCTCCGTCACATGTCTGATAAAAAGCCACATTGAAAATCCAATAAAACACACACACACCCACACAATGACACACAATAACACACAATAACACACAATAACTTACGGCAGTTTTCCTCATCTGATCCGTCCTTACAGTCCGTGTCCCCGTCACAGTACCAGTGCTCGGCGATGCAGCTGCTGTCCGTGCAGCGGAACTCCTTGTCCGAACATTTACGCATGTCTGTGACAGACGACACACGAGTTATGTATAAAAGACGTTTTTTACATGCTGGTGTGTTCCTGTTTGAATCAGTGTGTGTGTGTGTGTGTGTGTGTGTGTGTGTGTGTGTGTGTGTGTGTGTGTGTGTGTGTGTGTGTGTGTGTGTGTGTGTCTGCGCTTGCTGCAACTCTTAGTTCTTTTATATCAATGCTGAAGACTTTCACGTGTGCTTTGATTTCATATTTTATTCATGTATTTACTTTCTATTCTGTCTTTAACTCTTCATTTCTTTTTTAAATTCTTCTTTTTGTCTCGCCTTATGTTGCTATGTGAGCATTTTCAATAGATGCATTGAATTCTGAGATAATAATTCATGGATCTTGATGAAAAAAACAGACATGTTTAGGGGACTGTTCCAATATGAACTTTACCCAAACGTTAAAATGAATAAAGAAGTGACAGTCCCCACTCTTGTGTGTGTCTTTACCCACCACACTGTTCGTCGCTGTTGTCCCCACAGTCGTTGTCGCCGTCACAGTGCCAGAGGCTGCGGATACAGTAGCCGTTCTGGCAGTGGAACTCGTCTTCCTCACACTCCCTGGGAGCTGCAGAGAGAGAGAGAGAGAGAGAGAAAAAAAGGTTTCAGAGGACAAACGATGAGGACACCACAAAAGCAAACAGCAAATACCGAGCAAAAATGTGATTAGAGAGCAGCCGTCCCTGAGCCCGTGCCTGACATTACATTTAAAAATTGGACCGACACTGGACAAACTGTGTTACAACTGTTATGTTAGGCCCAGAACAAAGAAAGTGAGATTTTTTTTCAACTCCGTAAACAACCTGGACTCTCACGGGGCGGCAGGTCCGGAGCTCAAAACACTTTCAATCTCAGCACTAAAAAGACCAATGGACAGCTCCCGCCACACAGCGAGGAGGACGACTGAATAAAGTCGAGAACATGTGCTCCAGTAAAGTAGTAACTGTATTTATACAGCACTTTTTAACGAAAACAAAAAGCCATGAAACCAAACCACCTTAGTGAGTGGCTGTAAAAAAAAAAAGTCGGTGATTTATCCCTCGGGGAGCACAGAGGCCGTGGTCAGCCTGAATTAATGTTGGCGCATAAAAAGAAACACTTAAAACATCCATAGAAAAATCTCAAACCACATTTCAAGCATAATCTGCATCTCCGGTGTCAATCTGTAAACTAACTGTGCTGCTAACGTGCGTAGTTCAACCAAAACAGAAACTAATAAACTGCATGATAAAAAAAATGGGACTTTCTAGTACAGGGGCGTTCAATTAAAATTCCTCGGATTCTAAACCAGCACTGTCAAGACCAGAAAAGCTTCTTTAAAATAGACCCGAGTCCAGGTAGACTGGCGTCTGGATCCAGATCACAGTCTGTCAATTAGTGACCTCTTGTCTAAAGCATATTAAATACATTATAGATTAATGTGGTCTGGCGAATAGTCTTACTATAATACAAAAGCATCTCTTTCACAAATCTCAAAAGTCCCTCATCCATTCTACTTTACATTTGTGAGTTGCTGGGGGCCCAGAAAAGTGTAGAGGCGAGTTTGCTTTAATTTGGACACATGAAATGTTCAATAGTGATAAATTTGGAATAAACAGAGGAACAGCATGAAAGCATCAAGTGACATCATGGTTCACAACAACAACTGATTCCAGTTCAGGGCTCTGAGTCGAGTTTCACCCCAGAGCAGGTTAAAAGCTGACCAGCAAAAACCCCAGTCCTCCCACACAGGCATGTTTAGAACAGCACTGGGTTCTAATTCATTATAACCACGACTATGGGGAAATTAAATCCTCCTGCAGGAAACATCCAAACCAGGTTTTACCATATTTTAACACTATGCATCAAACTTTTTTCCATTCAAAAATCAATTTGAAGCAAAAAAGCTAAATAAAAAGGTTATTTCTTAACGGATCTCCTGTTAGACCCATAGATTCAGGACTGGTTTATTCTACCGGGCCTGAGAACCAGCAGCTTGTCCTGTATCTTGATTGAATGAACCTGCCGCTGCAGATTAGAATATGTTGTTTTACTAGACATTCAACCTTGAGACAAGCGATAAGTCACATTTGTCATTCAGAACAACAGCCCCGACGATACAGTCGGACACAAGTCACTCCCTCCACTGACATTGACTCTGTTTCCCTTTCAAACCCTTTCATTCATCTGCCTTTTCTTCTTCTTTTATCACACCTGCATTGATAAAAGGCCGAAAGGATTATTCAAAACCACCGGCTTCTACTGTTAGCGCCAAACAATCGATGGCAAAGCCCGGCCACGCACGCCCGGGGGCCGGGTAAACAGCCTCGTCAAGGAGAACCAATGATGGATGGCCTCTGGCAGGAGGTAATCTATAATTTATCACTGTCGTGTGTGAGTGTTGGACAGATGAGACAAAGGGAGAGATAAGGACAGACAGAGGCAGAAGGATGCCCACGAAACACTGAGATCTGGAAATGGACACACGCCACTTCTGAGAAGCGCTCCAGAGCCTTTGTGTGTCCTGTATGTGTGTCCTGTATGTGTTTGTGTGTTTATGTTTGTGTACAAACATATTTTGATACCTCTGGATAGTACATATTCCTGCAGGGCCAAGAAACGTCCTTGTAACTAAGCACAGGAGATGCTTACATGTTAGTGGATGGTATATGGACCAAGACAAAACGTCAAAGATGGTTTCTGTTATTTAAGTGTTAATTTTTTTCTGTCAAATTTGGGTCCAATTAGTTATTTGATGCTATAAAAACAGGGTGAAAAGCATGATCGGCTGCTGAGACTGACTCGCGATTGGTTGAGCGCTCATATCTGCGGCTCCACCCCCTGGTCACTACTGACACAGAGCCAGATGACGTCATAGTTTTGGCTTGTTACTACTTCAGCTATGATACTATACTGATACGATAAGTAAACATCATCGAATACATCACTCTACTAAACCACCGCTGACCTCACTAACCTCTGCTGCTACGCCCTTCAAACAAAGAAAGGGAATTTACTCACAACAGCAGGTCCAAATGAGAATTTAATTTTACCTGCACTATTGACGGATCCACTCATTTAATCTATTATTCAACTCGTTTGAAAATAATTGATTTTCTCCCCCCCACCCTCCCCCATGCTCCCCACCAGTGAAGTAAACAGAGGGAGGTCGGAGGTCAACAAGCCCTCAAGACGCTCATCATTCACACAGCAGCCAAATCACAAAGGGCAAAGGGCGCTGGGAGTCATTACCAGGCCGCCTGCGCGCGTGTGTGTGTGTGTGTGTGTGTGTGTGTGTGTGTGGTGAAGTAGTGTTGTGTTTCTCCTTTCTGTGAAATGTTTTTTAAGCTTCCAAAAATTCCGAATATCTCCTGTTCAAACACACACACACACACAGCCGCACCGAGACACACCTCCGTCTCCACGTTCGTCTGAAACCTCGACAACCACTCCAGCTCCAGCCGAGCGTGGGGATCGTCTCCACCTTTTTTTCCTAAATAATAAAATAAAAACCACTGCGTGTGTGGGGAGTAACAAAACACACTGGGAGGCGAAAGATAGACCGACGAGAAAGAAAGAAACATGAAATAATAAGTAGTTTGGGGAACAGGGGAGGGGAGAGAAATTTACTGGGCATGGAGATGAAAAATTCATCGTCGGCTTCCCCATCAGGAAGTGATTTGGTGTCTGGCTGCCGATACAGTATGTGGGTCAAGCAAGGAGGGTAAGAAATCTCCGGACGACAGACGGATGAGAAAAGTCATTCAGACGAGAATGAGCGAACCGGCCTGTTAACTGATGTGCACACTAACCACACGAGATAGAGAACAATGGGTTTCATGTCACCGTGAAGTTCAGGCTGTATCGACTATTGGAGATAGTGTTAAAGTTAAAGCTCCTCCAATCAAGGGTAAGACGATATGTGCAGTGATATAGTATAAAGCAAAGCAGAGAAATGCACATTCAAGTTTAAACTTTGCGTAGAAACGTTTGATTTACTTTTCTCCATGTTCTGCGTTTTACATCCTGTACATTTTAACATCACTGGGAAGCAATCACAGCGATATCTTTACAGTGATCGTGAGGTAACAGCAGCAACACGACCTTCACAACACAGAGTAACCTATCAGATATGTGCACCTATCAACGCCAACGCTTTACCAGATGCCAACTTCGCCAGATGCTGCACGGCTCTGTGTTTTTGCCGCAGCGCCCCGTGTTGGCACCACCGCTGCACCAACACACCTTCGTCCAAATAAATGAGAGAGCTGTTTTCTGGATGCAGCCTAACCACCTTGAAATAATGCAAATTACCGCCGCCCAAGCCAGAATGAGGAGAGGTTCACCTGTTCCTCACAGTCTGCGGCACCAACTCCTTGAGCAGCCCCTTTAGAGAAGGGAGGGACAGACTGTAGCTTTCCAATAATGTCCTGAGTGTCCAATAGTCCTCACAAAGACAGAAACACACACACACACACACACACACACACACACACACACACACACACACACACACACACACACACACACACACACACACACACACACACACACACACACACACACACACACACACACACACAGAGAGAGACACACACACACACACACCTCAGCCCCTCAGGCAGCAGAGCAGAGATACAGAAATATGACAGAAATAGACACTGTCCCTGCTTTACCCACTGCAGGCCACATGCTGCCTGGCAGGCAGCTGAGGGGTATTTTAGAACATGTGCACGTGCATGTGAATACACACACACAAACACACACACAAACACACATGTACACTCACAAACATACACACTTGCGAGAGGTCAGCACTCCCACAGTCACCACACGAGACATTCTGTCACCTTTGCCCTCAGTTTGTTCCTATTTTTATTTTTGGAGGTACTTGTATGTGCATGTGTGTGTGTATGTCCGTGTATGTGTATGTGTATGTGTGTGCGTGTGCGTGTGTGTTTGAGAGACAGGCAGGCAGCTCCTTCAGACTCAAAAACAAACACCTCATTGCACATGGCTGCCTCAAACATCTGTCCACTTTAATAACTCATCCCCATGAGCCTGACAGAGCAGGTCGAGTGTGTGTGTTGCCACATATCAAGGCAACTGCCACCGTTTGTTTGTGTGTGTGTGTGTGTGTAGACAGACAGAGGCTCTACTTACGACAGTCCTGCTCGTCGGAGTTGTCCTCGCAGTCGTTGTCTCCGTCACACACCCAGGAGCGACGGATACATTTGCCGTTGTCGCAGTGGAAGTCGAGCGGCGAACAGGTCGGGAGCACTGCAGACAAACAAGGAAGGACAACAAGTGTGTCAGCGGCAATAAACAAACAAACAAACCATGAAGCTGGGGGGGGGGGGGAGACAGGAAAGAGGAGTTCTGGAGCAAAGACAAAGGCTTTGACACTTATTGTGTGAAATCAAATTAGTTGTTCAATTGATTTTTCAGAAATTTCATCATTCAAATACATCTGGTGGCTGGTGGCAGTATGGTAGAGGTCATACACCCCCCCTCTCCTCCATGTTTGTGGATGGGACGTGAACGTTTGTCCTTCTAGGTAGTTCTTACCACCTGTTCAAGTTTCTGTTAAGTTTGGTTCTAAGTAGTTATCTGATGCTGTAAAAACATCATGATTGACAGCAGAGACGGGATTGAGCGTGTGCGTATCAGCGAGGAAATCAAAACCTTCCCTGATCGCTACTTCCTGTGGCTCCAAATGACGTAATCTGCACAAGATGGCAGTGTGTTCGTGTCCAGGATATTTTGTCTTTGTTTCTGGACAGTGGGAGGAAGTGGAGACGCGTTGTCCATCTTTAAATACAGGCTCAGTGAAGCCTTTACTGACTTCACCATCATCTTTAAATCCGTCAGGGTTTGTTTTCCATGTGTGGTCTCACTTCAGCCAAGGCCTGGTCCGGACCCGGCCGACCTCCCCTCTCCCACCTCCTCACCCCGAGACCCAGGGAGCAGCACTGAGTCCAGCTCAGCTCGGCTCAGCTCAGCTCAGCGCATTCCTCCTTAACTTCATATCCGCTCTAAGTGCAGCTACTCGCTATCTAAGCAGAGTCCGAATGACTGGCCCTTTGTCATCCACAGACAGAGCTAATTTAATTACAGAGCCAGAGAGGGATGGAGAGAGGGACAGAGGGGAGCGAGGGGAGGAGGAGGGAGCGGTAACTCCTTACATTGGACTCTCACCAGCCTGTCAATACCACACATGAAATATTGACAGAGCAACGCAGACTTTATGAAAAATGTATGACGTCACGCGGCGGGTTAAGCAGCGAGGCAGACAGGCGGACGAGTCAGGGCTCGGGGAGTGAATTAAGCAAGTGAGAAAGAGTGTGTGTGTGTGTGTGTGTCGGGGTGTGGCTGTGGTCTCTAGGGAAGTAAAGCCCCACTGACCCACATACCCCTGCATGGATATTCCATTATTCAGAGTGAAACACAAAGAGAGGGACACACACACACACACACACACACACACACACACACACACACACACACACACACACACACACACACACACACACACACACACACACACACACACACACACACACACACACACACACACACACACACCTCCCAATTTCTCCTTTTGTCAATCTCTTATTCTCTTCACCTTCTGATGAACTCTCTCTCTCTCTCTCTCTCTCTCTCTGCCTTAATTACATGGACGTACTGGGGGTTTGGCCCCGTTTACATATATTATGCATTATTGGAAGCAATTATCTGAAATCCCACCATCACTTTATTTTCTGTTCCTTCAGGCAGCTGCTGGATTCACTTCACCCCCCCGGTGTGAAAATTAACTTATATAGACATTGTGCTCGCCTTTATATTTCTGCCAGAACTTTGTGTAAATCCAAAGATAACTTTTTGAAGCAACTAAAATACAGCAGAACATGATTTTAAAAATTAAAATGATCCCTCACGAATATACTTAAATAACATTGCAGGTTTTGAGCAAGTCAATGTCAGACTAAAGAATGTTTATGAGGGTGCAAATAAAAAGGTTTCTAACAAATTTTAAGGATCATACTTAAAAATCGAGTCAGTCTGGATGAATATTTGATCATTTCAATATTTTCTTTTTAAAAACAATTCTAATAAAATGTGAAGCAGCTGGAAAAACATGTATATTAGACGTGTTTTAGTATTTAATAGACATTTCCATATCTTTCTGGCTTTACTGAATTTTTTCAAACAAACTGCAAAAAAACGTAAATAAATCAGTTTGGGCTCCGGGAAGTTGATGATATGTATTTCAAACCCAAGCAAGTTATTGATTAATCAAGAAAATAATCGATAGACTAGTACTTATACATGTCAGCTTGGAATATATTCTACATGGTTTTGACCCTGAGAATCCAAATGAGGGTGGAAAAATATTAAAGAACTCCAACGACATGCAAGATGAGTTTATTAATAATATTATTATGTTTACATTTTACCTTCCTATTGCAAAGTTCCCTGATTAAACTCCGAAAGTGAATCATCTGGAGATATTATTTTGGGTAACAATCCCACCAAGTTTAATGACGATCTGTTTGTGCATCGTTGAGTTAGCAGGATAAATAACAAGTGTGTTTGTGAAAGTTTGAGGCCCATCTGTAAAAGTTTTCTCTCAGATGACTTGATTCACCAAAAGGTTTGAGATCAAAAGACACGAACAGTCGATAAAGTTAAGAAACATCCGGAGCGTCACCTGCACGACGGAAGCATCTGTGACTGTCAGCAGATTTATGTCCACAACCAACAGGAGGTTATGAAAATGCTGCTTCTCAACATTTCAATAAATAATTCAGCTTGTCTGATGAAGGAGAGAGAGCCCGGTTAACAAGGACACACACAGACACACACAGACACACATAAGCAAACTGCATGAGATAAACAAACACACACTCATCCACAGTGCAGAGTTCTTGAGGCCCACAAATTGGGGGCGATGGAAAATGTATGCAAATAAATATACTTCACGCTGTGTCTTTTACACACACACACACACAAACAAACACACACACACAAACAAACACACACATACAGAGTAGGTGCGGCCTGCTCCTCGTATCAGGTGGATCAGCAGGGTGCATGCTGGGAAGGCTGATGAGGTCTCCGGGCGCTTTGATCTGTCTTATCACACAGATTCTGCTCAGCTCAGCGCAGCATTCCCACTACCACTGCATTCCACTGAGGCAGACACACACACACGGGGACGGGGACGGGGACACACAGACACACAGACACACACACACACACACAAGCCTTATAACCCTAACTTTGTCCAATGTTTGTTGCCGTTACAATCATGTTATGATACTTTTCAGCACGAGCACGTTCCCTCCTCTTGCCTTACTCCTACATTTCCCAGAAGGTGCTGAAGTTGACGATAATATTGACGATTCACACATTTTCCAAGCCAAGAGGAAAAGTAGGTGTGTTGACGGAATTATTATGCCGCAGCAGAAGCACATCAAAGGCGGTGTTATATTTCACAAACTGGCATCACGAGCAAAAACACTGGTCGGTATTCACTGGGAACATTTGAACCAGTGAGCTCGGTTGTTATTGACATTGTCACTTTCCATCAGTGAGAAATCTGCAACGCAGGTTGTTAATGTTTTGGAAATTTGCTTAAAAGTTGCAGAATCAAATCGACCCACACAGACACGTACAATAACACAAACTGTTGTCTGAGTCACGCTCCGTCGCCGTTTTCCTGTTTCACCCTGAACGTGCACATTTATCCTCCCGAGTGCTGCAGCGTTGTTTTAAAGACACACACACACACACACACACACACACCCTGACCTTCACCTTATCTCATCCCAACTCCAGAATTCCCAGTTGCATTCTTACAGGTCGTTCCCACACACACACACACACACACACACACACACACACACACACACACACACACACACCTACCATTCCCATCATCACAAGTTCCTCTCTTTCACATTCCTGATACACAAACACACAAAGTGAAGAGAAACCAGGAGCTCAGTGTTTATTACCGATTGTTTGACTGATCACATAAAAAAAACAACAAAAAAACAACTGAAAGTAATTTTGGTGACCGGGTCGTTTGTCCAGAATATGACACCAACACATCTGTGTGGGTAAATATCACAGAGCTCGCTGCTAATCATTTTTCATGGGTAGTAAATTCCAATGACAGTTTGACATTTCACAGACTTGACAGCTAATTTAAAACTAATCATTAAAAATACCGTGTATTAGATGCTCGGTTACACTCTTAGTGAGTTGGCTTACCTAGATACTTTTATTGTTTACTTTTTAAAAAGTTTTTAGAGTGTGTAACCATACAAATACTATGAGTGTGTGTATCTGCAGACCACCACAGTGAGTAGATGTTTCCAGTGGTAATCTTTAGGTGAACCGACCTGCTCTGGACTGAATGTTAAAATCTTCATTAAAGATCCTTGGATGAAATATTCTCTTCAGACGTGCACACTCCTCTATCCCGCGCTGTGGGATCGTCTCTGGAAATCTTCAATTAAATAAAAAAAACCCAATCCAAACTCCTGAGATCAGGACTCTTTGATTGCATGCGGCGTGAGATGCGATACTTCAAAGCAGAGCTTCAAAACCTCGTCAGTCACACTCCCCTCCTTCATTTCCAAGAACCATCAATGTCATCGAGATCAGCTGCAGAACATATTGTGTGTTAAGTCTTTTTAATGTTTTCCTGACTGTAACTAATCGGACTCACATTTCGCCTTCGCAGAATCAAGCACGTTGGGCAGGATGTTTTCAGAGGATAAAACAAAACACAGACGAGATGATAGCATGAGATAAAACTGGTGATATCTTTGGTGACAAGTCTGTCGATTCGTAAAATTCCCAGGTTGCTGCCTAAGCCCCTAAACAATGGGTGGATGGAATATTTCTGGCAATTTGTGTTTAATAAAACAGTTACAGGGCCGAGGTTTCTGAAAAGACAGTTTCACGTTGACTTTTATTCGATGGAACTGTGAGATTTATCAGTTGGCCAATAAAAAAAAAAACAGCTGATATGAACTTTTCTCAGACAAAACTGCATTTATACGATTTATTTTTGAAAGGTTCTTTTCAAACCTTTTTCTAAGGAAGGCAGAAGAAATGTATACCTTTCTTCTTTATAATAATTGACTGCAACAACATCTAGGGGTGTGTGTGTGTGTGTGTGTGTGTGTGTGTGTGTGTGTGTGTGTGTGTGTGTGTCTTCAGGTACATGTATGCGGGCCTCTTTAAGTGGCCTTGAGCAGAGTTAATGGCCTCTCTTTACTGTGCAGCAGCAGAATCAAGTAGCACTAATGGGACCAATATATCTGCCTAAACATTGCTTATCACAGCGGCTCAACAGATGGGAGGATGGACAGAACAGAGAGAGGGGGGGGGGAGAAAGAGAGGACACTCTCCGGAAAAACAGATGTGGACTCGAGAGAGCGATAGACGAGTCCCCGAAGAATATTTCATCCAAGGAACTTTAATGACGTGTTTCTCTTTCAGACCAAAACAGGTGAGTTCACCTTCAGATTACTGTCGTCTCTGGGAAAATATGTATTCATCACGGCGGTGATCTGGAGTTGTGTGTCCTTTAATCTCTCTGAGATTTTATCTCTAAGGTTGGAATCAAGCAGACTAACACACACACACACACACACACACACACACACACACACACACACACACACACACACACACACACACACACACACACACACACACACACACACACACACACACACACACACACACACGACCAGTTAAAAGTCAAACTAACGGGTTTGTTGGAAAAACCAATTCAAACTTAGATTCTTAATTATGTCAAACCTGGATTCCACTTCTTTTCTAACTTTGCTCTGTCTTTCTTTACTTTTCTGCAGTTGATAAAACAATTTTCTCTTTACTTGTTGCAGCCTTTTAAAAGCTAAACAGTGTTCACAAGATTTTTTTTTAAACAAAAGCATGTAACTAAAACTGTAAACTTCCATCGGAGGATCTTAATCTAATGTAGAATCTCAAGAAGTTATGATACAGCCCATTTTTAATGTCTATTAGTCGTAGAACAGACGTGCACCGCATTGAAACCCATCATAACATGGTAAAGTGACTCTATAGGATACTTTAATAGTCTGCAAGGCTTTAAAATGTATTACTTTCAGAATCTAAAACTAACATCCATGTCGTGCCTGTCCAACTCAAACTAATCCCTCTATCCCTCTCATCCGTCTCGGCCTCTCCTCCCTTACTTGCTCTTCATTTTCCTCTCATGGCCGATCCCAACAGAGGCGTCTTATCTGATTCTTGGCAGCTCTGGTAAAGAGCCAGCGCATATTTCAGTCTGTCAGAGCGGAGTGGTGCTGCCAGCAGAGTTTTTCTTGGCAGCGAGAACGGCCGCGGCCTGTGTGATGGGCTTTCTCCGTCCTCCTCCACCTCTACAGTAAGCGGACCTCCCGCCTCGCCCACAACGCCGCGCTCCGCTTCAATAAACGCATCGAAAAACCGACCGCAGAATTAAGTTTAGTAGCTTTTCTGAGGCTGCCATTAATCTTTATCACCTCGTTACAAAATGTTTCCTTGTTTTAATCATTTTTGAGTTAAGGCCAAGAAATGTATTAGTGCCGTCTCAAGCTGTTTTTCGTGACCAGAAAAAATGGGTTCAGACGTTTTCTGGAGTTTGTCACATTTGAAGAATGCAACGGGGGAATTCTCTGGGTCCGACACGTTCACGACGTGCAGGAGGCCGGACATGATTTATAGATTTAAGTGCAAGAAGCAAAGTTATGAGAACAATATCGACACCAGCATCAACCCTTATCCCCTAAAGCTCTCGAATATCGCCCTCTTTTCGAGTTGACCTCTTCGTCTTCTACGTTTAAAGTCAAGGGTCAAAATTTCTGGAAAACTCACGTCTGAAGCGGTTTTCAGAAATGGGTTCATCCTTGCACCCAAGTTAAAATGTGTACCAAATTTGAAGACACTCCCTGAAGGCAGACCTTACCCTTTCTATTTTTCATATTTATAATATAATTCTTGAGCTTCTAACTGCAGCTGTTTGATTAATATTAAAATACACAACGAGTGGTTTTACAAATCAACAAAAATCTACTGAAGACACTTTTATACTTAATAAGGTGCACACGTGTGCAGGAGTGTGTGCAATGACACATCACGGCAGATTAAAGAAGAAACATTTGCTCGTTGCCGGGACAGATCTCTGCTGAGTGCATGACACCGGCAGCTCAGTGACAGGAAACACTCTAATGGGCTCTAACGATGACTTTATAAGACTTTAATGATTATACGTCACTGGCTGAAAGAATTTATAATTTCTCAAAAACAAAATCCTGGATTAGTAGTTTTTTTTGGGGGTAATCCTGCTAATAAATAAACCAATTAACAAACAAATCAACTAGAATGGGCCCTCAGTAGAAGGAATACCTCACATCCCAAACATTACTGTCTAGTTCTTATAGAAGAAAATATAAAAGAAAAAAGGAAGTGGTCTGATAACCTAAAGGATTTGTTAATTTAAATAAAAGTGCTTCCCTAATCTGCACCAAAATGAAATGAAGTTTGGTTTGAATCAATTGAAAAGCTTTTGTGTAATCTTGCATATCCAACAGCCTCGGGTGAAAACTTGACGAACGTTAATGGAACATTATGATTAATGTTGAGTTTAGTCATCTAATCCATTTTAACAGTTCATGTGTCAAGGATATTTCAAATGTATTCTGTGTATAAAAGGATTTTTTTGGCCTGATAAAGTGGCTGAATTCAAGACTAGAATCACCAAACGTCAGCAGCTTCTCCTGTTCAGGGACATTCAGATGAAACAACTCGACCATCTCTCCAACGGACGTCGAAATTGTTGAGCCACGTTCAGGACAAAACAAATGAGCGCGTACGTGCGTGTCAGTTGCGTCTCTGGTTGTGTTTCACAAGATCTCAGGTAATAAACATGCACACACTTGTGCGTTCTGGCACACGGAACCGATTCAACCAACACAAACATAGCTGTGGTCGTCTGTCTGGTTATGTGATATCAGCTGGATGTCGGCTTCAGACAACCTTCGTTCTCATTGTGAGGATTAGAACCCACAAAGTCTCAGAAAGAGGAAGATTCATTACAAAGCTGAAAAACCTGTTCATGTGAAAACTAAATTTCATCCAAGTAACTTCCTCGTATATAGGTTTCATCAGTACTTCCACCTGGAAATGCATGGACTCTTCAAACTGTCCTTTGTGTATATGTCTGCCCTTTAAAAAAAAAGGCGCCATCGTGTCTGGTGCCGCAGCTAACAAATTATCAATCATTATTTTTCAATTAGGCCGTGAATTATTCGCCCTAATAAAACGTCAAAACCCGAACAACAAGGACGCGCTTACAAGTTCCCAGCGCCCGCGGGGATGTCGGCAAACTGTTTATTTTGTCTGGCTGTCAGAACATCCACAAGTTATTGCAGTTGTGTAATTAGAAATTGCAGCGATATGAAATGAGAAAAAAGCAACGCAAAAGCAAACACACTCGACACACACACACACACACACACACACACACACATCCCCATGGCAGTCGGAGGATGATTAATTCTTTGAGGGAGAATAAATCTGAAGTGTTTTCCTCTCTGGCTGACACTTTCTCTCACACGTTCCCTTCCCCTCGTTGTTTGGCTCGAACCCAAACTGTTGCCAACCTGCAGAAAATCTTGTTTTTTTTTTAATCGACTAACTTCCTCGTCTTTTTAGACTCTGATTAGACCCGTCACATAAATCATAATGAATTTGAATAATTTGTCTCTCCGAAGCTCATCCCTGCTCGGTGTTACAGCTCCACGGTGATTTCAAAAGAAACAAAAACACTATGTGAGTGAGTCGTTGAGCCTTAACAAACGTCGGGTTTAAATTTAAGCAGGTTTAGGGCCACACACACACACACACACACACACACACACACACACACACACACACACACACACACACACACCTCTTTTATTTCGCTATGAGCTTCAGGCAATAAAATGCAACCTCATGAATTCAAAGAAACATATTAACAGCACTTTCATTCACCTCAGGCACGCAGCAACTCACGCCTCTACTGATTAGTCAGCAGAGTAGTTTGTTCTGCAGACTGATTAATGTACCAACCTTCTGACTTAAGGTCAAAAGCGTTCGGTAGTTGACTGAAAGAACAGAGTCGTGAATACAAGCATCCTGAATTGAGTTTTTCCTCTGTTGGGTTTGCTGGGCCCAGCCTCAGAGACAGTGGAGGAGGTCAGGACGCCTACTGGGCACCTTCCGTTGGTGGTTTACTGGACACGCCCAACCAGGAGGAGACCCCCGGGGTAACACCTCAGGGTTAACACCTCAGGGTCCCCCCACGAAGAGCTGGAGACCTTGGCTGGGGAGAGGGACGCCTGGAATACCCTACCTGACCTACCTCCGTGACCCGAAAAACCAGAAGACAAAAGGATGGACGGACGATTAATCTATAAAATCTACAATCTATAGAATATCTGAAAAATTGCCTCTAGATTCAACCATAACTGAAGCAAACCGCTGTTAATCGAGTGCAGATCATTTCTCGCCTGTAGCCTGTTTATCATAAGATGTACAAACGGCTGTTCCTCACCAGCGGATGGGGCTGATAACGCCAAGAAAATAGTTCATAGTTAAATGTGGCCGCAAGTGTTGATCCTTGTAAACTAGTAATTACCATGTACATAAAATGTTCCATTGAGCACTTCAATCTAGCTTTAATCCATCGCCTTTAACAAACCTACTCAAACAGGCTTGTATTTACAAAGAAGGTAAATCCAGGCACCGGACCAACAAGCTCTTTGTTTCTCTCGCATTTGTCCTTTTGTCTGCCCTCAATCAGCGTCTAATCATCTCCTCCTCTGTGTGAACAAGTGTGCTCGCCTCGTTTACTGAGGAGGGAGTAAATATTTAGCAAGGAGGAGAGGACGAGAAGAAAGAGAGAGGGGCAGAATTATGCTAATGTGTCCAAACACAACTACACGGTCGAAATTCCGAGACGAAAAGCGAGACCGAGAAAAAACGACAAGACGAAGAGAGGAAAAGAGGAAAGAGGAAAGAGGAGAGAGGCAGCAGGACGGACAAAGTGAGCGAAGACAAAGATTCAACCGCACGGTGAGAAATAAACGAGGAAGCGTTGGGTGGGGGTGAGAGGAAAAGTGAGTTTTGGGGGTTTGCTGTGTTCAGAGGGCAGAGACGAGAAGGACGGAGGGAGATATGGAGGCAGAGGAAGACGAAGGACGCGAGAGAGAAATTGACAAACAGAGAAGACGGGAATGGGGTCCTAATCTCTCTCCTCCTGCTTTTTGGATCAGCTGAGCTCCCGCAGTCACAGTCGCTCCCTGATTGGCTGAGACTGCAGAAAGCGGTGGATTAAAGGACGGAGGGGGTATTTCTTATTTTTGGGAGGTTTATGTGTGTGTGTGTGTGAGAGAGTTTGTATCAATGCCCTTGTGAGAACCAGTGTGAGTTTTGGGGCTTTGTCCAGACTGCAGGCGAAGACTGGTTTCTCACATCAGATCTTTAGGACGGCGTGTCCGCACTGTTGCCTTCAAGTGATCAGTTCGGATTTGTGCGTTGAGACTTAAGCAACATTCCTGCATGAGTAGCTGTTCTCAGGATGTAGGCGTCAGTAACTAGGAGGATTCTGTCACTCTGGATTGGAGATTACATTTCAAAAAGACGTCCAAATTCTGTTTGGGTCCGATTTGCAAGATTCGTACTTCATATGGTTTATTTTACTGTCCAGACTTTCCTAAATCAATCTGGATAATCCCCAAAAATTTGATTTTTCCTGGCAGTCTGAACAAGGCCTCAGATATTTGAAGCATGGACATTAAATAAAGGTTGTAGTTCACCTTAACTGAGTGAAAGGGCTTCTGACCTAAAACTGAGCTAAGACAAATTTGGAGAAAAGGAAACTGAAGATGATTCAAAAGTGAATTTCCAAATATATAAAAGAAAACAGCTGATGGCAGGAGGAAGTTATCGTTACCAGATGAGACTGTGATAAAAATGAACCCGCTTGTGAATTAACCTGGAAGTGAACATTCATGTCAGATCAGGAAAAAAAAAAAAGACAGGTTCTCCAACAAACTGTGTCAAAGCAGCTAAAAATAATTAAAGCAGTCGTGTAAAGTACACACTGTTTGGATTTCTATACTTGGCATTGAGTTGTGAGAGCACTGTTGCTAAGCAACTGACAACACAAATGGTCTTTTTTTCCCTTTTCAGAAACGTTGAATGATTCAGTGTTTCTTGCACTTTAACATGAAGTTGAGGAGCAAAAATGTAGGACATTTAAGGAAACAGTTCCAGAGTGTGTTTGTGTGTAGATACCTGTGAATGTGTGTATTGGAGTGTGTAGTACACACCCATTTCCCAGACCTCACAGCCTTGTGTCAGCACACAGCGGAGGAAGCCATACCTCATGCAGTGCTTTCAATCACGCACAACTGAGATTTTTCCTCTTCCATTTCATCTCTTATCCAGCCCCCAATACACAGGATGTGCGCACACACACACACATGCACACACACACACACACGCACACGCACACACACACCTATCTCTTCTGCACCACTGTCTCCTCACTTTGGCCGAAAGCATTTACTCTTTCACAACCTCAGCTACTTTCAACTCAGTAGGACTCCAACAGTGTGCCAACAGTAGGTGTGTGTGTGTGTGTGTGTGTGTGTGTGTGTGTGTGTGTGTGTGTGTGTGTGTGTGCCGCTTACTTCAGTGTGAGTGTAATGCAGAGAGAGAGAGAGAAATAGCTTGAAGGATGATCTAAAACAATGACGGATGGAGGGAGGAGGTGGGAGGAGACGGAGTGGTGAAATAACAGAAGACGTACAAGTCTGTCAAGGTTATCCTCGTCTTATCTGCTGTGGTTACTGTTGTTATAAACATTCTGTATCGGTGTGTGTTAATACATCTGATTGCCTCGAACTGGGAGGAGGGATCAGGGAAACCGGGCGCCAGATAAAATACGAGACAGAAACACAAGTCAGGCTCAATTAGAGGGTTGGCCTCATCTAATGTCAGGGTATCTACAGAGGTCAGAGGGTCACGCTCGACGGGAAAATACTGTTCTGGTGTCATTTCCATCAATTTCACAAGCGATGTCTCAACTGGCTGTTTCATGTTCCACTTGAGAACCCTCAGCACACAGCAGAGACAAGAAAGACGATCAGGGGACGGTGTGTTGTTGGACAATTTACCTGATCCTTCAAACATGATCACGCTTCAAGTGATTCCCCACGTGCTCAAAACAGTGAGGAAGCTAGTGTGAGAAATGTCCGTGCAACTGTGGGAAGAACAGTCATGCCAACCTTTTGGATATGTACAACAGGCAGGTCCTTAGGAGGGCTTATGGTATTTAGGATTGCCACATAGTACTTTGGAGGAATTCCTTGCACTATAACTCGTATATATTTCCACCCATGTACATTGGCACACATGTGCTTGGTTTAAATTTTCCATTCACCAGGACTTTGCAGATTTATGGTTAAGTGCACAAGCATTTTTGTTCTTGGAATGAATTTCCATTCCCTTCTACTGGTTCTATATTTTCTGTGTTTTCACTGTGGTGTCAGAGTCGATATTGTGTATTTGTTGCAGCAAATCAATTTTCCCCAAGCGGGACAATAAAGCCAAACAGTTCTTACAAACCTTGTAGATGCAGACGGGGACTGAACACAAACAAAGATGGAGGAGAGTAGTTTTGATTCCAACCACGCAGCCAAGAATCATCATCAATTCAGCGACAATTTTAAAGTCGTTGTTTTAGCGTTCTTTTTTGTTTTGTTTTGTCTTTAAACAAACAGACATTGTCAAAAGCGTCTTTGACAAACTGTGTTTTAAAAGAAAACAATTTAGTGACAAGAATTTGCGAAATCTACTTCAGAACTCAGATGTTGAGAAGTGAATGCAGCTCAACAAAGCCTGACCACCCACACTCAAACTGCAATTTGCTTCAGTGCAACGGAGGGAATTTTTTTGACTTTTCTTTCCACCAGAGGAATAAAGAGACAGATCACAATACAACATTTGGTAGAAGAGCTTTCGGTGGCGTAGAGAGTTGGTTTTTTAAAAAGAGCAGAAAGAGGCTCAGCTGAAAGCAGAGACCACAACATGAAGCGAAGCATCTTTCTTTTCATCACTTTCTCCGTCCTTCTCCCTGTTCAGTCACTCTCCACTTCAGCTCGACTCCTCTGCCGGCGCAGCCTTCAACATAACCAGCACTCGCCGGCATTTCCATAGGAACGGGGGGTTCACAAAGGCAGCGTGTAACCTTCCTCCTTATGAAGGGTTTATGGAACGTGGAGCTGACTGCCAAGAACATACACATATATTTCTCTAATGTCCCTGTGCTTCTTATCAGAGTCTGTCGCAGCCTATACGTTTGGCTGGGGTTCAAAGAAGGTTCTGTGGGGGTGCATGCTGTGTGTGTACGCCCCCTGAGCTCAGACGACTGTATCAATGCAAAGAGGAGATGTTATTAATTTGATGAAACGTCTGTGAGTTATGCCTTCATTAAATTTCATCGGGGCTAATTAGTGTCCCGTCCTTGAGATGTGTGACCCTGTAACGTACCGTTCCTGCTCTTCAGCGACTGAGGCACGTAAACAGAAACGCTTTTTTCCGGCGTTTGCAACACTGTCGTATATGTACGTCCCTGCGTCATCGTTCTTTTCTAGATCTTTTGTACCGAGCACTACTTACCTTTCGCCCATGTCTGTTGGCTAAAGGCATTTTCAATTTGGTGCAGAACTTAAGTATTATTCCACAGGTAACAATGGATTCAGGACTGTCTCACACAATCTGCTGCAGATTCCTGTCAAAGAGATAGAGAAGGTCCACATCTCTCTACCAGATCACCACAGGGATGTGTGCCGAGTCCCCTACTCTACACTCTCTACACCCATGAATGCACACCCCACCCAACCGAGCAATCATTAAGTTTGCGGATGATGCAACTTTGGTAGGGCTCGTCTCTGGGGGAGATGAGACCATATGCAAGGACGAGGTCCAGAGGTTGACACGGTGGTGCACAGAAAAACAACCTGGTCCTAAACACCTCCAAGACCAAAGAGCTCATCATAGACTTCAGGAGGAAGAAATCTGACCCGCAGCCCGTACACATGAATGTGGAGCGTGTGGAGAGGGTCTCGGCAAACACATGGATGAGGACCTCTCATGGAGAACAAAGCACAGCAGCGTCTCCATTTCCTGAGCATCCTCAGAAAGACAACTTGGCCGAGGGACTGCCGGTGACCTTCTATCGCTGATCCATCGGGAGTGTGCTGGGCTTAATGCATCTCTGCATGGTTCGTCAGCTGCTCCTCGGCAAAGCGCTCGAGAGGGTCACCTCATACCGCACAGAAAACCATTGGCTGTCCACTCTCCTCTCTAGGAGACATTCACAGCACTTGTCCTGCCTCAGAAGAGCAAGCAGCATCCTGAGCTACTCATTCCACCCCGGACACAACCTGTGTCTGAGCTGCTTCCCCTCTGGAAGCGTTTCAGAGCAAATGAAAGCACAAACACACACACACTGAAAAACTGTTTTCATCCCGGTGCTATTGCTGCTATCAATATGAAAATAAGTGCGATGTGATGACAGAGCGAATGTGCAATATGGGTTTGTTTTATCGGTCTTATTTATTTTCATACATCTCTGTGTCAGCCGTCGAATTGTGTTGTACTTGATGCAATGACGATAAAGGTCTATCCATCTATCGTCAATCGACTTTGGTGACATTAAACCTTTTGTGCTCCTTTTTTACTGAGTTGAGCTCAAGGTCATGGCTTGGAAATCACAGTTTGACAACCTCGCTGCTGAATAAAACGAGGCGTGAGAGGAACAGACGGATTGGGGCCCCGTGTCCAGTGATGTGGACGTTTGTACCAGGCTGTCAGGGTACGAGATGAACTGAGCCTGAAGGTAAACTCTTGAGGTAGAGGTTTGATAGTACAACCTGTTGCTCAGAACTCTGGATCCAGGAACAGAATGAGATTGTGCACAACTGCAGCAGAAATGATTTTCAGTCACAGGGTGTCAAAAAAATGCAGGACGAGCCTTTGACAAATCTTCAAACTGACGGATGTGTGGCTCAAATTCTATTTCCTGAATCATATTCCTTGTGTCATCGTTACCCAAAGCAGCACGAACCCTCTGACAGAGCCACTTGCCCACGTTAATAATGGAATGGGCTGCTCTAAGTGCCACTTAGATGAGGGAAGTCATATCATATCAGGGCTGGGGATGCCTCTGAATCTCCCAAGAGTGCGTCAGGGATGTCTTTGGGGAGAGAAACATCTGGGCTACATTCATCAATTCGTGCCACCACAACCCACATCTGGCTAAGCAGGAGGAAAAGAGCTCGGAGAAGATGCTTGCCTTCACGAGGAGCTCGATTTTTTGCCAATTTTGTGATTTTAAAATTTTGAAACTATAGGGCTGTTCACAATAATGTATATTCCCATATCTAACCTGTACAGCATCCGGTCAACATTCACCACACACACACACACACGTCTGTACAAAATCCATGCTTGCTCCTCTCAGTCCCTCCTCAACTCCTTCTCAGGTCCCTGTGCAACATGAAACTGTATCTGGGGGAAACACAAGCAGCAAACACACACATTTTTCGCTCATACCCACAAAGAACACACTGACAAAAACAGCCACATCTGCACTACACATTTCCACATGATTCCCAAAACGTAATTAGATCAGAGGTTCACAAGGATGGCTTCATAGACACAGCTGGCCTCTTTGCCTTTGCTCCTATTCTCCTGAAATCCAACACACACACACATTTCTTCGGGACAACTGTGCTTTCTCTAGTAAATGATAATGATTAAGTTAATGTTCAAACTTAGTCTGGATGCCACGAACTGCTCGCTGCTGAAAAGACGTATTCTTCTGTTTGTGTGTGTGTGTGAGCATTCATTGTGACTCCATATTCACACACGTCTGCCGTTCCTGCTGAATTGTAAAACGAGCTCTCTTCACTTTGCATCGACGTTGCGCCGCCGCTGATTCAATTCTGCTCCGCTTTTAGAAATCTTCACCAAAAACCATAAAAATTCACTCCGTGGTTTTTATGATGCAGCTCGGTTGAATTCAATCAACGTAATAGAAGCCGAGTCACGTGGGTCTCGACGCTGCTCGGCGAAACAAATGCCTCCGACTGTGAGATTAGATTAAAGGGCCTTCAGCCAACACACACACACACACAGACACACACAGACACACACATACACAGTGTTATTTAATTTCAAAAAGCAAACACACATGATGCCAGCACAGTTCTTCACCTGAGGAAATTGATTATTCAGTTAACCAGAAACTAACAAAGTTGTGCAACACACTCGAAATCAAAAGAACCAACAACAGCAAAGATGTTTTCTCGTATTTGACCAAAGAGTTTATTCGAGTAAAATCAGCGATAAAAAATAGCAAATAGTTTAAATGAGGGAGGACAGGACATTAAATGTGAAGGAATAAATGCGGCAGTGTTATATATATATATTATTTAATGACATCACAGCAACATGAGTCTCTGCACCATGAAGCTCTGTGATTGACGGGAGTGAGTCCAACAGGACGAGCGCCCCGACAGGAGCAGACGATCGATCAGACAGTACTAATGGATTAGGAAAGGTCCAGCTAGATGCTCTGATATCTGTCAGCTGCTTCCATGTGTCTCTTTAAAAAAAAAAAAAGTGATGTCCCCGCAGATCGATGCGCGGCGATCAGACCCGCTGAACATTCAACTGGCCGCAGATCAATAACACTTAGCATCCCCTCTGCCGACCCTTAACTAGCTTAATGTGACACAGGAAGAGTGATGGAGGAGGAACATCCACACACAAACAAAAACACACAAACAGACACACACACACACACACACACACACGTCTCAAAGGGGCCTAGCAAGTGTCAAAACTAAAGGACGGCATCTGCTCCTCTGCATCTACGAGCCGGGGCAGAGAAAAAAGAAAGCTGAAGACCCTCACACTGACATTTCACATCCACACAGAAGTGTAAAAGAGGAGCGCTGAGGATCTCCTCCCCTTGACAAACTGACATGCTCTGCAGGAAAAAAATACTCCTGTCTGGCTCCGCTGCCAAGACTTCCCCCTCCAGCCAAAACGCCGTCTGGTGCCAAAAGTCACTCAAGCATTTTTTTTTTTTTCCTGCACGGGGCGAACACCACGCCGAGTGCCTCGCTCCGTCTCTGATGCAGAAACGCTCACCCCGCCTGGACCAGTGACCCATTCCCTGTTTCACTGGGCGATGATCGGATCCATATGGGCCCAATTATATTTCTCTTCTTACTATTCTGGACTATTTATGCAGGAAAAACTCCGCCTGAGCAGCAAACTCCAAAAGTCAGAAGTCACGCGGTCAAAATTTGCAACCGGAGAGCTGCCAAGTACAAACAACGTCTTTGTTGAGTGGTGCCTTGCTCAAGAGGACAACTGCTGATTTGCTCTTTACAGCCGTATCACAATGAGCTGGTAGAGCCAATATCTTCCAGTTTAATATTTTGAATTAACACAAAATGTGTAAAGATCTAATAACATTTACATATGTGAAGGTTGAAAGTTTGGGAATTCTACCTTGGTACTGTTTTTGTACTGAAATGAAATGTCAGGTCAGATTTGTAAATAACTTTTACTATATACATCATTCAATATTTGAGACGTTTATATTCCTCACAGTAAAGTAAGTTACCATAACTTTGAGGGATCAAATGTGTGGTCATTTAACAAACTGGGAGAAACGCTTTGTCTTATACTCCTTCAGAAATCTCTGTCCGGAGAAAAAGAGAGAGAGAGAGAGAGAGAGAGAGAGGAAACGAAAGACAGAAGAGGAGGATTGAGAGAAAAGACTAAAAGAGGACTGTGGACTCACTGCATCCGTCCTCGTCGCTGAGGTCGCCGCAGTCATTGTCTCCGTCACACTGCCACTGGGCCGGGATGCAGGTGCACTCCCCGAACGCACTGACCGCGCACGTGAAGTGACTCCTCCCGCACGAACACTCGGCGGTGCCCTGAACACCTGCACAGACACACACAGAGGAAAAGAGGGTTAGAGATAAATCAGACAAGAGCAGGTTTACCAACTCGTAACCGGAATTCAAACTAGCAAATACTGAATCCGCACAGTTTCTAAAAAACTTTATATAAACACACTAGAGGAAAGAAAACAATATGCCTCATTTAAAACATTTTACCCACGGGATTCTTGCCTTGTTTTGATATAATACACTCAGCCTTGTTTAACTGCTCCCTGCTGACCCCTGTGTTTATGTTTCATAAAACTACAGCCAATCTGTTTAATGCACTTCGATGTGATTATGAATTTGATTTACGCCACCCGGCTGCGACTCGACGCAGATTACAGCCAACCAGGTTTCTGTTCTCCGCGTCGCTGCTCACGTCTCACATTTACTCCGGTGATTTAAATATAGGAAGTCAGGAACTCAGTGAAATGAAATCAAACAACCATCTTGAGGAAGACCAGGAATATCACGGAAACATAAACCTGGATAGGTACCTGCTAACCTGTATGTGACAAGGATTGAAACTGTGTAAATCAATCTAATGGAACAATGTTTGTTGTTTCTACACCTGAAGCATAAAGAAAACTTCACCACATAAATTTTTCGTCAGATGGGCCCCATTCTTTCTGACGTATCTCATGAGCACCCCCCCTACAAAACCAGGAAGTTCTGTTACATTTTATATCCAAAAGGTCGAATTCATCGTGACATAATAATGATCTTTGTGGTCATTATTATGGCCGTCACTCAAAGTCATAACTCAGGGACCGAGGGGGAGATTGTGACCTTATTTCCTGTGATTTGATTGGTTGGCAGAGGCAAACAACCACGAGGCCGTAATTCTAGTTTAATATATTTGTGGGATTTTTACTCGGCCGAAACTTTAATAGAAACAATTTTGCGGCGAGCATCTGACCTCAGAGCTTTGACAAATAACCACCTCCGCCAAATGTATAACACCTAATGAGCTAATACTGAAATATAGCAGAGGTTCAGTCTGAATGTCAATCATTATGAGTATAACAATGATTTATTAAAGTTATTTAATGGAGTTTCCTTGAAACATATAGTTACTGTCAGGACTTGTGGTCTGAATTCATCCGCAACTTTTTTAAACGTTTTTAATCTTTTACTTTTCAAAGTTTTATTTTTATCTCATACTGAACTCACTGAATATTTTGATCATTTCAGACATTTTTATTTTATTCTTATACGTCTGTTTTAAATTGTTTTCTTTTGGTTGCTTTCAACTGTAATTTTTAACCTTGTAGGCCCGACAACTTTGTTTTAACAGGTGTTGTATGAATAAGGTTTGTTATTATCGTCACGTTATTATTAATGATAAATCAGGTGATGAATGAGGTGTAGTCAGAAAAACAAGCCCTTTAATATGGCCTGTGTGAACATGTAGACAAACACAATATCCCAGAATACACACTAACCCACACACACAGGATGCATGTGCTCGGTCTGCACGGGTTTCCCACCACAGCAGAGAAAAACCCGGCGTCACCGCACCTTCAAACGCATGACGGCAAAATCACGTTCAGGAGAGGAAATAAATAAAGGTTTTCTCATTTTGCTCTCACTTTGAAGCGTATTAATGACCATCTGTGTGTGTGTGTGTGTGTGTGTGTGTGTGTGTGTGTGTGTGTCTGTCTGTAACTGTGTGTGTGTGTTTGCTGAAACTGGCCTGCCGCAACAAACTTAGAGTTTCTTGGAATACGCATGTGTGTATTTGTGCATGGGTGTGAGTAGGCGTGTGTGTGTGTGTGTGTGTGTGTGTGTGTGTGTGTGTGTGTGTGTGTGTGTGTGTGTGTGTGTGTGTGTGTGGTTCCTGGCTTCCTCACAAAGGCATCAGTCAACCCAGGAGGGCCTGGCAGAGAGCACTCAGTAACCTTCAGATCCCTCCCACAGCACTAAATTAATGGCCTCTTTCTTTTCATTTCCCTCTCTCCCTCTCTTTCTCCTCATTCTTCTCTTTCCACCATCCCCTTTTCACACTCCCCTCCTCAGCTTCTTTTCTCCTCTTCCCCACTTCTTCCCCTCTCCCCTTGTTTCCACAAACTCTCCACTGATGGGAGGGAAACGGAGGACGGTGTCATCCAAGTCTTCCCGTCTTTAAAGATGTCTTTCTAATTTCCTTGCTCGGTGTGTAGTTCCTGAGGTCCCCGGACCCCTCGGACCCCTCGGACAGACACACGGGACAAAAACAGCCCTGAGAATCCCCAACTCAAACTAAATCATGACACAACAGCGCTAACGTATAGGCCTACTGCACTAAACGGCACCTTGAACACAGGATGTGCATTTTATTCGGGTTTGCACGGGGCTAAATTAGAGTGTGCGAGCTGGAGCAGAAGTCATGTCAACACGAGGCCACATCACAGGCCGTGCATTTGTCGAACATACTGGAACCATTTGCTCCGACCAGAGCCAAAAAAACTTTACAGAGTTCAGTGGGAAACCAGCGTACACACATGCACCAGGACTGGGAATATGTTTAGCTCATGTGACATTTTATGTCTGCAAATGATTTGTCAACAGGCAGATATTTTTGGTGTAATGGTGTTTCTGGGTTTCGTAAAAAGAAAACAATTCTTAATTCCAGTTCTATATATTTAGTCGTATTTGTTAGTAATTATTTATGATAAAGTATGTTGGTAAACTTGTAAATATGAAGCCTCAATGACTATTTGTCATTTCGATTTTCTAAATATTTTTATATGTCAACAAATTTATTCTTTACATCCTAATATCATATTGGCATCTGTCCACAAAAATCTACATTGGCTGGGCTCTACTCTGATGGATCCACAGGTAGGATATTTATCATATTTTAATAATATAGGTATTTTATTATAGTACTTCTTGTTTCCTTGTAAAACAGTTTGTTTTTGCTTTTTATGATGTTTCTTCTTTCTCACCATCATTTTCTGTAATTTTCTTCCCCTCATCTTACTGGTCTTTATTGTACTGGTCATGGTCTTTTAGTGTTTCTTGAAGCTTTGTGTGTAACGTGTATAAAAGCCTATTAAAATGATGAATTTAGACAACATGCATAATGTGAACTGGTGTGAATACTTTCCCACATGGGCAGGCACAGACTTGCAAAGTCTCTCTGTGTGATCTGTAAGATAAAATGCTGCTTTTTTTCATTTACGAGCCAACACTAAGTGCCAAGAAAACAATGCAAACATCAGTTCATGGTCCCGTAACCCTTTTACAACAATAATCACTTCTTCAAGACTCGGATCAAAGAAGCAAACAGACCCTGACGCCAACTGATGAAAGCGATAAAGTCGAGTGAAAGATCAACACAGCAGATAAATGGTTTATGAATGTGAGACAGAACCAGCAGGCTAATACCTCCTTAATACTGAGATCACAAACTGAAGAAGTAAACAGATTACTACGGCAGGTCAGTAGATTGTTACGCAAGGCAGCAGGCAACCACACATGGCAGCCCTGTGCTTTCAAGAGCACCAGCATGACCCGCCTCTGATGCATCACACAGATAACAGATCACATGCTGGGCTGGTGCGGTAGAGACGATGGATCTGTGTGGTGCAGGTTTAGCAGCATGTTTAAGTGGAGCAGGTACAGAAGAATCACGTCAGCTGATCCTGCTCAAGATCGTTTAACTTACAGAAAAGTTAAAGTAGTGAAAAACAGGAACACAAGCATCAGAGGCACAAATGGTTTAAATGTGTTTCGTGTTATGAGGCTTCTTCTAAATGACTTTCACAATAAAAAGCATTCCAGAAAGAAAGCTGAAACGTTTGAGACCTTACACAGGTTCATCTTAAATCTACGCTCAGTGTCCGATCTGTGTTGTTGGTGGATTTGATGCGTGTCCCTTTGTTTGTTTGTCAGCAAAAGCTCCTCAACAGACTTTCCATGGAAACTTGGTCATGGAGACAGTACCCAATGGATTTTGGCATCGAACTGGACATCCAGGATTTTGTAGGATCATTGTAGGATTTTCACCTGTTTCCCAGGAACCATTCATATGTCTTGATAAAAGTTTGGTGCAGCTTGATTCAAATCCTTAACAGAGGTCAGTCGGTTGGTTTTTCATCAATTATTACGCAAAAACTACTGAATAGATTTCCACAAAACTTAATGGAACCCATTATATTTTGATGAAGAACTGTTCACTCAGGAGTTATTCATTTCTTTCTTTAACATGGTGAGATTGGGCGATATCCTTCTTGGAGCTACGCGTTATCTCCGACCACCCTCCTGGTTTGTTTGTTAAAATGCATCAAACCCCACAAATATGATGATTGATCAACTGAGAAAGGACGGAAGTTGCTCGGACGATCCAACAAACAGGCAACGCAGGCCGACACGTTGAACCTGCACACGCACAACAAAGGTCTCCCTTCACCTGCTGCCGCTGCCAGAGGCCTACGAGCTGCGAGTCAGACAGGAACCTCCAGCAGAGGAAAGGAAAACACAGACCACCAAAGTTCTGTCACTACTGGTTACTACAGACTGACACTGTCCAAACAGAACTGGTGTGGATCAAGACAGGTGGTCCCCCCCACCCCCCCGGAAGGTAAACACAGATGATCCCACAAACCCCACCACCACACCACGCCCAGACCTGACCCACCTACAGCAGCCGACCAAACCGAGCCCGGAAGTGACCACCGCATCTCAGATCTGACCAGGTGGCATTTCAAAACCTAATTTAACACCAGTTGACAATGTGCTGCTGTTAAATGGTGAAATGACGAGTGTGAAGATGTGGTGAGGCAGAGCAGTGGGGCCAAAGCACACAATCGCAACCCAGCCCGGAGAGCGGGTGGCCACACGCTTTGAATGATGTCAAAAGGCTGCCAGTTAATTAGGCATGGACCTCCCCGGAGACTACCTGGAGGGTCGGGGCTGCGTCTTTCTTTCAGTGCGCGAGTGTTCGGCTATAAAAAAAAAGTGATAAGCGGGAAATCGCGGTGGGGGAAACATTTAACCACCTGACAATGCGGTGAGAAAGACAGGGGCACGGAGGGAGTGAGTCAAACCTTTTGTCCGCCCCCTGTCTTCCTGCCATCCTTTTCGCCGCTGGTGTCGGGGCTGTTAAAGTGTCACTTCAGAGAGACAGCTGCGTCTCAGCGTGTCAGGAGCTGTTCAGCCCGAACAGTCACAAAAACCAGCCGCACAGCAAGACAGCGGCACAGTGCTGCACAGCAAGAATGGACACAACTGGTTTCCCACCTCGCTGTCACACAACGGCGTTCATCCTCCGTCGCCTCGCGCCGCGTGAGACAGCCGACGGGAACGAGACGCCTGACTGACCTCGTACACAGGAAAGCTGTTCACCTGAACTGACTGTCACTCACCATTCACACCGGGAAGAGTGAAATGCAACAGTAGTTTGTCGTTTCTTGACGATGCTGTAATACTGAGAGGGGAAAACGCTGCCCCACAAAAAAAAGTAAGACAAACAAGATGGTTAGAGGACAAGGAAAGATTTTGTAATATTTTTAAATACGTAATATTTTCTGTTTCAATTTCAAGGAGAAACAAAGAGCCTCACACAGCAGATCGAGTCACTTTCATTTTCTTTCAACGCTTATCAGAGAGTAAAGGTCAGAAAACATAACTGCACTGCAAACAACTCTCTAGAACCTGCGCTCTTTACTGGGGCTGATTATTCAAACAACTCACTGGTATCAACCGAATAAAAAAAAATGTTTTAAAAAGTTAAAGCTGCTGCTGTTTCTTTTCTTTACGTCCATTAAACTCTTGTAGGAAAGTTTGAAGTTTGTGCAATACGAGGTGTGGAAATTTGCTATAAAGCGAAAACTGATGTGCGTTTCTTCCTGCTCCGAAGCAGCTGCGGTCGGTTACTACGTGAAAGCACCTTCACACATTAGCCTCTTTATACATCAAGCAGACACATCGTGTTTCTGTTCACGTCATGTGCATCCAATTTCCACTCTGCTTTCAGCTCAGGCACTTTATCTGCTAAATGCTCAAGATGTGTTTTTTCCCCCCAAACGAGTCACTGCAGTTCTCAGGCTGGGTAACGTTCGGTGCAGGGCAGGCGGTGTAAAGTGAAGCGGCCCAGCTGCTGCTGCTAGAAATTAGCTTGATGAGAGCGGTGAGACCGAACCACACAGTAAATGTTCCGTAAAAACCAAAACAATGAGTTTAAAGAGGCTGAAACGCTCCACAGAGAGTCAGAGACGATTCTAAACAGGTTCCTCGCCTTTAACCCTTTACATCATCGTCGTTGCATTGAGATATCGACCGGTGGAGGTTGAATGACCATTTCCAAGGCTCCTGCTCCGTTCTTATACCCACATTTTCCTCGTCATAAGAAATGGAAGCTCTAAGAGCTGCTGCAACACTCAAAGAACACACTGACTGAATTCCCTGTGGTTATGCTGGCTCTGGGTTAAGCTGACTTGGCTTCAAGATGCCAAACAGCTCATCCTCCCTGCCAATCCCCAACCCCACCCCCTCCGTCGGCTCATCTCCACCTACTAATTTGCCCACCGTAGGTCAGGCAGCTCTGATGCGGTGAGCTGGTAACCACAGCAGCACATGTTGAGCCCTGCTGGGAAAAAATGAAGACGCAAGTGTGGGGGCAGACGCACACATGCGCCACCTCTCAATCAGAGGGGGAATTCTCAAAAACGCTTAAAATATCTGTTTTGTGCGACCAAGAATGTAAACAACGTGCCAGGCAAGTTCAGAGTTGATGCCAAATCTTCAGAGGACTGCGAAAAAATCTTCCCGGACAGGCCCGTCAACACAAGCTCATCCTCCCGGTTTGCCAAGTCACACACAATACACAATACTCACACACACACACACGCACACGCACACACACAGGACAGTCTGAAATGTGCAGCAGTTGGTCAGCAGCAGGGTTCTTTTCACGCCTGCTCATCTCAGACTTTCATTAAAACTCCTCTCTTATCACAGTGTAGCCCTCAATCACTTTCTTATAACATTACCCAGCAGGGCAATGTGTGTGTGTGTGTTTGTGTGCGTCTGTGTGTGTATCGTGTGTGTGTGTTTGAACATGTGTTTGTGCCAGTGTGTGTTGTTGACCTGCCTGTAATACTTGACCGTGTTGACGATCCTCTAACATGACCAGGGGCGTCATTTCAGCGCTGCATGTTCCTCACGCTCCGTACTTCATGCAAGACACACACACACACGTCCTTGCCTATTAACTAAGTGCGACCCCAAAGCATGTGGGAGGATACTGTCCTTTATTCACTTGAAATAAGCGAAAACATCATAATTACACGCTCAGTGATATATCGTCGTCCTGCTGCTGCTGCTGAGGCAACAAAATAAAGGCCTCCGAGATCAAACGAGGGCGGGAAATGACAGGATAGTGCTGCTATGGGGCTGTATACAGTACACACACACACACACGCACACACACACGCACACACACACACACACACACAGACACACTCACACGCTCACACATATACACACACATATACAGTGTCATCATCCATGGCCAGCCAGCAGTCTCTCTGAAGTCAGTTCAAAGATAACACTGCCTTGGCCAGGGATGAGTGGATGGCTGCTGGACAGGCATGTGGGCTGGCACCGGGCGGGGGGTGGATGGGTGAGCGGGTGTGTTAGGGTTTCGAGATAAAAAAAAAAAATTTAAAAAAAGGCATATCTGCACTGTGAAAGATGTAACACTCAAAAAAGTGTGAAAAAAATCTGCCATCGTATTAAAATAATTCAACATAATCCTCGTTAATCTTGTTGAATCAGGACAAAAGTGTCAAAATCTGAAAATGAAATAAAGTTATGACGGAGCCAGTGGAGCGAAAACCTCCATCAACACTTAACAAACCCCCCACAATGCAAAGCTGCTGCCTGAATAAAATGTGTTCACCTGTTTAAATCTATTTCCATGTAACATCTTGTAGTGAATAAAACAATACACATTTTTGTAAGGATTTCATCAGTTTAGGTGGTGGCTAATAATCATAATCTTTCTATTGTTTGTGTTGTTGTATAATTGTGTATCGCTTTGTGCTATGTGCTGCGTCAGATTGAAGCTGATTTCAGGCGTGAACTTTTTCCTGTGTTTGCCTTTCACATTTGAAGATGACAGCAGGAGATTTTCATATTTTCTGGAATATATACAGTAGATGTTTGTATTCTTCCAGATTTCGGTCCATAGCGTGTTGGACATCTCAATCGATATGTCCACTCGCTCGCTGTGGACATTTTCAGGGTTTGACAGGAAAAGTTCCAGAAAACGAGCGGATCAATCTATTCCTACTGCAGCTTTATTCGTTTTAAATTAACAATAAAGCTATAAAAAAAAAAGCAATAATTGTTGTCCAGTAATGAAAATCCTAAATCACAACAGCCAAAGTGTAAATCACTTGATCCAGCAGAATTAAATCAAATCTGATGACGGCTTAGTGGAACAATTTGCGGAATAATGAAACTGGATTAGGAGAAGTAACATTTCCTTTCTTTTTAGTATAATTTTTTTAATGTTTTCAAACATCTAAAGCAGACGAAGTCAGGGATCCTGTGTGTGTGTTGTGCTGTGTGGTCTGTCTGGTCACAGGGCCACGAAGGGGTTAAGGAGGGAGAGGGGTGAGTGTGTCCTACTAGGTTTCATTTTCCACTGCTGTCAGCCTTTTGTGATGACTCCGGTCTCCACACACTGTACTTATGTGGCTTTGGGACTCAGTGTGTGTGTCAGTATACAGTATGTGAATGAGTGAAGGGCTCTGCACTCTGATCAAAGGGAAAACACACTAAAAAAAAAAGATCCATCCCCAACCACTTCCATTTGCTCTGTTCTGCGAATTGGACGCAAGTTTTGTAGGATTTAATGAGCTAATGGGGGAAACTGGATGACCGGTTTTTCCAGGAAAAGGACACGCGTGTTGAACGGGACTCAGACACAGAAGATGTGGAACGCCGTTTGAAGCCGTTTGTAACGGATGGACGCCGTAGTACGCCGGGGCGGATTGGTAGAGTGAGTGCGAGGCAGATGAAGGGATGGTGTGTGGGAGGACTCCTGTGCCGTTTCTACGAAGTGTGGGTGAGAAAGTGAAGTGTTCTGCATGGAGTCAGAAAAGCACTTTTTTTGACACGAAAAAAAATTCACACGTACACGTTAACGGACGCAGGTTAAAACCACTGAAAACGGCGAATGACTCCTTTCACATTTCCCTGATGAAAGTGATCTGCTGCATCTTGTCAGTGGTTTGCTGATCCTGTCAATGAATGAGACTCCACATGAGATGGTTGAGGCTCTAAATGTTAGTAGAAATTTAAAAAATGTTTTGGATATTATATCGGCAGGACCGTGACACCACGACTCGACTTCTCAATCACTACGGTGCAAACTTTGGCTCTAAATGATGTCATCAGTCTATATCCCTTATATTTATTCTTGTACATTGGGAGGACATGGCAATGTGTCGTCCATCTTTGTATACAGTCATTGGTTAGCATAGCGACACCATCCTGTAGCTAGCAGATTCCGCAAAAGGCCAGACAGCACGGAAAAAAAGCATGAAAGACGGTTGCGCACTTTCACAGAGCAGACAAAAGCCAGATGTTAGTGGGGTTTTCTGGAGTGTGAACGAGGCGAGAGGGGTGAGGAGGGCAAATAGAGCGAGCAAGTGAAAGTCGGGTCCTATTTGTTCACCGGCTGCCGAAGAAGCAGTTTGACTGCCACACCACTGCCACAGTGAGGATGCTGTCTAACTTGAGGTGGGAATCGAACCTCAAATATATCTTCAGACTAAACAAAATGTCAAAACGTGTCCATGGCAGATTATTAGAACCTATCAATGTGTCAGTCCGAGTTTTAATCATAATACACTATTAGTAGTTTATTTAGGCGAGACTCCTGTACGGCTGTAAAAACCTCAACATGGACTCTTTTCCATCTACAGTCCGAAGATCGTCACTGCAGATTTACTGAGTTGCATGTGTGTGTGTGTGTGTGTGTGTGTGTGTGTGTGTGTGTGTGTGTGTGTGTGTGTGTGTGTGTGTGTGTGTGTGTCGGACCTGGCAGTGTGTACACAGCAGATCTCTGAGCTCTGCCTCTGGCTGTGAACACTAGACTTGCTGGGTAATGTGCTGAGTGAGCACTTGGTGTCCAAGCTCACTCTAATCCACAGATTGTCTCTTTGGCCATCTGACCTCCCCCACCCACCACCTCCCCTCACACACACACACACACACACACCCACTCACTCACCACCATCCCCGACCGGGGCCTCTATCAGGGGCACATGGGTCAGAGCTTCAGCTGAAGCCCGGAGCTCAGTGCTCCTCCCTGGGAATAGTTGATTTTCCAGACAGGGTTGAATATTCAACTGGGTAATTCTGGATGCTATCAATTCTCACAGATCCATTTTACTGAATCTGTGGTTTTATAGAGGACGTTCCCAGAGGATGTAGAGTTAATTTATCATGGAATCAATTGAGAAAATGTGTTGACAAGTTATTTGGATGAATTCTTTAAAATGTGGTGGTTTCTAATCCCCAGGACAGCCTTGTTCCGTCAGCTCCTGATCAGTTACAATTATTCAAGGTTTTTCTGTGAGCCAAATAAAATCAGGCAATGGAAACAGAATCCGTACATTAGCATCTGGCCCTCACAGCGACACCCATGAGTGAAGTGGTCATGGCTCAAACATCACAACTCCTAAACTGGGCTTCAAAAAGCAGGAAACATAACAGAATCCTAATCTACGCTTTGGGATGCGAAGAGATGTCCAACAAACCTAAACTTGGAGACCTCCCTCACATCTATTGTTCTGTGGAGGCAAATCAAATCCATGTTTCTGGGTTGTAAAAAGCCGTGGACCTCACTCTGCTCAAATTAAATTAGCTGAACCGACATGAATGTTAACATCGCTGTGCTTGAACCAGTGTCCAGGTAGAATAAAAACACAGGATAAATTAAATAAAAAAGGAGGTGCAGGGAGGGTGAACTGGCTGCCCGATGAAGTTTGAAAACTCAGTGTGTGGAATCATTTTACTATTTCCAGCAGGACCTTTATGCAGCACACATGGACCGCTGGTTTAGTTTTAAATTTTTGCTCTATGTGTGTATGTGTGTGTGTGACTAGTGTCTGGATCATGTCCAGTCCACTGGAGTCAACATGAGCCGCCTGTCTGCACCAGAACTTCCAGCCTGCAACAGAACCACTTGAGATCTGCACCTCTCAGCAGGATCTATCGATCACCTGCTCAGGGGCTGCCGGCCGTCAGACTCAAATCCACCTGATTTCCTCTCCAACAGCAGGATGAGGCTCATCTTTAAGAGTTTAAGAAGCTGCCATTTAAAATGCCTTTATCAAACCCTTATGTAAAAGAGATGTCATTGAGGCTTGTTACTTTAGCGATAAACCATGAATTGATTATCATAAATAACTGTACATGAAAAGAAAACTGAAATATTTAGATAACAAAGGAGTTTCCTGGTTAAAAGTTCAGACAGAAACAACCAATCACACCTAAAGTCAATTAAAAGTCTCCAATTAACTAAACCCCAATGTCTTGCACGTCTTTACAATGTGGGAGGAAGCCGAAGCACCAGGACACCTTCTCCACTACGCTACCGCAGCTGCAAATTTGATTAAAACTGCGTATACAAATCTCATTGTAATAGTATCTTCATTTAAAGTTTGCCATTGCACCTTAACACCAGAGTGAATCACATTCTGCACATTTGCCAGGCCAGTCAAATTGTGAATGTGAACTAGCAGAGTGGTCCTGGGCAGACCTCACGGCAGCGCGGAGATGCCAGATCAGTATTAGCAGCTCCATTTGGTCGATGTCTGTGAATGTGAACTCACAGTGAAGGGATAAGTGTAATAAGAGGAGATTATTCCATGCGGGCAGGCTGTAACTTACTTTATGGGCTTTGACTGGATGAGGAGAGCAGGCACTGAGGTCCAGCTCTGTAATATCCAGTTATTAACTGACACAGCATGAAGGGCTCCACTCCGCAGCCCTAACCTCCTCCATGTTGGCACCAGACGCTCTATGATGTTAACATTTGGGATTTGGGGCAAAAAACCGGGCTTGTAAATTCTAAATCTGCGAGTGAGTGTTTGCCAGTCTCAGTAAAATTGACCTCTCTGTTTTCTACATCAGTCCGACAGCCAGCCATTAAACAGAGCTGCTAACTATGGGGAGGGCTCAAACAATCGCACACACACACACGTAGAGACACACTCATGCCTGTGCAAATGTGCACACGATGTCTGGCAGTAAGATTTTTAAGTCCTCCTAATTATCAGAAACATCAAAAACATCTGATAATGTGGAAAGTCTGGATCTAATCTGAAACACAAGTGTAGAGCCAGACTGACAGTGGGTTGAGAAAGTGAATTCTGACAGCGATACTTGTTTTAAAACCTTCTAGGTGCAGCTTTGTTTTTTGAATTATCCGACGATATATCGACAATGTTAGAATGTACTGGGTTTGACACCAATTAATAAATAAATATAAACTGGAACGAAGACATAAAGAGTGATTATCGTTTAATTTGTTGGTATTTTAATCGAGCAGTTTTGTTGCATACCAGACGAATGCCCAACGCAGTGGGTCCCCAGCTCAACTCCCCGACAGCCAGACCCTTTACTCCATTCACTGCACTGTCCCTATCTAATAAAACTAAATGCCAAAACATACACTAATATATTTCTTCTGAATTAACTTTTTGAAAGCAATTAAAATGTTTTATCCTTTTCCTCAACAAGAATATATTCACACATTTACGTTATGAAACCTCAAAAGACACACACACACACACACACACACACACACACACCCAGGTCCCGGCAGGACAACAAAACCCCGGAGCATTCCAGAGGAGGTGGGAGTGGAGCGTCGGGCGGGCGGTGGGGGTAGAGAGATGTTAAATTGGTGACTTGGAAGGCAGAGCCGTTCCAGAAGCGAAGCGGACAACCTGTGGTTGGGGTTGAATTCTTTCCCTTTCTGGCTCCTTTTAGAAAAAGAGGAGAAAACGGCAAACACAGACCCCTCCATTCAGAGTAATTTATCCCTATGGCAAGGCCTTCTTTACCGGCTGCAATAGCCCCCTTCCGGGGCTGCCCAGCAGGATGCCTGCGAGTGGCGTGTGAAACTCTCCTGTCTCCTTAAGCTCAAAAGGGAAGGATGAACAATGGCCCTCGCCAGGCGCTGGCTCTGAACAATCCCTCTCTCCTTCACTCTCTGCCTTACTTTCTGCATCTCTAAAAGCAACCACAAGCTATTCCTGCAAAACCCACATTCCTTTATCTGCCCAGTATCGTCCATCAGCATTTCCTTCAACATGAGCCCTCATCACATCGCTGTGCCTCGTTTCCAATCCATCTCACTTTGCCTCCTTCTCATCTTCCTCTTTGGTGACATAAAGACAAACAGTCTGAATCAAGGCGAAGGGGAGCATGAAGCGCCCACGTTTTCTGGGTTCTCAGGACCCCGTTTGACCCCCCCATTGCCCCAATCATCAAAACGTGGGTGACTCACCCTCCATCACCACGTCGTAGCCCAACCATCTTTCCATCTTTGAAAAGGCCCTGCTGGATCTTTACTGCCTGAAGGGCCTGGAGCAAACTCAAGAGGGCGAGTGAACAAAGCAATTATTGGTCTGATTAACAGCATATTTGTTGCGAACAAAATTACAACTGACTTTGATTTACCAGAGCACAGCAGTGAAAATGAGCGTGGACAGCGAGGCAGCTTTGTGCCATTACCATGAACTCCATAGCATGTCTTTCCCCAGGATGTTGGAGCGAGCGAGCCGGACTTGAGCGGAACATGTGGCTCATCAGTTCGTATGGCGACTGTCCAACTAGTTCAGGCTGAGTACACGTCAGTCTGATCAATCAATAACAAAAAAAAAAAAAACTGTTCCTGCACTTCTCTGTGGGAGTCAGCAGTAGGGGGAAAAGACATGTGGACAGTTTCCCCCTTAGAAGGAGCCTCAGCAACAATCTGCACAGCTCTAGCGGGAAGCCATTTCCCCCCCCCCAGCACTCAGCCATTCACCAGTGGCTCCTACAGAGCTATTGAGCATTCACCAGGCACCTCCACATCTCCGACAAGCGCAACAAAAAGCATTTTAAAGCAACACTCCCTGCAGTTCCCACACTATTTCACCTGTCAAATGCTTTTTAAAAAAAAAAAAACAGTCGAGGAAGGCCAAACGCTCCTCGGGGGCGCCACAGCACACCTCTTGCCAGCCTCGGCCTCACTAAAGACGTCGTTGTTCCTCTTAAAGAAAGAATACGCTATAAATCTTTCCCACCTACTATCATGAGCGAGTGTGCGCAGCCTCGAGGGCCCAGACGGGACCTTTCACCTTGACGAGCATCACCCAAAGTAGCGCAGGAAACCTGAAGAAAGTGTTTGCTCACCGAGCCAGACTCCCAGAGCGAGCGGATGAGTCATCGGGGAATGATGCGCAGGAAATCAATAGAAACCAATTGTTTGTTTGAGGAAGGAGACGACAGAAAAGGCAAAGAGAGGGGAGAGCCGGAGATCCGCTGTGCTGTCGGAAATTAGAGGCAAATGCAGAGTCAGAACCTTGTCCGGCTGATTGATCATTTGAGTAAACTAGACAGATGTCAGGGTCTCGAATAGCTACCAGGAGGTCTGACGAAGAGAGTAAGAGCAACTCCTCAGGTCAATCAGTTCATGAAGTACTCATTCTGAATTCAGAGGACCACACTGCAGACTGCACAGAGGGTAAAGATACAGCTCACAGCTCAACATGTGCTATTTTTAAGAAAGTACTCGGAGGGAATCTCTTATTTATCTTCTTCCTTGGGCATAACATTTTAGACCTTAGGTTTTATTCACACTGAATCAAAACAATACTCCAATATTTAGGGGAACTCATTTTAAAGTTTCATAACACTGATTTTGGATTTCAGCAGTAGGACCATATTCAAGATGGTTTAATGTTGAAACCCTGTCTCTTAGAAATAATATTTCTATATAACCAAGATATGACAGCAATGTGGACTTGTAATCACTGGCAGCATCAGATTTTGAATTAGTGAATCGAGCGCCACATGCATTCGGATTCACGTCTGTGGTTATAATCACGCAACAACAGAAGTTGAAGCTTTAAGGGTGGGGGGGGGGACTTTGGTTGAATGTAACTAATCATTGGTGTCCCTGTGAAATGTTCCCGTATTAATCCAGACCACAACATTTTTGTAACCTTAACCACGTACAGCCAGTCATTAGAAAGCGTAATTATACTGTTCTCATTACATGTGGATTTTGTACTGAATACAAAGCAAATAGCTCATTTTACTGATAGAACATAACCTCGTTACTTTACCAGAAAACATCATCTGGACACAATTTCATTTCATACTATATCGTACTTGCTGTTGCAGTTTAGTTTGTATGAAAAACATAATTTCCAGAAGACAGCGTTGGACGAGATATAATTACTCACCAGCTCCTTGATTCATTCATTCCCCCTTTGTACTTAAAACCCTGAGAAAAGACGTCTACAGATTTACGGAACGTCTGATTACTGGTGTTTGACGACGAGGTGACAAAAAGGGGGCAACCTCGTGTCTTATTTAATGACGGGCTTTTATCTCCGCTGTGTTTGGATTACAGATGACTGCTCTGTAAATCTGCAGCTCTGTAACTCGTTTGAAGAGGGAAAGCATAACTCCCACTAAATACACTTTTTCAATGTGCTGCAGTGTGTGTGTGTGTGTGTGTGTGTGTGTGTGTGTGTGTGTGTGTGTGTGTGTGTGTGTGTGTGTGTGTGTGTGTGTGGGATGGAGAGGTACACTTTCACTTAGGCTAATTATAGGCTGTCTCTAACTGGTTTTGTTGCTATGGTGCACATAATCCATTATCTGCGAACTTGGGATGTCAAATTATAAAAACTGGCAGACTACATTTTGCTGCGTGTGGACTTGAAAGTTCAGCAGGGAAAACGCAATATGTTAATGCAAATACCCAAACACACGTATTGAAGAATGTGCAGAGGCGTTTTGCGTTTTAGTTAATGTAGCCGTGAAACAAGGCAGTCGCTTGAATCTCGCTGCTCGAGTTCTCCACTCCACAGCGGCTCGGGATTCAAGTTAAACATGACAGGAAGCTTTTTTTCACACGTCTACGAGCAGAATGACAGCAGCCCCACTGCGCTGCCCTAATAACCCCCCGTTAAATAGACAGTACAAATATTTGCTCCGTCAGTCTGCGCTGCGGTAAACACCACAGCCTTCGGATCACGTAAGAACCGAAGGTGCAGTTATGTGTCCCCTCTGGCTGCAGAATAATCTCGCTCTCCGTGTTATGACAACTGTTAATGGATCATCGACGGCCGCAAAGGAGGCGGAACGGCGCCGCTCATCAAAGTTTCATTTGTAGATGCTGCAATCATCGAATCACAGCGTAATCCTGTTCTGAGAGTTAAGCTCCCACACCTTGAGCATCAATAAGAGATAAAACAATCAAAAGTGTGTGTGTGTGTGTGTGTGTGTGTGTGTGTGTGTGTGTGTGTGTGTGTGTGTGTGTGTGTGTGTGTGTGTGTGTGTGTGTGTGTGTGTGTGTGTGTGTGTGTGTGTGTGTGTGTGTGTGTGTGTGTGTGTGTGTGTGTGTTGAGTCCCAAGCCATTGTCTGTGGTTTAATAGCTGCCTGGCATGATGTGACTGGATCCCTGTTCAAGACCCTCATAAAAGAAAAAAAATCAGGATGTAACTCAATAAATGTTAATTTGGCCCGTGGCATTTTGGAATATGAAGACATCAATCTTGACGCCGCCAACCTTCACCCCCACCCTCACCCCGTTCAACCCCCCCCTGCCTGCGGCCACTTGTGACAGTAGCTTCAGCAGATCAAGCCATCACTTGAACCGGCACAATAATGAAGGAGAAGGAGGAGAGAACAAAAAAGTGGAAAAGCACGGAAAAAGAAGGTGTTTCATAGTTTTTACCCATTAATTCCATCTGTAAGAATATATGAGGGGACTGCTGAGATCTGAGAGCATGATGAAAAATAGAAAATAGGTCCAGTGGGGCAAGAAAAACAAGCAGCATCACAAACAAACACAGTTTGCAATTCATTTGGAGAAGAGATACATGATTATGTCAAGCTGCTCATGTTCCTTGTCCTTTGTGTTTTACTATTATAACCAATACAAATGAGTGAAGATATAACCCGGGTTACAATGAACTTAAGTCACGCTTGCTTTAACTTTATTATGTCCTTCAAGGAAAATGGACAATATGCATGTTATTGTTCAGTTCGTGTTATTTCAGAGGTGTCACACGTTAACTTTATTATAAATAACTATAAATAAAAAGAAAACACAAACGCAAGAAAGTATATAGAATTTGAAAAACGATAATAAACAAAAATGCAAAGTGTCTGTAAGTTGTAATATCAGCAAACATAAATGTTAATACCAATATATCTATAAAAGGCAACAATATATGCAAATAAATATGTTGTAGTTTATAACTTATCAGTGCGCTCTAACAAAACTACTGTACATGTGGCAAAGACACAGTTTCTGAATTGTCTCAATTTTATATATATTGACCAACACACAGTATTTAACAATGATATTAACAACATTTTTGCATGTGACCAAAGTCTGATGAGTTGGGCCCCAATGACTCAACAAGACAAATTGTGAAATATGAAAGTGAAAGAAAAAAAGTCCTGGCTGAGTTCAGACTTTTCCCTTGTTTCAAAACAAAATATTTCCCCATCAGCTGCGAAATCACTTTCTCCATTTCCATACTGGAGGGAGGATGAAGGTCGTTCTTCAGCATATTATTGTTGACAATACATCAACATGGTAAGTATGACATGTTCGACTCGCAGTCAGGTTATCTTTCATTCAGATAAATTTGCTCCGGGCTCGACCATTACAAAACGGCGCCCGAGAGGCCGTCTGCCTTCGGACAAATGGAATGGCAGTACAATATTTTACTGTTAGCGCGGAATACATCGCTCTCCCGACACACACACACACACACACACACACACACCTCAATTATCTGTTCTGCTTGTTCCTCTCCGCACCTCCATCATGCTGTCCAACATCCCAATCTTTATTTATGCCTCCGATCCCTGACTTCCTTTTCTTATTTTTTCCATGTCCTCGCTCCCCTCCTGCTTCCTCTTTTCTTGCTCTGCCGTCGTCTCATGAAGCTGAGTGACGGCTCTTCCCCCGCTGAGTGTGATGTTAAAAATCAATCCTGTTTGTTTCCAGCCAGCCGTGATTAAAAGAACGGACCCGTCTGGGCCGCTCTGACACACACACATGCACAAACACATTTTAGGCACACACACACACTATATGTGCAGCCCAGACTGGGGAGAAGATAGAGGAGCTGCAGCCTGAGGTCTGATCTTAGCGCTGGGCCTGCTTGGACCTGCCTGTCGGCTCGGATGCCCGCAGGCTGCTGGTCGACAACTGAGAGCTCACACACTGAGCCAAACACACACAATGCTCCCTTGTTGCCATCAGCCAGGTGAACAGGGCATGACATTTGATAAATAAAAGTGTAGTAACTCGGTTCCTGTTGGATGATTCAGTGTTTGTGGAACAAAATAATTACATAGAGTAGGTTGCTAAATATTGGGATCAGGGATGGAAATAAAAAAAAGTTTCTGCACTATTTTTCCTTGACATTTATTGTTGCACGTTGGGAAACAGTTCAGAAGTCAGTTCCAAATATTAAGAAAATATTAGAGGAAAAGTTTTGGACTGACTGTCAACACAGGGAGGTTAAAAATGTGGAACATCAGGAATAAATCAACTGGAATCTGATGAATTTATTAACTCTATAGGTCAACTTTTTGTTTTCATAATAACGACTGCCGATGTACTTTTTGAACTCAGAATTCAATACCCAACAAAAACATGATCTTCACCAGTTATCAAATCAAAACACCCATAAAAATACTCATACATCTGCTGATGAAGAGCACGGGGCACGATTCAGCAGAACAGGAACTATATAAACTGCACAGTGAGAGTTTATTTCACTTTTACCAGGATGATGGAAACTGGATTTGATGAGTAGAATCAAGATCAGAATGAAAACAATATCAAACCAGCAAAGCGGAAACCATGTGTTTCCATTCTGTCTCATACTTGTTTCTTTTTTTGGGGGGGGTTTTACAGAATTTCACAGCTAAAGGGAAATATGTATTTGTCCTCACAGAAAAACCTTTGTGAATCAATCAAGTCAGCATCACTGAAGTGAAGAAATTATTAATGACGGCAACACAAGAGATCTGTGACGAATTGTACAGGCCAGACAGTGTGTTCAATATAAAATACAGCAGGGAACCCGAGCCTCGTTCATGCAGAGGAATCAAAGTTTGCACAGATAATTTACTATTCTCAGTTTTCTCTAAACTTTCCTCTCCTTCCTCCGCCGACTAGCTGCCACTCGTCTTTCAATCGTACTTTAACCTCGTTCTGCGGCGCCTGAAGATCTTTACCTTCACAAGCCACAAGACGCAACCCACTTTAGAGATAAAGCGAAAGGTAAAAAAAACAAGAGGATAAGTGCAGAAAGAGTGACAAACCACTGTGCTTTGTAAAGGAGGAGTGTGGAGGAGGAACTCTGGCAGCAACAGAGAAACACAACGCTGCTGATGAAAGATTCCACACTTTGATTAAAGACGAATCAGAGCGGAGCTGCGCCATCGTACTTTTCTTGTTCTCCATCTGTTCCACCAACCCCCCCGACCTCCACATCCCACAGCCGGCTTTTTTTCCCACATTTTTTTTTGTAGAGTAAAAGGAGTGAATGAAGTGAATGATGGATGGGGGGGGGGATGCAGGCTTGTGTGAGATGCAAAAGAAAGCGTTTCATGATTCGAAGATGAGCTGGGAGATCAGATGTGTGGTGAAAGCAGCCATCATGCATTCACTGTCGAAGCATCTGGGGGAGCGGAACAGAGGAGGAGGATGGCGGCGATGAAAGGGTGGAGAGGAGGACGGGGACGTAAACAAACGTGCTTTCTTTCTCTCAAAGCCGACGTCGTTTCCCCTCTGACGAGATATTTTCGTTGAGGCGGCTTCCAGGCGGAGAGGGACGGGCTTCAGCAGGATGCCAGCTTCAACACTGCTCTTTCTTTTTTCTACTTCTTGGCATCTCAATCACTTTCTTCTTTCCCCGGTGACAGAAGAAACATCTGCGCCTCTACGTTGCGTTGGAAAATCTAGCGGCTGCGATACTGGAGCGATGCTTAATGAACAACCAACTGATCCTCATCAGACCTGCAGGCGGACGAGCTGAAACTTCTCAACTCCGCTCCTCCTCTGCGCCGCTGTCAACAACCTGACGACAAACAGAGCTCCTTTTGTGTAAAAATGAGACAATTACTGACCTCCAGACAGGCCGGGGAAATAAAACCTGTAATGATTAAAGGACCATTTAGTAAATCATTGGCTGCTTTGCATAGCAGAGCCCTCTGAAGTCGCCTGAAAGACTGAAAGCGGAGTAACTGAAGAGGGTGGGGGTGGGGGAGGCTATTTTTCTTTTTTAAGTTCAGCAGCCAGTGAAATTAGATGTGCTTGAGACTCATTAAGAGGAGTGGGGCAGAATTAAGTTAACCTCCCCCTCTCCACCCAGAAAAAAAAAACACGCACACACACACACACACACACACTTAAGAAGTGATCAGCTGTGGCCCTCCAGGACCTGATGAAAAAAACACCAAGTCCAACACACAGCTCTCATTAGCCGAACAAATCTGTCGCGATGGTTGTCCTCGTTAAACGAGAGACAGCCGGCCGTGTGATGCGCCGCACATTCTGGCTTTGAGATGAGGATTTAGATGCACTCTCCCTCCTTCATTTCATTTGCTTGCCTGACATCATGCTCCCGCTCTTCTGATCCGATTAGGATGTTTGGAGGTGCCCAGCGTCACCGCAATGAGATTTGGATTAGTAGCAGCTGAGGATTCAAGTTGGAAGATATACATCGTCCGCGAGCATGAAATAAAAGGAGTATACACGGAGGAGAGAGCGCCAGTTCAGCTCCATCGAGGAGGCTGGTGTTGTGTGTGCCAGGTAACCAGTTAACAAACACTCAAAACAGAACTCAGCCCTGTTGATTTAATGGGATTTTGAGTCACATCTCAGCAACAGAGTCCAAAACGGCCCAACAAATTAGTGGAGACAAGATCTGGTCTGTTTACAACCTTGTAAACCTGAGGTTCTACCCACGTTTTAGAAAATGAAGTGGATGAGTCACCACATCAAAGCAATAAACAACTTACTGATAAGAGTGATAACTACACAACACAAATAAGACTACAGATGTTTCTTTTAACAGAAAGCCAGGGGGCCTCAGGTTTGGAATAATGGTCTGACATGCATTTAACGTCTCCGGTTAAAATCCCGCCAGAGATATTCTTTGCTGATCTCTATACTGCTTACAATCTAATAAAAAGAAAAATGCAAACCAAAAAGAATCCAGCGTTAGACTAACCAAGCTGAAACACACACAAATAAACTCACACAACACACACACACACACACACACACAAACACACAGAGCGCTCAGGTGTTTAAAAGATATCCCAGTGTAACATGGTGCCGATACCAACCCCATGGATTAAGTAAATGAAGCTGAGGCCTCTTTGTCCGTCTGCACACTTCGCCACCGAGCTGGGAGCAATTAGCCACTTACTGCACTTGTGGTGGGACGCACACACACACACACACTGACCAAGAAACACATGTTCTCCCTCTCATATCACGTATTCACACACGCAAACCCCCGAACGCACACACATACACCTCGTGTCTATCCCATTACAGGAGCCCCCGGGCCCAGCCTGCAGCCTGAAAAGCCCAATTTGTTTATTCCTGTGGGGATTATGGGGAGGGGAGGTGGGGTGAAATGCATCTAACAGAGCGCAGGGGCCCCCTCTCTCAAAGCTCTTTAATTACTGCTCCTCCTCACCCCACCGACACCCTGCAGCACCACCTCCTCCCGGAACTTGGCCACAATGAACTTGAGCTAGAGTTAACCACACAGCCACTCACAGGGAGTGTGTGTCCATGTCTCGCCGTGTATGTGTGTGGAGATAGAGAGGAAGGAAGAAAGAGATCACTAACCAAACTCCCATCCCCCATAACAATGCCTCCCCGTCAGGGCATTCCAACCTCACAGGAGGCCAACGTGGAGCAGTGAAGTGGAACTAAACCAACAACATCCCACTCTCATCCCACCAGCATCACCACAACACCTGCTTTCACACCTGAACTAAGGCTATATCCTCACTAATACAGTTTCAAAACACATCACTTCTTCCTCAATTTACGCTGGCCGTCCGCAATTTTTGAGAATCTAAATTTAAGACTTTTTGAAAAGCTATTGACCTGTTTGGTTTAAAATCTCGAGGACTGCGTTTCAGTCTAGACGGACAGGAACACTGTCACCCACTTGTTTCCTTATAGGTCACAATCAACAACAGCAGTGAATGCAAAGTGTTGTAAACCTAAGCCCAATTCTGCGTTGAAGCAATGCTGTAGCCTACTCCTAGACTTGTACGCTACACAGAGCCCGAAGCCGTACCCTGCCTGCACCTAACCCAGAAATGTAACTACGCGTCGAGGTGACACAGAGGGCAAGAGCTGTGATTGGTCCGTTTGGTAGCATCACATTTCTGGCAGACTCGCCGCCAGTTTTGAAATTGAGTTAAAAGGAACGAACACAGGCGACCTCTTACTTTTCTACGTAGCAGTTCTTTAAGAAAAAGTAATTCCTCTTCAACATCTCAGGTGTGCTGGTATGGACAGAGATTACTCCTGAAGTGGAGGTAAAACATTCTTCTGGATGGAGATTGTTTTTAAAACACCGTTTAAAAAGTATCAGAGTGGATGCAGCTTAAGAGTAAGAAGGTAAACCGTTGTACTGTTTTCAAACCAACTTTTACGCTGTGTCCACAAGATGTAGCTTCTTCATTCATCGCATGAGACCAGTACACAGCAGGGATCACAAAGTTGTGTACGAAGGCAGTAGAACCTTGTTAAACTACTGCTGCAATGCAATTCATCATCCGTCACTGACACATCATCCATAAATGCAATGAAAACTCATAACATTTTTGCAGGTGTATTGTATATACACAAATATGTCTGTATGTGTGAGTAAGACCTCAAACCATGCAGCACTGCATTTAGGAGGTAAAACAGTTATTGGGTAGAGGATGATCTCTCTGCAATAAGCTGAATATTTGGCTGAACATTTTCTTGGACAATTTAAATTATACAGAATGAATGCTTTGAATCTTTGTGCATTCATGATGTCAAACACACGCTGCAAATGTAGCTCAAGTATAGGGCTTTATCCGCTGATATCCTGAACCTACACTGAAGAAAACAGCTCATAATGAACACACTGTTTAGATATACAGTTGCCTTAAAAAGGTTTTATAATTCAGTATTTACAATTTGTATCAATGTAACACGCAGTGGGACAAGCACAACCTTTACCAACCACTTAACATGTCGACTATCACCTGTTAATGTGGTGACAGTGAATAAGTTCCAACATTTGGTCGCAAGTCAAAGAATAACACGGAATAATAGCATTGGATGATGATCATGAGCTCAGGTTACATATTCCATTTCATTAGTCGATCCCCATAACTCGTACCGGGGATTTTCCCACAATCCCCTGGGGCTCCGAGCTGCCTGCACAGTGCCCATGGCTCCATGGTTCCGAAACAAAAGCCCCCGGGCAGCCTGGACCTCAGTTTTACACATGTTAAAGACATTGGAGGAATTCTCTCTTTCTCTTTATGCGCTCCGTCTGTATTTCACTCCTTCTCCCTCTTTCTTTCTGAAACCCCCCAACCCTCTCCCATCACTACCACCCACCTCCTCTCACTTCATAAGAGGGACAGAGAGGGGGAAGAGCCTCTTATCCTGTCGCAAAAGAGAGGAGGAAGAAAAACAGCCAGGGCAGCGAGGAAGAGGGGCTCAGTGATTGATTAGAGGCAGAGAGGAAAAATGGTGGCGTCTCACATGAAACACAGAAGCAGCTAGAGATGACTCTATTCACACTCATTAAAGAGCACTTTCCAAAGGCTTCCTCTGCACACACACACACACACACACACACACACACACACACACACACACACACACACACACACACACACACACACACACACACACACACACACACACACACACACACACACACACACACACACACACACACACACACACACACACACACATCCGACTCCTCTGTTCTTAAAGGAACTCTGTCAGGGTGAAAGAAGTTTTCCTCTATAAAGACTCACAGAACCAAACATCTCTTTGAGCCCCACCGAAAAACAGGCAGAATTCAGCTGACTCTCCACTTGCTGTCAAACTAAATATAGATTTTGACGTTGTTACCTAGTTTAGTATCTGAAACTAATGTTTCTGCTTCTAACGTGCAACTGCAAATGACACAAAATGTCTCACGATGTCCTAAAAAACCAGTTTCATTCGACCCCTCGACCCTGGCCTGTGCTTGCAGAAGAAAAATGTTGCATCACTTGAGGCATAAATATGCAATATAATCAAATTAAGTGCTATTAAATGACCCACAACAGGCTAATTTTTCCAACCACAGTTTCATAACAGAGCAAAAACATTTAAACACTTCTCTTATTAACATGATAGATGTCTAATGTAGTGCTATGTGCATCTTCACACATCTGTTAGGGCCACGGCCACTGGGAGCAAAGGGAGAAACCCTGCTGATCGGTTACCCCATGTTTTTACCATTCTCAGAGGGCTAGCAGTCGGCATAACACCAGCCCAGGTGTGTACCCATCATATGGGGTCATGTGATTAACCCTTGCCAAACCATAACACACTCAAGTGCTTTGGTCTTAACTCTTAACCTCTCAGAGGTCTGTCCTACCCTGACCTCACCACATTGGTTGCTAGTAAAAGTTAGAAGAGATGATAAAAGCCAAGAGGTAGTTTCTGCAACCTCAGGTCAGTTGATGTTTTTACTTTTGCTTTTTGATGTCCTCATCTTCAATAGAGGCCAAGCAACGGCAACGTCTGTTCTTGCTTTTTTTAACCACTACTTTCCTTTCACTGAACATTGTTAGCATGCTAACTAGCGAGCCCAAGACCGCGCAGACCATGTCATTGATTTCCAATAACAAGTCAATGAAGCGTCCAGCTTACCACAGAAGTAGTGATGCTCAGAGGGTGTATTATAACATCTTGTCTTGTAAAGGCAACACTAACCCCGTCTTAAGATTTCTAAACTTTGGCCTCAGCTGGGACTGTTGATAAATGTACTACTGTGCGAGGTCACAAGGTTGCTTGACTGTAAATCCTGAAAACAGTGGTGACCTCTTGTCCCCGTCTACCCCACGCAAGGCTCCCTGTCTGTTTTTGATGATGACTGAATGAGAACAGGTGGGCCGATGGCTCCAGACGCATGGACATGCATGTAATTGTCATGACAGAGGGATTTGGACCAGGAGCAAACAATCTCTCACCCCAAGACATATGATATCTCCTGACATCATGCTGAACAATTGTCTCACAGAGTGTGCAATATGCGCATGTACATAGATGGCTTCATTTTTGTGTGTGATCTCACACTGCGAACCTAACCTTTCAGCAGACTTAACCTTTTTACCCCAAGCAGCAACAACCGCTTCAATGGAAAAATAAAAGTGTCACTTTTAGGTTTGACTCCATCAACAGAAATTCCAAAGAACAACAGCACAGTTGACTTCTGGGATGTCGAGCTCCAAAGGGGCTCACTTTGAAGACAAGTGAGAAATAAGTAAGACTTGAAGTTTTAAGATGGAATGGAACACTGGAAACATATCCAACAAGAATAATGTTCCTTTTTTTTACTTTATCATCCAGCCCCAGGCAAACTTTCCGGAGAGTCATCATGTTCCTTAACCAGCTAACTATAAGCTTCTCTCCATCAAGCTGTGGGCTCAGGCATCTGTAAGCGCAGTTAACTGAGCTGCCAGTGATATTGTGTAATCCGGTGTGTTGCTAAAGCTCAGCTTAATCCACTTGTAATGGCTTGCCATGATAACCTGTTTCCTTCCTCTCTTTGCAGCCCCTTGCTCCTTCCACTTTATCGGTGGGCTTGTCCTGCCTTCGCCTCCTACATCCGTTAGACCTTTAACCTCGGCCTCTTTATTATTCTCTTTGGTCTTCAAGTTGCTCTTTCCTGACCCACACTCACTTACTGCTTCTTCCTCAGTGTCTCCTCAAAGAGGCCAGACTACAATTTTACAACACAAGCCATGTTTTCCCTCATCCTATAGACATGTGGTGGCCTCCAAGTCTGGGACAGCTCATCCAGATGCCGGGATGGAGACTATCACGTTTTTATTTGCCTCTTAAGTTACAAGACAGACAATTGTTTAAGCAGAGCTCTGCTCCAGCCAAGCCCTGCTATAAATCTGGGCTGATTTAGACGGCAAAGACAGCTTCCTGGACAGGGCTGAGGCTGCAGGGATACACTGAGATTTGATGGGCTTGACGTTTTTTTCGGGTTTTAGCTGAAAGGGGTGTCTGATAAGAAAATATAGAAATGACTGAGTCAGAAGAACATTGCTTTTGCAGTCTATACAATCAGCTGAAGTGAGGTATAGTGCTAGTGTGGGCTATGTTGTTAAAATCTACCATCAGGGAATATCTAATGATGAAACACATTTTTTATAGATGGTGGAAATATCCACTCAGGTGTCAGGAGAAAAATAAAAACAATCAAGCTCCTGTGCGTCACTCATATTGTCCAGAGCTGCCTTGGTATAAGAAAAGACACATTTCTGTTGTTATACTATTATATCAGCCAATCTTAATGAATGTGTTTGCGTTTCCTGGTATAACTCTGTGCATATATAAAGCCTACGTAGAAGGCTCGGCATCAGGGCAGTTGCAGAGCTGGTCAACATTGTGGGAGGAGCTTTGTGATCGATAGGCCTGCCAAGCAGCATTAGTCCTCTAGGCCCAGAGAGCCCGTCTCTGGACACAAGAGCACAGGGACTTTAACTCTGATCTTATTTATGAGCACACAAAGGGCAGCACAAGGGGTCTTTTGGTAGGGCCTGTTCAAACAGAAGGCCGATGTGGATGGGTCTTTGAGGGGGCCGGGCCACATTGACTCTGGGGAAGAGAGCGCGGCTGACAGGTCAGTCTTAAAGCCTTTAAAAAAAAATGGGGCCGGGATCAGGGGGGTACTTAGGGAGGGGAGAGTGAGGGAGCCTCAGCCTTCTCCCTCTGCTCCCCAGAGACGAGCAGGAGCTTACAGACAATGAGCCTGTGCTGTGGAGCTAAGGGGAGCCAACAGTGAGCACAGGCTAGGGGGAAGTTAAGGAAGGCAGGTGGGGCAATGGGGGCGGCTGATCCAAAGAAAGGGCCCCCACCTTGTCGCAGCTGTCACAAGCTCCACACAAGTATGCATCGTACCTCTCCAGCATTCTGGCCTCCATCCCCACGGGCAGGAGAAACAGTGCTAAATCAAGAAGCACTCCAGCCCCTTTCTCCAGGCTGGCGGGGCAGGCGCTGATTTGGGGGATGAAGGGCAAAGGATCAAAGCCCTCAGGAGAGGAGCACAACAGTTTCATCCAGCTGGATGCTCCCCTTCTGTCACCTCAGCAAGGGGGTGCAGACCACGGAGCTGTTTTGGGGGTGGAGGGGAGGAGGGTCACGATCATAAACCACAAACCATAAGGGCACTTGGTTGTATAGCATTTGTGTGTATGTGTGTTTATGTGGGAGGGGGTTGGCTAAAGTCAGATGTGACACTGTGAGCCAGAGCGCAGATCTGTCACGGCTGTCATTGTTGCTTAGCAATGAGGCGGACAGAGGGAGAGAGAGAGTGAAGAAAGAAGTGAGCTGTTTGGAAAGCTATAACAGAGGGAAGAGAGCAGAGGATAGTGGAGGAGAGAAAACCATGGAAGAGATCAGCAAAGAACACGAGTGGAGAGCCATGCTCGTACATCTCTGCATGCTAACAAGCTCATGTTAATAAATGTTGCACATCTGTGTAACTGGCGGTTTCCAAATTCATCAAGTAGCACAAAAAGTTGCCCAGTCATCCAATTTATGATTGCCTCAACCCTAACCGTGACCCTTAACCCCCCGTCCACTGACCTGGAAGTTACATCCATTTGGGGGAGCCATTTCCTGACTCTATAAAGGAGGCAGCGGAACTGAAGGAGACTGAGGGTGAAAATGGAGGGGCAGAATCATTAACTACCAGAACAATGACCACAACTGTGTTCGAGTCCAGCCCAGCGCTTTGGAGAGGTCAGCCTCTGAAGATCTGAGAGCCTCACAGCCAGCTTCACACAGAGCTTTCACAGCTGAGGGGAAAACAGGCCTCTGACAGGACTATCAGGCAGAGGCAAACAGTCTATAAACAGCTGGCTGTGCTCGCAAACAACAAAAGGAACAAACTGCCAGGAGCACTCTTCGGTTTTCGAACGAGACAAAATTCAGCCAAATTGGATGGGGTGCTGCTGTGTGTACAATTATTCTGGTGTATCAGATGTCCAGATCGGAGCAAACATGTTGGACGTATATCCAGGTTTCAATCGTCAGCTATCATTAGCACAATGTTTCCTGACCCCTGCCCTCTACTCGCTGCACCTCAGCTATCAGTCTTCACAACTCTGCGGCTCAGCATTCAGCCTCAGGGGCAGTGAGGTAAGGCCAGACTGGAGACAGGGGCTCTTGTCTGGGCATGACAATCTGGCATGCTGGTCCTGGCTTGGAAAAGATCTGAAACTTGGCGTCCTTCTGTGAAACAATCTCAAGCACAGTCAAGGTTACATTAAGGACCAGACGCCCAGACTCAAGTAGGGTAAGGAGCATCTGGCAAAACCTCTGGGCTTCCTCCCACCAGTACCAACCGCTCCTAAAATCTGAGCCGCATTCAATCCAAAGTCCAGCAACATTCAAGCAACTGTATCAGTGGCGCTCTCCCAATGTCGCTGCAAGAGTTATACAAAAAGGTTGGCAATAGTTCAGATAAGCCCTTGGCACAGTCAACAGTGTGATATGGAAATGGGTGTGTGATGGATAAGGAAGTAATGAAGTGGCTGGATGGGAGAAAGGGGAGGGAAACGGGGCGAATGTTCAGATAGTTGGACGAGGCCGAATCTGAACACGTAGAAAATGTAGAGTGTTCAGGATTCCTCTTCCTTCATCTTTCATCTAACATCTAACTCGTCCCCTTTTGGCATTTGATGTAAATCATTTCTCCGCAGCAGTACCTACTTGAGAGTTTCGGCATCCCTGAAATGCCGTAATGAAAGTTGGAGATTGATGGTGTAGAAATGATACCCATGGAACTTTGAAGCTCCACAGCTGCATGTCAGGCTTCATGGAAACTGCTGGCTCTGAAGTTTCTAAGATTGTTGATAGCGAAAGTAACATATATAGACAGTTGAGAAAAGTCTTTTCAGTAACACTAGACATACTGTTATGGCTGGATATACTTTAAATTGATACCTTTTTCTACGAACCATTTTCATTTATTTAAGACTTCTCAAATTGTAAATGTTTAAAATCATGTATAAAAGAACTAAATAAAAAAGTGGGTGTCTTTTTGGAACAGATTTGGTGCTTTTGGAAAACATTTCAACTGGTACAAAAAAGTGAACGATTCCCTTTTTAATAATCGAAGAGTGAATAAAAGAACATGCTTTCTTTCTGGTTATAATTACAACACAAAAGGGCCTGATAATGAACAACATATCCAACTTGTGTGTGGTGCAATCATCAGTTCGAATCGCATGCTGAATTATACATCAATTCCTGAGCCAAAGGCCTCTCATAGTAGGGTCGCCTCCATGTCGAGAACCTCTCGGCAGAGTGAATCAGTTACACATTGATGGTTCGGTTTCCTCTTGTGAAGCCCACACAGTGAGATATCCGAGCACATGCAGAGCCAAAAATGGTACGAGTATATTTAGCATCTCTTGCTTTTGATGTTCTACCCCTCTCCTCCCTCAGCCTGCGTGTCTCTCTCTTTCACTCTCTCCGTTCTAGTGCCACGGCTTTGCAGATATGAAATGCTTCTCTCCCAGAGGAATTGAAATATCTGCAAGGACGTTGTAAACACCGTAAACAGGGCACAACACCATTAATGACTCAGCCCTGGCACAAACATCTGAGCTTGCTGCTTTTAACAGGAGCAGTGTGGGCTTCTTGTTTTTAGGAGATAAAAAAAAATGGAATATGAAGCATCCAGTGATGTAACAGCTTTCATGTGAAAATTAGCCCACTCAACCTTAGCTACTGTTCACAGTTTTATCACTTGTCGCTTTGGTGTTCAAGCTGGTCTACGGTGCCGTTCTGCCGCGTGGTTTGATTTCAGGCACAAAAAAAAAAAAATCGGTCAAAGATACTCAAAACACTAAAGCACTAAGATAAGTAAAGAAGTGTTGATATGCCAAAAGGACACAAAATGGAAGCTTACTTAGAGCCTTTTCTCCATTTTCTTTCTGAAAATCGAACAACAAAGTAAAGTACCTCTGAAACTAATTGCAGCGAGACACCAACTAAACTTGTTGCATTTTTAATTAAATGTGGAATCATGTGTTTTTCTTGACTAAGCTATCATCACAATCACTGCTAGTATTGTTCTCTCTGAGGAGACATAACAACCACAGCTGAACGCGACATGTTTGGGCCTTTCCCGGGGAGTTTTCGTAAGTGCTTCGGGGGGAAGTTGAGAAAACCATAAACTTAAGTAGTAGATGAGGCAGAGAGACACACAGGATGCCACAAAGTGCAACACTTCAAAAGAATGAGCAGTTGATCAGCTTAACGACTTATGAAATCAATGAAGGGAATCAGAATGAATTTGACTCCTCTCCAAGAACAAATAGTTAGAAAACTAAGAAATGAAGCATATGATTTTTCATGGTTATCAAATTTCTAGGCCGCTTTCATTCACAAGTTATGCAAATTTAAGTGCATGCTCAGTTATCGATTAAATTGACCTACCTTTTTGGAAAAACTAAATTCATGCCCTTTATGTGATGATGCACATTTCAAGTGGATCGGAATGAATCAGGAGGGTTCAGAAGTAAATCATGTGTTTGTCTTAGAGCTGTGTCAGCAGTGGTTGCGTCTGGGAGTGACTGGGTTAGCCAGTTTGTCGCTGCAGTGAATGGTGGCTCTGTTGCAGAACAGCGAGCCCTGAGCTGTCTGACTGATCAGGAACACGAGGTCAGCACTTGATGTTCCCTGGACATTGTCTTAGTTTTATCTCAAAGCCTCCTCCTATCATGTGACTCAACACTGGCAGCGGCTCCAAATTTCTTTTAGGGGCTAACATCTTTGAGGGGGTCAATAGCTTAGAAACGAAACGCGTAAATGGGAAAGCTTTAGAGGGATGTTGGCCACGCTCATTCTCTGTCAAGGACAAACCTAAGAATTTACTATGGGCATCTTTCAATCACTGAGCATTTAAAGATTAGGGGTTTTGTATTAGTAGGAGTGTTGTGCCAAGATATTATAAAAGCCAGTCCAAAATGTTCTGCATGCATATCAAGTGAGTCTGTTCATACACCCTCCCCAATGCTAGGCTGGTTTCATCCACCCACTACTTTATACTCTTCTAGTACAGGACTAACAGCTCTTAAGCAAACTGATGTTAAAAAATTTATTTAATTCAACACTTGACCGGAGAGAGGGCATTTTACACTCCAGCTACTCTGCAGAGAAACCGCTCCAGAAGGTGGATGACAGGTACAACATCCACCCATTATCCTGAATGCAAACTGAGGTCAGAGGCAGTTCAAGGGTAATGGGAGCGTTCGTCTGCATTCCAGGACTGCCTCTATGTTGCTTCAGTGGTCAGACAGCCAGTGTTTGTGAGTCCTGGAGGCACATGATCCCTGCATCCTCCTCTGAAGGGCAACAGGTCATCTGATGCGGTGAAAGGGTTAGGGGAAGGAGCGAGGATGGGCAGAACTGAGCGAGCGCGTTCCTTTGCAAAGAATAGCTGTCACCAAAAACCCCTGTGGCAGGAGGAGGAGGAGGCGGGGGGGGGGGGGCTGACACCTTAGCTCAAGAAAGACAGAGTGAAGGGGGAGTTACAGTAACTGGAGGGCAAGTGAGAGCCTCTCAGGCATCCAGTCTACAACGAGACACTGACTTTGTTTTTAAGAGTTGGTTGCATTTTGGTTCCAAGTTGATTTTTTTTAGTCTAACAAATGTTTAATCTATTATTTTTAAGAATCTCCCTCTTTGTTACTACAAAATAGTAATGCACACAATATTAAGGCAGCTATTCAGCTAAAGACAAAAAGTAATTGAACAAACTAAATGTCAGAAATCTTAGAACATTTTTTGGGGAAAAATTTGTTTTTTTTTAAATCCTTAAGAATTTCAGTCCTTAAAACATTTTCTCTCTTTGAAAGTTGTTGAAAGTTAAAACTAACGAAATTTGATCTTGGTTTCAAAATAGATTTTGATTTGGTTAGATACTGGATACAGATTAAATCAAATGTCATTAGCTGCAGTGATGAAACCAACGCAAAAAACATAAAAACAGTTGTCCCAGAACTCCCTTCGCTGTTCTCTAACTGGTCAGACAAAACAGTGCAAGCAGCACAACTGCAACTGACTTTCACTCAGCTTATTAGATAAAGGGAAGTAATAAAATGTTATCACGTACGCTAATCTCAATTAGTATTACGTGTATTCCCTGATAATCCTAGCACCACTCAGCTCATTGACAGAGGAGAACCTAACAGCAGGAACAAAACCTTACGGCACAATGCTTGTTGGACTTGGTCTCCCAGGCCTCCCTCATAAATCAATGCTGTCCGGCTTAGGGGGAACCAGAAGAGTGCCAAAACTAAATCCAATTATAAAACGGGCTGGCACCACTCAGCCGGATGACAGTGTCTACCTGAACCCCCGGAGGTGCCAGCTGCAGTTGCGGCGTCAGAGTAGAGGAAAATCAGCAGAGGAATATCTGATTGTTTGGGAGTGTGTGTATTTGTCACAATCGACAGGGTTAGTTGAGTGGCTCCTGGTTGGTGTGTGTGTGCTGGTGTGGCATATTGCCAGAGGCACATATCTGAGCAGAGCGCTATGGGCGCCGGGGCGCCAGCTGAACCTTTTTATTCCAACCCGCTGCTGCAACTGGCCGGCAACTTGACTGCACCCTGGCACCTGTCTCACAGACATACACACACACACACACCCTCTCCACATGAAAATGCACACATCAGAGGCGAATAAATGTAGCATGGTAGAGACTCGCATTTAAGCTGCGGCACCTGTCACAGACTTAACATGAGTCAGGGTGTAAAAGTTCAGAAGGGAGACAGCTTCGACATCCTGAAGCCACGAGTCGGGATCTTTCTTTCCCTGCTATAAAACCCATCTCTGCACTTGGACAGCAGTGGTGAAGTACAGCTTCAACTCCAACCAGTCTTTAGCAAGAAGACCAACTTCTGTGCAACCTCTGAGTCTAACCATGAACCGGAGAGATTCGCCTACACACCGACATAAAATTAATGCTTTGACACTAAAAGGGAGGTGCCAGAGGAAGAGTTAAAAACCTTGAAATATGCTTTTAGAGCCTCATGCATCACTCTCTGAAGCGAGCAAGAGCCCACATATCATCCCCATTAACAGCCATTTCAGAAGCGAGTGTGTTTTATGAATGCTGCTTTAAAGTGTGTTCCTGCCTCCCTGCTTGCAGCCAAGGTTACAGGGATAATTTGAGCATCTAAAGTGGCCTGCAGGGGGACAGATAGCCAGAAAGGACGCTGGCTGACATTGTCAGGAGGTAGGTTTGCCCTCACTGTCGCATCTGTACATTGTACAAACTGGCTGTGTTTAACAGACTACAACATATTTCACTAGAAACCATCCTACAACTGACAAAATCTTTTATGTCAAGTACAAATTTCTGACGCTGCCAGAGTATAGACTATTGCAACAGGCATTCGAATACCTTTTCAACGTGGATCATAAAAATCTGATGTTCTCCAAAACACACGCTGTCACACACACATCACTCCTATTACTGTTATAAACGTCCATCAATCAATGGACAGATGCCTCGCTTGCTCTGCATCAATCATTTTTCTGGCAACGCTAATCTGCATTTGTCAGCAGTGCAATCTAACATGCTTGCCTCCTGTCCAATTTGCTTTTCCAGGGTGGAGTCAAGCATGAAATCATAAAACATTTTTTTTAAATTACAAAACAATCGTGTCTGGATCTTGAACGCGTGCTGTTCATTTCCAAACAGTAAACAGTTTTGTTCGTGTGAACTGCATATGAATGAAACAACCAGGAGAGTTAAAGAGTGGCAGTGACCAAGCCAGTCTGGACGCTGACCAGAGTTTTCAACAGCCCAGTCCAACCCCAGCATGTTGCTCAAGCCCACAGAGCTGTGTCCAGGCCTGGCTCTCATTTAACTGTGCCCTAGATTTCCTCTCCCTCCCAGGCTAACACCTGGACAGGATCTGTAAGCAGCACCAGTCTCCCAGACCTGGACAAAAAGAGCCAAAAAAAACATCCCTGCCTTCTCTAATCCCGGTCACCTCATAATTTTTAGGAGCAATGAGCCCAGTCAGCATCTGCCACCAATACAAGGTTATGTGAGAGAATCGAGGCTGTCTGATGCTCACGTTGTCTAATCAGAGAAAGGGGGAACAAGAACATGAATCTAAATCAATTTGATTGTTGTTGATGCTAAAGTTAGGTGTTTGAAATGTCCTATATGACTTCTAGGAATAACTCGGGTCAAACCTTTACATCTAACTTATGTCTCCTCATCGTTAATCACAGGCAAACAGGCAGACACACAGAACGAGTTAGCTTTAGGAAAACCACAGAGCCTCCAGCCTGCTATAGACTATCCCACAATCCAAAGTATGTATGTATCCTTATATGGCCACATTGCATTCCTACCATCTATGACAGTGATATAAAGTGGGCACTTATGGCCTAAGTCTCTGTTAAATGCCATTTCAACACAAACAAAAATCACCCAAAAATTGAATAACCCTTTTTTGAGAGTCCATTTTGGGACCCAAGTGTGATTTAGAGCAGGCTTTCTAAAATAAACGTGGGCTAAATGAAAATGAGGGCGATGTGCTTTCAACGGACTAAACCCAGTGTAGTTGGTTTTGTCTCTTGATGGCCGATACAATAACTTAAGTAGGCGCTTCTCAGAATAGAAGCCCCATAGATCAACCACCTCGCAACAAAAGTGGAAAATCATGCTGACCCAATTAGTACCGACTCTCAGCAGATTATTGTTGCAGCCCACTTCAGTCAAGGCAAATTGTTCCCCTGATTCTGATGGAGAGTCTTGTTGTTGTTATTATCTTTCCCCTAGTTTTGCCTCGAGGTATGAAGACTAACTGTGGCCCCTGGGATTGGTTACAATCCTCGGGCAAAGTCACTGTAACACTGAATCCCTCATTATTCATCCTCTTTTCCTTTTCTCTTTTCTTCCTTCCAGCAAATCCCTTGCTTCTTTCCCCATTCTTAAAGCCTTTTATAAATGCCCTTACTTACCTCATTCACACATTCAACAACAAGGCCTTTCCAAATGCATTTAAAAGTTGAAAATAAAAAAAAAGATGAGCAATTCTTTGTTTTGCAAAAAGATAGCCTCCTTTATTTATTTAGGATTTTTTTTTCTTCTGCGTTTTATACCATTATCATCTGCTCTGAAAATTACAGCCCCAAAAAAAGAATAATCACAGTGGATTTTTTTGTGTGCCAGGAAAAAGTCCACAGGCCAACAAGGTGGGTTAAAGATGCAACGTTCCCACCTTGACGATGCTGTGTCAGAGGGGCTTTATATTTCCCACTAGGGGCGAGGATTTTTTACACAAATTATTCATTCTGCATATAAATATTACAATAATGCCACATTTTCATCCTAGCAGTGTTTTAAAATTGCTTACTTTGACAATCAAAAAATTATGCCATTTCAACTGTTACGAGAAAAGAGAAGTGCTCGATTGATTGCTCCAGCACTAGATCCTTCATTGATCGCTCAACTGTTCTTTGACCCTTTGCAATATATAGTTCTCTGTTTTCTTTGTCAATCGAAAGCACAGAAATACAAAAACACTGTCCACTCTGCCTATTATAAACTCTGAGCCATAAAACAATCATGACCTGTTTTACGGCACTAACTCTCAATCCCTGCGCCGTGGACTCAGCCAGCCGTGGCCCTTATCAGGCACTGCTGAGCTCAGTTCTATTCTGAAGGTTGTGTTATGAAACACTGGGTGGGAGTTGTAGTATTATACATAGCTGCCTGTGTAGGCCAACTCTTTAATCAGTCACTATAATTGCTGGGATGGACTTTGAACCACAGACATATTTGTCTCAGCTTTTCATCCATAGCTAAACAACTTAGGGAAGGAAGGCGGCAAGCACTCGGGCCCCTGCATCTCACGGCTCCTGCCTCGGCCCCCGCGAGCAGCCAAGCATGGAGGAGCGACGAAGGGGTCACAAACAGAAGAAAGTGTTTTGGCTGAGGGTGGGACAGAGACGCGAAACGGAGGGGGTGTGGAGCGCCTCAGAAAGAGGGAAGAAGGGAGAGTAGCGCCGGGGAACAGAGGACATGATGGTACACAAGTCCCCAGTGGCGGATTGAGTGCTTTGTGGAGCCCAAACAGGGCTCTCCTCTGAATACTAAGACCTTTCATAGAGGCAACTGTGCTACAGAGACGCAACTCCAAAGCCTCTCCTTTGAGGCCCCAGCAATATATGGGTCTTTCAACTGCTTGTGCAAGAGTAGGTCTAATTAGAAGTCGAGGAGATTTGGGGGGGGTGGAGAAGTGCTAAGGAGAAGGAGAGAGGCGAGGAGGGGTGCTTGATTTAAGAGGCCATTGTTTTAACAAGTACATTCTGCCTCCCCCTGCTTGCTCCTCATGGCCTCCCCTTCATATGCCCACACTCCACAGAGTCAAAAGGCGGCGTTTAGCCCCTGTGAACGAAGAGGGGCTGGGCTTGTTTTGACACTTTGTCCTCCTTGGCTTCTGTGAAAAGGCCTCGCTTCTATGGGCCACTCGAGTTCATTAGGGAGTGCAGCGCTTTCAGTCGCGTCCCCATTCCTGCTCCAGGCCTCAATGGGGCCTCCAAAGCCCCTTCACTGTTTGTTTAATAAAGACCCTCACCACCTCCACAGCTACCACCTCCATTTCCCTCATCACAGGCCTGGCTGAGTTCGTGCCAGCGGGGTAAGGGTCCATTGAAGGAAAATGGTGAAGAAGAAAGAGAAGGGGGAATGGATGAAAGGAAGAAACATAAGCATGAAGACATACAGCGGAGAAGACAGACGTGGAACAAATATTTGTTTTCCACAGGTACAGTGCTTCACCTACATCGACTCGCTGTGAGGCAAGCGCACTTTCTCAGGTCAAGCATTGTGTGTGTGTGTGTGTGTGTGTCTGTGTCCAGAGTCGGGTTTCAGCTCTCACACTTTCGGGTGACATCACCGTGCGTCAGTATCGAGGGGACAACGTTGAGCTGTGTCACTCTAGAAGGGCAAAGGAACACTGAGATCACACGAGCCCCGAGCAAATCTCAGCTGCAACTGTGTGAAAGTACATGAGCTACACTTGAGATAATTGCTGAATGTAAAAACAGGGCGAGGGTCCAACTGCTAGCGAGCAGTTAGTTAGCTATGGGATCATATGTCCCAGTTTACATTTAACCAGAGGCACAGCGGTACCTCTGTTGTTATCATGAACTCTGGACAAAGGTAATGTTTTACAGTTGTATCCACAGGATCTTGGTTGTGTTACGTAACGTCTTAGTCTGGGTACATGCTAGTTCAGAACTGTGACTTGACAGCAGTGACACAAGGGCAGAGACAAGACAGAGCTGAGTGGCATCTGGGATTTAGGCAAAAATAACAGTGGGTTGCAAAAGCAGAACAATTTAGGATGTTTTGCAAGTTGTAAATACCTTGAACCCAACTGTTGAGTAAAAATATGATTGCTTCATAATCAGCAAGGGCATGAGCCAGTTTGTAATCATCTGTCCATGTGATCATCAATCAGTATATTAGGGCTTATTAAATCCCTGGTGTTTGGATGTTCAGAATTTCCTTGTGCTAAATCATCGAAATGAGTCAATCGACAGAAAATGATTAACAATACTGAGAGATAATTTAATTATTGAAGCCATTTATTAAATCAGAAAAGCCAAATATTATCTGGTTGCAGCTTTCCAAATGTGAGGATTTATTATTTGATCTGCTTTATGAGTATGTTTATGTTGATCGGACTAAACTAAATGATTGAAGATATCCCCTTGGGCTGCAGGCACTGTGAATAAACAGTCAGAACCAGTCAATAAAACAACCAATATTGTATATCTTATATGCATATTGCTTCATGAAAGATTAAAACCGCACCAAATGTTGGGAGCCATCTTCTCTGACACATTATCTTCAATACCAGGCATATGACAGACACTAGCCTTTGGAAGTCTGTGTCACATTAAAGCAGGTTTGAATTCCATAGGTGCCTCCTGGTTTCAACAACTTGAAAGACATCAGATATGCAGCAGGTGCTTCCCTGCAGTCGTAGGGACTCCGGGAAGTGTGGGAGGGAAAGGCTACACCGATGCTCCATTTGCTCATACTGTACGTGTGATCAAAAAGTCACCCGAGTCCGTGCAGCTGTTTTCCTTCAGGGCCGAGCAACGAGCCAACGTCAGCTGGTATGTGGACAGCAGCTAAGAATGAGATTAGGATGAGAACCCTGGACCCCCTGGCCGCCATCAGCCACTAACAACTGATCGGATTTCTTTAGCTCCTGTTATAGAAAACCTGTGTAAGTACGCAACTGTGCCAAATAAGAACTTGTGATCATTGAATGAGTTCTTAAGAGTTGTTGAAACTGAAAATGGTTATCATCCTTGGACTCTGTATGTAGCGATTTTACAGGAAATCTACAATATTCGATTTTATTTCCACAACATAGATAATTAAGGCTTTGACATCGACAGGTTGCAAATGCAGAGATGGGATTTGCTGATGTGTTGCAGGGGTTTAATGCTCACCTGTGTTCATTGGGGAGAAAGTGTGGGGGGTCTCAGTCAAATCATATCACACTCTAATCTTACCTGAAGCTTGAGAGAGAAGCTGTGTGTGTGTATGTTATGAAACAGGCTATTTGTGTATGCCGGCATGATGAGGGAGGTGAAGAGCCATCATTCAGGCACCTTTTGGAGGTTATCTATGAGACAGCTGCAGGCCCCCATCTGCAGGACCCCCACCGGAGAACAGAGAGGGTGGGCAGGACAGTTTGAAAAAGATGGTGACCATATGCAGCACGGAAGAGTTACTGAGCAGAGGAGCAGCGATAGGATCAGGGGAAAAAGGGACAAAAATAAAAAACAATCCCACATGAGAATTAAAGGCAGCTGTGTGGCAAAAAAAACAAACTAAAGCACACCTGAGAAATGTGTTGCTAAAGGACAGACATGGTCACAGCAGCTATGAGCATTGAATTTTTTACCTCCTGAAATCTTGAAAGGTGCCTTATGAAAACTTTGCAGCGCTCTCTGGCACCTGTGCTCAAATCGGATTCACAGCAGTTGCGATAGATTCCAACGAGAGTCACAAAATTAAAACAACTGTCGCGTAATAAGCTACTCGGCTGCCACACTATTCCCACAGAACCTCAGACAACAGAGGTTTATATATTCTGGTGAAGCAACAACTGTTTGGAACTCATGATTCAAGAGAGGAGGGGGGGGGGTCGATAAATTATACAGCAGCAGTTGTCTAACACATTTCCACGAGTGTTTTGATGTCTTTTTTGGCCACGATAACAAATGTGAATCGAAGCTGAAGGAGGAAAAAAAGAGGATGCAAACTTTATAGGCAGTGAGAATGTGTGTGTGTGTGTGTGTGTGTGTGTGCATGCATTTGGGGCTGAAGACAAATCTCGTGTACAAAAGAAATCAGGTAAAATCAATTAACAGAAGATATCTCACTGTCTCCTTCCGTGATGCAACATGGAGGGCAGAAAGCATGTATGCACACGCACACACACACACACGGCCTGTGAGCTCAGCGTATTGAATGAGGCCATGTCCAGTTGGGAAAGAAGCCTGTCTGTCTCTGTAGTTATTTATATCCTGAACTCTCACCCAATCTGTTTTCTGTCCCTGACAAGAGAAGGACAACGATTTGAACAGTTAACCCTGCTTGCAGATCTCATAGATCTGTTGGTTTATTTAATAGTTAAGTCTGGAAATTTTCTATATTTTCATCAATAAGTCCCATGAAGAGGCCAAGAGATATGTCGTGGAATCTCATCATTTCCAACTTCTCTTAGCACTTTCCTTTGTGCGTTTACTCACAGTATTGACTCATTTTTTGCCAGTTAAATTTATGATGTAAGTGCTGCCATCCAAAAAGAAACTTCTACAGAAGTTTATGTTTTCGTTGAGCACCGATCTTTCAAAAGACGGATGAATTACAGCCTATTTGAGCATAAAACGTTCAACCGGCCATTCATTACCAAGATAGATTGGTCACGCCCTCCCCCAAAAAAATGACAAGGGGACGAGTGTCCCGCACTGTAAAATTGTTCAGATGTTTCTGTTGCCCAAATACGAAAAGTCATTTCCAAACCATATGTTTATGTGTGTGGCCCATTGTGCAGTTTAACCCATTGGACATGCTGGAAATATGGCCCCCCACTAAACACTGAACCCATACAGACGCTGGCATCAGACAAATGTCCTCTTTTTTTTGTCTGTAAAGAAGCAGAGACAATACATGAGAATAAGTGTCTTATATTTAATGCATGGCTGAGAACACATTCGGGGACGGAAAGAGATCTTTCATCGCAACAATCTACTGAAGCCTCAATCATTTGACAGCATTGTCTTGTTCCAAATTCACGAAAAATTCATCAACGTCCTCACAAACGGTCGCAGAGACAGAGGAGTGAAGCCACTGAAGAATTAAGTTACTAAGGATGGACGTGTGTGTGTGCATGTGCGTGTGCGTGCGTGTGTGTGTCCTTCAAAAAGTCTTTGTGTCCCTGCCCCCACCCTGGTTGTGCTCAGACAGCAAGTCTCCAGCCATGCTTATCTTTCTGTCCTATACAGCAGACCCCCACTGAGACAGGGAGTTTATTACAGTCTCCAATAATCTCCAACCCCACAGGAATTCTCATTCCTACTGGATGACCTGTAAAATGACGGACGTCCCGGTAAATGCCACACCTCTGCCATGCCACGGCCTAGATTCATGCAACAAAGTCTTAAAGTGCTGTGGCACATTAGTTTTGCTTGGAATGTCACTGGGGATGTCACTTGACCAACTTGCACACTGAAGGCACATCTGTTGTATTTCCTGAGGTTCCACATCCAGATGAACTTTCCGATCAAGACGTGAAAGGGATCTTTCTTTGAGACCTTTTGTTGCAAGCATCAAACGAGAAACATTTTTGGAATACTGAAGATGGATCTTTAAGATAGATCATGTTCCCGGTATCAGCTTCAGGGAAGAATTATCTGCAGACATAGAGTTATTCAGATCAATGGTAAAAGTCTTGCCCTAGAAACTGAACCACAGCTGCCTGTTGACCAAATGTTGAGCTATCACTAGAAAAACTGTAACTGCGTCATAAGTTACCCTAAAAGTTGGATTTTCATCCGTTGTCCTGAGCCAACTTTTAAAATGCACCTCGATTATTCTGGCCCTCGTTTTGTCAAAGCTAAAGAAGCTACACAGCGCTTTTAAATTCCCTGAAACATCAGGTCAACCTTGACACTGATTTCTACCAACCTTCTAACCCCATCACCCATTGGTTAACACACCCAGGTCTACCAGTGGTCGACTTTGTTTGCTTGCTCCTGTGCTCCCAGAGCTGACATCTGTGACATATATTAGCGCTGTGAACATAATTGAAAAGGGCCCCGGGGCCGTGGCATCATGTTCTGAAATCAGAAACGACCCCAAAGACGAGAGCCCGGGGGTCTCTCGCAGAGGAGGCCCGACTCGCGAGGAGAGAGTCAGGTGATTTATAGGAAGGTGGAGAAAATGAGTAGGGGAGTTGGGGGGGAGGGGAGGGTGGTATGAGGTTTGACATTTATCCATATGAGAATGTTGAGGGAGGGGGGGGGTTGGGAATCAAGTAATCATAGGTTACCTCCACTGCTACCTTGGAGGTGCAATTCCATCCCCTCAGCAGAGACACACAAAGCCCAGTGGGGGTATCAGGTGGCCCACTCTGCCTTCCCCTGGTGAAAGCACAGGCCTGGCTGACACCAACCTAACCAGCCAGACCAGAGGAGGGCACACACAGATTTGTTCAGGCCACAGAAATCGCATATACTCTAATGCAACACAACAGCTCCAGTCTCAGATCCGTTAATGAAACTGTCACCTTCCTCCTCCTGACGTCCCTGAGAAGCTTCAGCCTCGACAAGGATGTCACCAGAGTGGAAGTCGAATGTGCATATATGTGCCAAAACAATCAAACCTTGCCAGGAGTAAAGACAAAAGGTTTTATAGACGTGAGCCTCGGCCACATCCTCCAAAACAACCTCAGAGGAAAGAAACGTCGGCTGCAAAGTGGAGTCACTACCAAAAAAATGTCATGCAATAAATCTGTCTGCAGACCGATTTATTCGGAAATATCAACATTGCAACACCATTAAAACAAACACAATTACTACGGGGACACTTAATCAACTGTGGTGTCTGGGCTATTTTGCAACACAAAATCATAAATTTACATTCTAATGCTACACAAAAAAAACACGCCTGCGGGTTGTTTAAAAAAGGCCACTAGCGTGTGTGTGAGTGTGTGCTAGTCCTGGATGGGGAGGGCAATGTCAGGGGACTAATCAATCCAACAAGGGGATACAAGCAGCAGGGAAGGGCACAGAGGCCGGCAGCAACCTGAACCACAGGGCAGGGAGGCATAATGAACACACCCCCACCTCCCCTTTAAAGCCATTTCTCCTCGCCTCCCGCTCTCTCTCGGCTTATATACTACTCTCTGGAGCTGCTTTCACACATGCACCACAGTCCAGACATTGAATGTGAGAACCCAAATGTCCAAGTCAATTTTCTCAGGACACTTTCTGAGACTTTTACTGCCAGCCGCCCTAATAAAATAACTGGAAGGGGTCCAAGTGGGCAAGTTGAGTACTATGCGACAGGCGCGAAGAGGTGCCGGAAGGAAAAAGAAAGAAAACGAGGGAGCACATGAGGGAATACAGCAGGAAAAATGTCCAGAAGATTAACAGCGAGTGCGTAGTAACGATGATGGCATTTCTAAACATTGGAAGCATGCGAACGAGGATGGAATCCGTCTGAAGAAAAAGCAGTCAAACACACTGAAGATGCCAAGGATGAGATTGGAGAGGTTTGGGCGATAAGGCCCATTGCCTGTGTCAATGTGCTGTAGGTAAGAACGCGGTGGAAATCATACGTCCTCCTGAAAGCTCGGCCCAGATGCCAGCCCTCGACTGAATGTTCCAGAGATCTCACAGACGCTGACAAAACTCATCTCTACAGTTTCCACAACAGTACCTTTTAAATATCTTTATCTTCAATGACTCGAGAGTCTTCTACCAAATTCTACAACAAAGGCTGAACATTACAGCAAAGACTTTGACTTCAAATACGAAACATCTGATCAAAGTATGGGTACGAATCCGAGCAGTCATTCCAATGCAAATTTTCCATACTTTTGACAGCACAGTTCTGTCAGTATCAAAGAAGTACTCAAGGTTAACACCCATCAACACTCATCTCTGTAATAGATGTTTTCAGGTACTGCTGGATGAAAATAATGATACTCGTTAAAATATGCCTAATTCCCTTTGCTCTTTGTTTCAGGGGAGAAAACCTGTTAGACTGCTGCAAAATAATTGAAGCCATTTATTGAGTACGCCAAACATTCGCCATCTCACATGTGAAAAATGTGTTGCTGCTTTGTATCATTTTAAATTGACTCTGTTTGAGTGTTTGATTTTAAGTAGAGCAAAACGAGCTATTTGAAGCTGTAACCTTGAGTTCTTGGAGAACTACAATGGACTTTTTTAATAATATAAATAATCACATCTTGCAGCCCACTTCTTTCCATTGTATTTCACTGTCATCATTCCCTTTCTCTTTTCCTCTTCTTTGTTTGGCTGCAGCAGACAAAACCAACCAAGCCCATTCAGGAAAGGAGGTTTTTGTTGGATGGTTGTCCGACTGTCAGAGTCACACAGCAGCGCCATCTCATTTCTGTCCTGCAGGACAGGGATCCTCATTTAGGTTAAGAATTGCATCTCAAACCCATCAGTTTATGGATTTATCCGTCAGTGATGCTTTACTATAAATACCAAAGGTGTCAGTGGAACAATACGAGAGGTTCTGAGTCCACGTGTGAGTCTAATCAATAGTTGATTCTTAAATGAGGAGGGTTCAGAGGGAAACGCCGGAATGGGTGAGGGGTCGCATTGTCCCACAGCACATCATTAAACTAAGTAACACACTCTCCAACACGCCATTAGTCCAACTCCAGCCCATTACTGCAATGCTATTAGGCTGAGCTGAGAAAGCATCTTGACTTCACACACACACACACACACACACACACACACACACACACACACACACACACACACACACACACACACACACACACACACACACACACACACACACACACACACACACACACACACACACACACACACACACACACACACTAATAAATCGTAGCCCTGGGTCATCTACTGTCAGCTGGGACCGGCGGCTGCCCTTTACAATGCCATTTACTGTATACAGCTTATAAATTATAGCCTTTAACACTATATCCATCCATCCATTAATCACATAATGCATCCAAGTACAAGCATACAGCTGTTTTCAGACACTAACTCCAGAAAACGGGCAGAAAATTGGGTCCTACGCAGACGCAGCAGGAGATTGTCTCCAGGTCAGACGCGTTCACGACAACTGGAGAGTTTCAGGACGATTCAGGCGAGGGGTGGCATGGGTAGAGCAGCAGGGAAGGGGGGCAAGATGTACAAATTCCCCTACGGAAAGCACAGTGTTTTTGTTTACAGCAAATTGACACCAGTGTGTCACCAAAGGCTCTCAAATCACCCCGGAGCAACCCACTCTGACATTTGCCTTCTCGTATACAGCCTCAGCGTCTGAAAACAGCTCAAGATGTGTCAGGGCTGGACTGGATGTCGCTGCGGTCCACCGGATGAGCATTTCACATCTCGAAATTCATCTCTGCTTCAAACCGCTTAGTCCATTAATTGTTTCAGGATATAATTATCTAAGTTGTGTTTTTTCCATCCATCGTGGACTTTCCCCGACCACTGGATAGCTGTGGTATGAGGTCCTGTCTTTGAGAGGCACTCGCTCTAAAATAAGATCATTAGGACAAGTCTGACTGTCTGTGTCGCGTGAGGCTTTAAACGCTATTTTGGACACTTTTCCATCCCCACAGAAATACACCTCTGAGGGGGGGGAGAACGTTGGATTTAGGATTCCTGGTATTAAAAGTTATCAAATTTAAATAGCTCTTGATTTCAGTTCTGGGCCACGATGGAAAATGCCAACAGCAACACACCTCACACTCGTGCGCGAGCAGACGACGACGTGTTTAAGACATGACACAGGCCCGGCAGACTTAATTGCTTTATGACAGAACAAGTCCATAATCAAACCAGCACGGCCCGCCGCCCCAGATAAAGAGGGGGGGGCAGGGGGAGGGAGACATTGATAACTACATCTGAAACAGCTATAGATAGGATGTGGATCATCCAGGAGGCGAGAGGGGGGAGCTTTGTTTTCAACAGTGGATATTGAATGTTATCTGGGTGACATTTTGGACACGGCCTCCTGGTGACATTTAGGAGATGTCACAATTACAGCGACCGGCTTTTTCAGGCCCAACAGGCCAATTACTGATTACGAACTTCTCCCATCCTGTCAGGTAGATCTTTGCATGTCATGTCGAGAGGCACGGCAGCAATGTGAGTGTGTGCGAGTGTGTGTCTGTGTGAAGGCGTTTGTATGACACTAAACCCAGAGTGTGTGTGTGTGTGTGTGTGTGTGTGTGTGTGTGTGTGTGTGTGTGTGTGTGTGTGTGTGTGTGTGTGTGTGTGTGTGTGTGTTGAAATAGCTGCACTAGGGTCGCTGCATTCCAGCGGCTGTTCTGACATGTTGTAAATACAAGGTGTTAGAGAAAACATAGGAAGGGGGTGGTGGAAATCACTCAGACCTATTACAAGAGCTGCTGGGGGGGGGGACACAGGATGTAGGTTATCAATAGATAAACAAAGCGGCTCACCTGCAGTCAGAGCACAGGGCTGGGATATATTAAAACTGAACAAAAACACAAGGGGGCCGCGTCCAACATCTCCTCGGACTTCAAATTAATTTAAAAACCAATTATCTGCAGAACAGAGATCAACTGAGGAAGTTGCTATCACGCGAAAAGCACAAAATGCATGACATAACTCTCTCAGTGCATTTTCTAAGACAGGCAGCAGAGGAACAGCTGATTTCAGATTCTCAGATTTTCTGCATGGAGGAGGTGGAGATGTGACAGAACACCGGGCTGTGCAGCGCCCCCTTCATGTGCATGCACACAAACCTGCATGTAACACAAACCTTCCATAAACACACACACACAATCCTAATTCTGCCACACACAGCATCAATACACCCCCCCAAAAAAAAACCCAAATGGTGCACGTCCAGATTCAAGTTCTGCACAACACAATAACCTTCACGAGAGGAAAATGTAGAAGTAAAAAAATTCTATTAAAACCAGTGAAATGGGAGGAAAAGCTGCAGATGTGGGACCATTGTCTGCAACACTTGCTCAAGCATGTTGTCAAACAAGATTTAAATCACACACATGTTCCCCTGCACTTTCCATTTCAACCCCCCTGCCCTGCACCGAGGAGGGAAACTTCTGAGTTTACACGTTTGATGGTGCGAGTCAAAGCACCGCAGAGCTGAGGAGGAGGGAATTTAAACAAGAAAAAAACAACAACAACAACAACAATACTTCTTCTTCTACTTCTTATTCTTCTACTACAGCCACACACCGGCGGAGCACGCAGACAACAAGATGCCCCAGTTTGAGCTCCGGTCTCCGGCGGCGGGGCGGGGGACACGGACATTTTCTTACCTGGAGTGTGGTCGAGCAGCAAAGTTACCAGGGCTCCGCACAGCACCGCGGCCAGCTGCATCTTGCACCCCGCGTTTCTCTCGCTCTCTCCGGGCTTCTCCTCCTCCACCTCCTCCTCCTCCTCCTCCTCCTCACGGTTAAGTGTTAAACGGGCTTCTGGTGTTTCTGTTTTTTAAAAGAAGAAGACGTGTTTTCTTTTCACAGCATGTCTGACTTCTTCTTCTCCTTCTTCTTCTGCTGCTGCTTCTGGTTCTTCTGCGTCTTCTTCTTCTTTCCTGTCCCCCGGCCTCCTCCTCCGCCTCCTGTGTCCGGGATAAGGCGACAGACCCCGGGGTAGAAAAGTTCACTCAGCGGGGAGCAGCTCGGCTCCGGGCTCCAACATGTTGTGATCCGGCCGCGGAGGCTGGAGCCAGCAAAAGGGGCTGTGGGTCGTACCAACTGCGATCTGGAGGGGTGCTCACTCTATCCACCGCTGGGTTTCTACACTAAAATAGCATAAAAAAAGCAAAAGCCACGCAATTAAATGTCGTAATAAACGTTTTAAATACGACAAATAAACTCTTGATGTCCGTATTTTTGCTATTTTACACGTTTTATCTCTTTTGATATCCACATGCCACCCCCATCCTTTAAGGAATGGTCTCAAATCAAAGCTGCGGTTGAGTCATTTCTTTAGTTACAGTCTTTTTAAAAATGGTGAAGGTGCAACACATGCAACATATCGATGTTAATAATAATGATAACTTATCTAAACAAGGTTACAAAGTGCTGCACTAAATCCATGGCAACAAACTGAATGAACTGAAAAATAAAAAAGTTACATTTTAGGAGCCAAAATAACAATAATAATAACTTATTATGGTCAAGACCTGAAAATGTAAAAAGTATTGATATCGTTCTGAATATTATTTATTATTTATACAACTTTTATTCTCTTGTTACAGCAGCAGGCAGGAAATAATGAGGCAGAGAATAAAAAGGGGCAACAGAATAAAAATACAAATACAAACCATGTACATCATATGCACCTTTCACTATGATATTATTGTTTTGTATAGATATGTACTTGAACAAAGTGTACGAGGATGAATACTGTATTTGAACATTAGTATAAGGAGATGATGAAATAGACATGTATGCAAATCTAGACTGTTTATACGTATGAAGGCAGGTATATACATATATGTATATATATACGCACATGTGTGTGTGTGTATATATAAATGGTATAGTAAATCACTGTATATTTTATACAGTAGAGCTATTAAAAGATGTATATAAATATATAGATATACATTCACAGTAGTATTATACATAATACTATAGTATTAAAGTAATAATACCTGCTTACTGTATCACTACCAGAAACTTTTTTATAACCTCTGGTATTGCATATCTGTTTGTTTTTGCCTTTATGTGCTTATGTTGTTTTGCTACTTTCTTAATTGATAAAGTTTACTTAAAAAGGGGAAAAGCATTAAGTCACACAACTGTCACAAACTCATATTTTACAAAGAGCCACAGTGCAAATTTCATACGTTGATGTAAAGCGAATGGTGAGCACAGTGAAGCAATGAAAACCTTCAGTTATGACAAAGTACAGTTTTAGGATTATGTTACATAAATTCAGTGTGATCTCATGACCAGGGGTCACATACATATCAGCCAATTTCAGTACAGATATTGTAAAAGCTCCACAACAGATAAGTACACTTTAATTGATCCCCTGTAGTGTAAAATGAGAAAGAAATTTAGTATCACACACCATAACTCCCAATAAGTATGCTGGTATTATGACATGATACAATAAAATAATACATTAAGTCCCATAGAGTCACATAAACCCTAAACCATGAACTGTCAGCTCATATAAAATAGTTTATTACCTCACACTAGCAGCTCAATATATGATATACTACAGTGACTCATGTCCAGATGTTATAAACAAACGAAGAGGGCAACATCTGTCCTTTGAATGTTTAATGCATTGGGTAAAGATGTTTTAAATTTTAAAAACCTGCGATTCATTTGTAATGACAGTATGAAGAAGAAAAGGAAAATCAGATGTAATCTGACGTTTTGAAATGTGATTTAATACTTTGTGGTATAAATAGAAATACAAAGGTGACTTTTGAATGACAAGAATTAAAGTAGAATTTATTATGGGACGGCCACTACTGTTGTGGTGGGCTGATAACGAGCCAATTACCCGTTCTTCTAAATTACTGAATCACAAACATGTGCACTCCTCCACAGTCTCAATATTCATGTTTCTCCTTCTGTCACTGGGAAGGAGGCTTAAGTCCTCCCTCTCCAATTAGGAGGCAGCTTTAGCTGGGACGTGAGCTCCCTGGTCTCTAAACAGAACATCATCATTCAGCACACGCCTCTGCTCCACTCTCCTGGGGAGCATCCGTCAGACTACATTTCATTTCATCCCAGTGAAAGTGGTCTGCACTGTCACTTATTCCGTGATTTGATACTGAGCATTTTGATGAACAACACTTTGGACCAAGAACCTTAATAGTCTGACGGAAAATCAGCAATAAAAGACAATGAACAATTTTAGTGTTTGTTTTTTTATTATACCTTTAAATAATATTCCCACATTTAAGATCCCAAGAAGAGGATTACAATATAAAAGGGACAAATACTAAATCTCATTGCTTAGTACCTTGGACACCATCTAAATTCTGATTAACACACTTGTAGAAAATGAAATATAATAGTACAGGTCCCAGAGTTAACCTCTAAGGAGAAGATCAAGTATGACACATGAACAGCATAGAGCCAAACAAAGGAATGATCGTCCAAAGGTGCTCGAAGCAGATGTCAGATGCTGCATCCCACAATTTTCATAACTTTCTGCAACAGACAGTCCAAACTCTTGAAAGCTCCCCTCTTCATGTTTTACTTCATGTATAAACAAGCAAAACACCTTGAATACATCTGAGGCATGGACTAGAAGTTGAAACTACCTAAACATGAAGCACAAAGTTCTTCGGTAGAGATTGGGGAGGCACATGATGCAGTCAGGATCAGGCTCTTCCCATTTGACAATGTGCATTTTAATTTTAGATTTGCAGGGACCACATGTTCCAATTTCAAGGACATGCTTCTCTGCCAGACAATGCTGGACTGCTGTCTTCTGGTTGGGGGGAGCTGCTGCCCCAAGTGAAGGAGGTTGCTGAAGTATCTTGTGAGGCGAAGATGGACAGGCTGGTCGGCGCAGCATCGTTGTATCAGGAGCTGAGCTGCAGTAGATGTTCCAACTCCCACCTACGGTTATGAGCTCTGGGTACTGCCAGAAATAATGAGATTGTGGACGAGCAGACAAAATTAGTTCTCTCTGCAGCTTGGCTGGGCTCGGACGTGGAGATAGAGTGAGGAGTTTGGGCAGCCGGTGGACAGCTGCTCCACCTTTGCGTTGAAAGGGGCCTGATGAGCATCTTAACAGGACGTCCCCTCTATGCCCTCTTTTGGAAGATTTCCAGGCCCACCCAACTGGGAGGAGAGTCAAGTAAAGACCCAGAATTTGCTGGAGGGACAACATATCCCGTCTGGCCTGGGAAAACCTCGGTTTCCCTAAATTAAGAGGAGCTGGGAAGCATTCCTGGGAAGAGTGACGTCTGGAACACTCTGCTTATAGCCTGCTGCCACTACGACCCAACCTCGGATAAGTGGTAAGACAATGGATGGATGGATGGATCTTCTGGGATATTACACTGGGACCAACAGTGATAGAGACTATTTGCACATCATGATACACCTTAATCTGTCTGGATCACACCTGTGGCCCCTCACAGCTCCCATCCTGTCTCTGGGTGAAGACTTTTAATTATAACCTGTGATTAATGTGTCCGCAGTGGGCCAGGAGTCCGTGTGCACGGCACCGAGGGCTTTCATTCAGGTTTCAGACTTGTCACACACTCACATACACACACCCACACTCACACACACACACACACACACACACACACACACACACACACACACACACACACACACACACACTTTGTAGGCTCTGGTACACACAGTTTCCACAATCTTATTGAAGAGCCTTATCACTCAAAGTGCCAAAAAGTCACACCAGCTCTGCTCACGCTATCTCCGTCTCTTTTTAAGACACTGCTGGTATCTGAAACCTTTTGGCCAGTGCAACATATGGCTGTCAGAACAGTGTGTGTCTGTGTGTGTGTGTGTGTGTGTGTGTGTGTGTGTGTGTGTGTGTGTGTGTGTGTGTGTGTGTGTGTGTGTGTGTGTGTGTGTGTGTGGTCAAGCTATTACTCATGTTGTGGGGACTTAAATTTCTTTACACAAGCTCGTCTTCCTTATGGGGACAAAAGCCAAGTCCACATCACGTATAAATCTTTAACTTTTAAGGTGAAGGCGTGTTTTAAGGTTCGAGTTTAGGGTTAGGTTAAGGTTAACTTAAGGGTAATTGGGGTTAGGGTTAGGCAAGGTTAGAGTAAGTGTCCAGGAAATGTGTGTAAGTCAATGTAATGTCCTTTGAAGTCACGGAAATGCGACTGTCTGTCTGTGTGTATGTCTGTGTGTGTGTGTGTGTGTGTGTGTGTGTGTGTGTGTGTGTGTGTGTGTGTGTGTGTGTGTGTGTGTGTGGCGTGCCAGGAGAACAGCTGTTGGCTTATCACTTTAGCTTCTGCTGATAAATAAAGACGTGTGCTGGGAGATGAGGAGGCCGCCACAGATAGAAGATCAGACAGGTGTTGGAGGTTTATTTATATTTTTTTATGTGCAGTTATGTTCGTATGTACAGTGTGTGTGTGTGTGTGTGTGTGTGTGTGTGTGTGTGTGTGTGTGTGTGTGTGTGTGTGTGTGTGTGTGTGTGTGTGTGTGTGTGTGTGTGTGTGTGTGAGACCTTCCCTCTCCCCTCCCTCGTTTTGAAAATTCTTCTCTCAGATTAACACAGGACCTGATTAATTTCCGGAGGATCTTCATTTCTCTCACTCTCTCAAACATACACGCAGGTCAACAGACATGTATACTGTAGCGCTGCTGTGACTTCAGGATGTGACGCGTGAATTCCACGAAGGAAATCACATCACGATCAGCCTTTTCCTCTACAGCACTTAAACATCGGTGTCAGCCGCCATCGTCCAAAGTTCTAGAATCTCCACGTCTTCCTCAGAGTCTTATGGATCCTCTTTTATTTTCCAGTTTCACATCCTTAACATGTTTAAAACTTCATCGATACACCAACTTGAAAGCAGCTTTAACCATGTGGAGCTCCTCTGCCTGCAAGGGGACAAATACAGACTTATTTTGTTCAAAATGTGTGAATATGATAAATGACATATTCCAAACAACCAGAATGAGTCTTTAAACATTTGAATACTGATGGTAGATATTTATTCTTTTTTCTACTTCCTGTCTCGCACTCTTTTTCTCTCCTCACGTTTCTACTGGTCATGATGTAACCAGAGACACGCTCATTAAAATTAGCAGGGGAACCCGACCACTCCACATGGCCTGGACTGGCTGCTGTGCCACAATTATACCCACCACACACACACACACACACACACACACACACACACACACACACACACACACACACACACACACACACACACACACACACACACACACACAGTGTCCTGCTGTGGTGTGGGTTCGGAGCCCAGCAGCCTGTTCTGTGGCCCGTTTAACTACAGGGCTTTTCTGTGTGAGGTTTATTTCCGTGGATGCTCTCCTCTCTCTCCACGTTCTCCTCGTACAATGGGCTCGTTTACATGTGGCCAAAATCAAACGCCGGCTGACATGGATGCAGGCTCTCGCTTCGCTTCGTTGGCCTTTCGAAGCGCAGGAGACTTGATTCCGACCGCACGCTTGTCCCCGCTCGCAATCAAAAGGGCTTTTATTCGCAAACGTAAAAAATCTGCTGTTATTTTAGAGCCAATCATAACTTGTACTCTGTTGTTATTTGGAGCTCACAGTCTATTTCTGTCTCACAGGTAATCTGATTTTGAGATGCTTGTTTTTGTTTTTCTTCATGTTCCCACTTCTTCATGTGTCCAACGTTCTCTCAGTGGTGACTCTGTGGTTCTCTCTGGTTCCTGAAAGGTCACATGTCAGTGGAACACTCGCACGTCTATATTCACCAAAGCTGAACTCAAATGTGACTGTGGTGATAATGGATAATGGGGCGCATCGAGCGATTTGGGGGCCCCAAGAAAAAAAGGTACCCGGGGCCTAACATCCAACCAATCCAGCCCCCCATATAAAGCTAGGTTTGAATAGTTTTCCTATTTCTTTTGGCTCAACTTTGGATAAACTAAAAAGTCAAAGTACACATTAAATAAATTCTTGGTGTCTGTCATTGATGGTAGTTCACATCGCACTTATCAGTTTGGTTATTTAATGATATAAAAACGTGTTCAAACATCATTATTAAAGCTGAGACTGGTTGAGTGCACGTATTAGTACCGTGGCTCCACCCCCCTCATCGCTACTGTGCAGACTCTGGCTCCTGGATCTTCTGGCTTCATTTCAGTAGGAGGAACGCGTTGTCCATCTTTACATACAGTCTATATTTCTGACTATTGTGTCACTGCAGTCTCTTATTCATACCTCATATACAATTTAAGGGGGTTCTAACAACATCATCATTGCTGTATGCAACATATTCCGTCGTTCTCGGGGGCCCCCCTCTAAGCTCGGGGGCCCCAGGTAATACCCTGCTTTCTGTACCGTGTTTCCACGCCTCTCTGAGGACTTTGAGAAACGGTTGCTGTGGGTGTTTGGGTGACACATGGCTGCAGTTTACTGGCAAACACAGTGCGGACACAGGTGAGTTTATCCAGGCTCACTAACATTAGCTTACTTAAGTCACCTGTTACAACATTCAGTCTGACTTGGGTTTGGTTGGTTTTATACAAACACAACATGACAGGAATCACATTTCTGTTGACATCTCTCGGTGCGAGTGATTTACTATTAACATCGGCAGCGGGCGCGAGAGTGATTCAGACACGAGCGTATCTGCACACACTCAAGCAAACACACCCTTGATCCTGCAGGTGGACTTAATATTAATGGATCTGAGCGTTTACACGCAGGTAAACATGTGCACATTCCTCCTCAGCACAAAGTACACACACCTACACAAACTCACACACCTGGCCCGTTGGCATCAGGTCTTAAAACCTCATTAGAAAAACCATCAGATCTTCCATGACTCACAGTGCCCGGGGGGGGGGGGCAGCGCTGCTACCAAAGAGGCCCCAGCTCTGAGGCTCCATGCCCAGAGGGAGCGCACTGAGGTGTGGGTTGGAGAAAAGGTGAAGCTGGTGCAGCTCTGGAAGCTCTGGATGGGACTTTCTGCTAATGCTGCTGAAATGGAAACAGAGGCCAGGAGCTTTGATTTGTCTTTGTGAGCAGAATTATCTCCGAGGGCGAGATTAAGATTTTAAAGTGGGATAAAATGTTCCTAATGATCCTGGTGTGCTATTAGACACACAGACGCGTGCGCACACACACACACACACACACACACACACACACACACACACACACACACTTCCTTACAATACCCCTGAGGTCCTGCAGGGAACATGGAATCTAATGAGAAATGATATTCAAGTTTAGCAGTGTGCATAATTTGTACGATAAGTGATCTCAGTTCAAGGATGTGCTTCACACAGTACGTGTCAAAATGTGTCTTATAATATGAAATATCAAAGTCGATCAGTTATACGTGTCGGTTTATCAGTGAACTGCAGGTGAGACCAGAAATATTCAAGAATACGTCAATAATAATAATCTTATTGATGAAAAAATGATCAACGAATTTGACAGAGCACAACTTCTAAGCGAAATAATCACAGTGAACAAAAAACGTGTTTATCCATCACCCTCTCCCACACATGTGAACTGGTGCTCAAATGAACGATGTTATCACAGCACATTCCCACTTTATTAATCACTGTGATCGCACGATCATAAATAATCAAGAAACTCTGATAACAAACCACAAAGGACTCTAATATTGCAGCGAGGATTCATTTCTCTGTGAATACATCTATGGCTCCTGCAGTAATCAAACAATGGAAAACTGAGAAATCAGAAACTGTAAAGTGAGGTTGAAATGAGTCAGATCCTTTTACCACTCAAGGGAACGGGGGAGTAGTCTCCCTCTGTATTTATGCATGATCCAAGAACCATTATGTCTGAACGTGTTTATTGGTAAATTCATATCATATGTGTAACAGGATAAGAAATGAAAAAAAAAAAAGATAATAACATTCGTTTTACAAAATAAGGTTGAGACTTTACATAGAAATCCAACAGTTCCCACAGAAAGGAAAAAAAACTCCCTTTTCTTTGAACTGGAATAAAGTGGAACCAGACTGTGGGTGGGCGGACGCCCGTCTTTAACCTGATGCATAAAGAGGAAATGTATTTACTTGTAAATTTAATAAGTTAAACTCAACTATTACATTCAGTATTTATCTCATTCAATTCATTAGCAGTTTTGATTATTGGCTGGATGTGTTAATAGCCTGATGCTATCGCCTTAGCCACGAGTTGTGGAGTTCTCCTGCCTGCAAGGGGATCAGAAATATGAATTCAGCTTTAACTTTATTTAGACATTTTTTGTTATACAATTTGGGGGTTTTACGAACTTTTTCTGCCTGACCTCCTAGTTTAAAGTCCAGAGAAATCCAGGAGGAGATCTCGGGTCTGATGACGCTTCTAACACGCGGCAGACGCAAAATAAAAACAAAACAAAAGCAAAACAAATATCTCCTGGTGAAAAAGCGATGCCACACATGTAGAAGACACCGACGAAGATGTCAAGAGACTCCGTAGTAAATTTTTCAGATTTCACCCGGAGGTCATGTCTGAAAACAGCTTCATTAGAGTGGAAGTTCTCCCTGAATAAGAAATCCTCTGTTTTGCATCAGTTCCGTTCAGATCATAAAGACTCAGCTCTGGTGTTACAGTGATTTTCGTGATGGCTTGTGGTTCGGGGCAGTGATATAAGAAGCCATTGTGTGTTGCAATTGGAAGTGGTATTTGGTTAATGTAGAGCAGCTTGTTTGTGTGTCGCTGGCTGCTCGGCCTGTGGAGGGAAGCAGCTCAAATCCAACTCTGGCAGAATGCGTCACAGCCCTCACCACAAGGAATGGGACCAAATATGGGCCTCCAGCTGTAAAAGCCCGGGTCGCTATGAAGCTCACATGTTTACCGCCGGACTGCTGGCGGTTTAATGTTCCTGCATCTACTGGGCTCCACCCAGGGGAGTCGCTCGCCCGGGCCTACCCAGCGGCCTCAGCTACATTTCAGCCCGAATCACCCCCTCAGTAAGGCGGCGGCATCCAGAGCTTCCACCGATCCACGTCACAAGGAGCCAACGGTTTTATAGTTTGTGGAAGTTGGAGAGATTCCTGTTTCATACTTGTCCCAATCTGTGATGTTTCACACATTACAGGAGTTATTTATTTGTTATTTATTTGGTGATTTTATTTGCCTTTGAGGTAAAACCCACGTCCTCTCAACCTGCCCCGGCAGTAAACAGCACAGAAAACACTGGAAAGCATTGTGGAGGAAATTTTAATTTTGTTTGCAAAGTTTATTTTATTACGCTGGAGGGAATTTGGGATATTTCAAGGGATTCTGAAGAAACCACATGAGAATGAAAAATATGTCAATATTGGTTCAGTTCAAGTGTAGATTTAGTTGCTTTTATCGCTGTAGGGATGATGTGCATAATTAACATAGGTACACATGATACACAATCCGACACATGGCTTCATGCAGTTCCACTGGGTGTGGTGGCGAAGCACCAACAAACAGAAATGTGCCAACAAGCTCAGGTCTTGTGGTCTTAGAACTAACAGGGAACCTTGTTTTCTCTGAACCAAGCTCTGGAAAAGTCTCCAGTTTCATATTAAGCCTTATCAACAATTTCCCACTATCGATAATCAATCATTTTAAATCGAATATAAAAGTTTTCTTTTAATTCAACCTGATTCTCTTTTGCTAATGTCTCTCATTCTTTTCTCTTATTTACTTGTCTTTTACTCAACTTTCCCTTGCATTGTTTTTTTATTCCCTCATTGCATAAATCTTTATGCTCTTGTTTTTTAAGGTGGCATTCCTGTCTGTTAACTCTAAGCTGATGACACAAATCCTGGTTTTGATTGTTATATGATCTTTAGATATGAACTCCGGAGGATGTCCGCAGAATTGGGTCTGGGCTATAACTTGATTTTGCCTTTCACACATTACATAAATCTCTGCAGTGTTCAGGTGAGGTGTGGCTGCAGAGATCACATGTTTCTGTTTCAGCTCATTCACGCCAGCATTTCGTATGTTTGTCTGTGTAGCGCCACTTTTCCTGTGGAGTATCTCCTGTTGTTGTCTCACATCGGCTCAGTCGGACATTGTTGTTACCGGGGGCTGACAGGAGAAACTCCACTTGGACATATGCGTTCTCACAACCCTACGGAGACTGTTCGGAGGTTCTCTGGAGTTCACCTCATGTCTGAGAGCAGCTTTACTGCTTTAATTACAAAATATTTAATCACCAAATGATCCGGTGGGTAATTCTTCTTTGTGTTCGAGCCAACTCAAGCCGTCTTATTCATTCTGTCGCTCAGTACAACAAATGAACACACTCTCTGTTTGTCTGGCTTTGCTTTCTGCTCCCACTGTTTCCAGATTGACGTGTTTAATGTACAAACTCAATTTTTTTTCCAGAAGCTCAATTTTCATTCCACTCGTTGTAGTCCAAGACGGGAGGGAGCACAGACGACAATGTTTTCAAATATGCCCGCATTAGTGTGGACGTGAAAGTGCAGTCAAGGTCACCGAACCCTCGCAGGTTTTTCTCTGCTTTTAAAAAATCAATGCCTCATGTGCAGAGAACGTGACTTCAGAAGTGTCCTTCAAATCACACACAGATTGATATGTGCTTGACTCGAGGCCCTTTTCTCGTCCCTCTGTTTGAAATCCTCTGCCGCCGTCGATAACAAAGCTCTCGCAGAATCGTCCCCTTTCACATTTCGACAAAATGACAGGTCAGACGCTTAACAGGGCGTAATTATGTGACAATTTCCGTCACCCACGTTTTCCATCACAAACACAAAGCCGGCTGTCCACTGTGAAATGCCCAGGAGTTCACTTTAAATAGAAGCCTCTTGTATCGGCCCGTCCGCCGCTGCCTCCTCTTTGTGCTCCTGCGAATGGAACTTGTAATTGTGTGCCGCTTCTTTCTGAGGCTGCTGCACTTTCCCCATCAAACACACAAAATGTAAAAAACAAACACACACATACAGTGTGCAACAATGTGCATGCATTTATGTGCGCGGGCTTGCACGTGTACACAGATAATCCTAATTTTCTGCTCACAAAAGCCCTGAATCCTCCGGGGCTTATAGAGGCTTGTTGGGTTTTTGTCTGGCTTCTTCAGAATGTCTCGTGCCCGCTTGGATTTTCTTTTAACCTTCAAAATAACAGGTTGCGGTGCATGCAGGCTTCCATGCGAGCTTCTTTTCTTTAGGCGATATGGGCAGAGGGTGGGGCCTGCAGCTGTGTCAATAGGCCACCGAGCAAAACCCAACAGCGGCCTCAGAAAACCCTCCGAAACGCCTTTTATGTCGCCTCCTGGGTAAAAGAGCGGCCTGTTTACACGTGCGCTCTTTGTAAAAAGCCTTACACCTGTGGGGGGCGTGCACGGATTAGTGTGAAGGTGTGTACTCGTACCTGTTGAATGATGAGCAGCACCTGTTTCACTAAAAAAACTCGTCCCTGGAACAATCAGTAAACTGAGTAATGATGGAGAAGAGAGGAAGAGTGAGGAGGAGGAGGAGGAGGAGGAGGAGGAGGAGGAGGAACTTAACCGGAACTTTTTATTTTACACGTCCTATTACTGTATGTTAAACACAGATTTATTTGAAACTAATGCATGATGTTCCTCATCATAGTATTTATTGATATTTGAACCACTGCGCTCACATTTAACTTTGCTCAGGGCGCTGCACGAGAAAAATGTTTGCTGCTTTAAATGAGTCATAATCAGGTTGATGATCTTAAGTTGTGTTATTACTTCAAAAGGCTTTCATGCTCTGACTCTACTCCAGACTTTGGGCTTTTAACTTTCCAGAACTTTTACATTCAGAACTTTTATAACACGCTAGAGGAAAGAAGACAGAATGTGTTTGCTTTAATATTTGCAGGACTGAAGAAATAATTATCACGTACACACACATTGGTCACTTTTTTACTCTTGTGAATCATAAATAAAATTTTATTAACTATCCCAGTGTCTCAAGGGCCTTTGACAGAATAGGTCACATGCAGTTGTGTGTCACTGGTGTGTGTGTGTGTGTGTGTGTGTGTGTGTGTGTGTGTGTGTGTGTGTTTCCTCTTGTTTATTTAGACACTTTTCACTGATCAAAACAAACGTCACACTTGTCACCTGCATATGAGCATCAATAACTTGTGAGAAATCATAAACATACTAGAAATGCACTCAGACTTCATTTCTAAAAAAGGAAAGTTAAAGAAAGTTATATAAAATTAATTTGGCCCAGATTCGCCCCAAAATTATTTCTTGGCCCGCGGCCCATTCAGAGTTTCATGGAAATAGCATTGAGTAGTTTTTCCGTCAAACCAAAATCTAATAAAAAGTAAAAGACAAAATTAGGAACAATTTTAACAGGAAAAACTTTATTTTGTTTTGAGTTATTTTAGTTTTTACTATTTGTCAAAGCATTAAATGATTTTGTATTGGATCAGATGCAGAAGTCTTGATGTCAGGAGGCATAATAGAAATTCAAAATCATATCATAAATGAGAATTACACTAGTTCAACTAAACATTTTAAACTATAAAAAACTGATTAAACAGTTCTTAAGAATAAGCATAAAGTGATTTTGTGTTTAAAAACCAAACTTTAAGTGAATTCTCATAACTTGTCTACTCTGTAAAAAGCTGTTTTAGGATCTAGGATTAAATTACAGTGGTGAATAAGTGAAGCAACTTTTAAAGATTTAACGATGTGACATGTTTTGTTAATTCTTGGATATGAATATGAACTGCAGATCAAACATGTGATGTGAGGCGCAACCTTTGTTTGCGCTCCGCTCAAGCTGCAACTGAGCATACCCAGAATATCTGAAACATGAAACACAGACACGAGACTCGCAGACATAATAACCTGACGTTTGTGCTGACAGGACTCCTTTAAACACCAAGAGAAACAACTTAATAGAGAAAAGGCAAAAAAATGAGCGCCCTGGCACCGGCCCCAGCCATTGTGCTGGCACGGTCCAGATCCAGCTGGCACGGCTGCTGGCCTCAGAATTCATTTCATGCTTCATCTCTTGGCCTGAAGAGCCGAGACAGAAAAGGCCACAGCGATAATTGTGCTGCTGAATCTGGCGTGAACAAAACATTTCTTTTTTTTTTTTATACAAGGGAGGTGGGGCGGCGGCAGGAGGGAGGTGGGGCGGCATGTTGACACACACACACACACACACACACACACACACACACACACACCGACACACACCGACACACACCGACACACACTTTGAGACTAAAAGATCTTTTAACCAGCGGTGACTATTTGACATGACTGTGTGTGGTTTAATCAAAGAGCTGTTCTCATTTGACACATTTCCCAAAGCAACACACAGACACGCACACACACAAAAACACACACACACACACACACACACACACACACACACACACACACACACACTGGGAGTTGTAGAGGTTCAGTGTCTTGCACAATGATGCTCGGAAATGACATGACATCTGAACCATATAATTTATTAACGACCCACTCAAACAGCGTTCTAATAGAATTACACCTAACACACGCGGCGCAGATGATTAATCGACAGGATTAATTAACTTTCTGCACCATCCTCTCTCTCTAACACATCAATTAAAGAGTCACGTCACCGTTTCATTCGGTCATCTGGATGAACCGACTCTTTGGAACTCGCCTGCTGCTTTCACAAGTCCATAAAGTACAGTAATAAATCAAGAGGAACCAAGTTTGTCCCCAGGCAACAACTTAGCAGAGGAGAAAACACACAACAAAAACAAGCCCTAATGAACACCAGTGCACCGAACTGGGATTTTGGCATCGAGACTTAACACAGCAGTGTGAAGTGCTTCATCCTGAACGTTACACATTTAGAAAGAACCTCACAAGTAGAAGCATTAGTTTGAAGAAGCAGAGAACATTGTCAAGATGTTATATCAAGTTCAGCTGAAGCAAATTCAAAAAATATGCTGCACAGAAATCAAATGGTTTGACTTATGTTCTGACCTCGTCGCTGCAGCGCTGCATCCAGAGTGAAGCTTTGTTTATCGGCTGACCAATAGAAACAGATGGTGACATATCTGTGTCTGGACATCCAACATATTGGAATATTGTTACCTGCGTTTTTTTTGCTGATATAAAAACTTTTATTTAACAAAGCAGAAACACACTTTGGCTGTTTGGTATTCATTTTCTTAGATGTTTACAAAGATCGATACAATGTTAACAAGAAATCTTTACATCGCCGAAAAGTTCTATGTGCTTGGTTGTAGGTTATTTGTGTTTTTTTTAAATATGGTGATAAATAATAAAGTTTTTGGTTCAAGTGTAAAATATCTAGACTCAATAAAATTTTTGGGACATTTGGGTTTGATGATGACATCTTAGGAATTTTCTTAAAGATATTTTTTAAGGTTATTTTGCCTTTATTGATAGAACAGTAAGCGTAAAATGACGGGTCGGGTCGGAACTCAACCTGCCGCCAACGGACTCACCCCGATGTGCGCAGGGCGCCCGTGCCAATCAAAAAAATCCTTTCAGTTGGGCTCTTATGCAAATTAAACTGATCACAATAGAACTGTGGCAACAGAAGAGATGACGAAGTTAAATAACCTCCAGGTATGGTTTTAAAAAGTGAAAGAATATTATTAATTTATCCTTTCTCTCTAAAACTTTACAGTTACCTAAGTAAACAGGGTAAAATGACCACTTATGGTTTTTATCCCACAGGTCAGTAAAATCTTCACATAAGACCTTTATGTGTATGAGCTGATTACACCAATACACACACACACACACTCATCTTAGGTCGCTCAGGTTTTAACCCCGACTCTCTCCCCGTCCTCGACAGAGCGACTGAAACTCCGCCTCTGCTCCGTCAGTGGGTCGCAGTTGACGAGCATCAGCTCAATGAAACATGAAGCTCTGTCTGTTTCAGGGCCGCGGCTTCTGCAGCTTCTCCGGAGACTCTGAACTCTGTGAAATGCCTCAGAGGAATATTTAAAGCAATTACACGCTGTCTGTGCCGTCTAATATTGCGACCGTGCGCTCTGAATTCCTGAAAAAAATTCATAAACACGCTCTCTGGCTCGCAGCGTTTGTTTGGACTGTTTGCTTTCACATGGTATCATTCAGGCCTCTGCGCGCCGAACACTTCTAACCGTAACAATTCTGCTCTCGGATTATAAGTGTGGCAGGGGTCTGCTGAGCTGTCTGGCGCCACCGTCCTCCTAAACATGTCATTACTGTAACCACAAGGTCAGCACGAGACACATATATCCTCTCAACTACAAATCAGTTCTGCCACTGTATGAAAACATGAAATATACGTCAATAAAAGTTCAACGAAACATGCCACAAACACACCACGGTGCTTATCTGCTGCAGACGGCGCTCTAATAAGTCATCGGATGATGTTTTGTCGTGACGGCTATCAATCTTCTCCTTGCAAAAAAAAAAAGAAAAGAAAATGGTCGTCACACAAACACATGTCACACGTGATAACGAAAAAACTAATCAGATGAACCGTTAATCATAATAAGAGGCAACACCATTTTAATATGATTTAATTAATTATTAGGCATTGATATAATCTATTGGAGGGAAAGCAGCCATGTTGCATACATGTTGTTGACAGCATGCACATTGTGGCTCTCAGGATTTGCCTCTGTGCAGGACTCTTCAACAATGTTGTGGACGTTTTGAAAACTCTCTCTTTGGACTTTGAACTTGTTTCCCAGTTGTGTTGACTGGTGTCTGCTGTTGCTGTTTGCTCGGCCTGCGGTAATCTCTGAGCCCATCGGCTGTGATCTGATGACAAGTTGGACTCTGGGGCTGATAGCTTGGCCTGCAGGTTTTTTTATCGCTGCAGTGTGTGTGGTCGGTCAGTCTTGTTTGTTACTGCTGGAGTTGGCAGCTCTCTCCGCTGCACAAAGTAGAAACCCTGGCATGTTCGGCAAGGAAAATGTCCGGGTGCTCCACTGCCCCTCGAAGTATAAAGTTCCACTTTCCTATCAAGAAAGATGTAGAAAAGAGGGATGTTTGAAGCTTTCTCAAGTGTTTGTCAAGCACATTTCAATACAGAGATTTGGCAATTTATAGTTAGACTAGTGTCGTGTCCATTCTTACTTGTTTTCCCTGCTTTGGTCAAGGTTACCAGCTATTTGAAAGGGTGCAGCCCCCCTGGGGACGTCCGGGGAATGACAGATCCACGAGTAAATGTGTCGGCTGCGGGTTTTGAAATCTGTGCACACAGTTTACAAGCCGTGCTCTCGGATTCACAGCCCCTGCTTTCAGATTTGTAAACTGGAACCCGTGGATTCATGCTCTCAAACGACTTGGTTTGTGATTGAAAAGCACAGAAAATGTGTTACACGGTGAAACCTGTGAACACACGACCCTGAAAACCTGCGATCAAAGTATTTGTCTTTTTTGTATGAAAAGCTCAGGAAATACACAACAAAAGGAGTTAAAACGAGAATCACTCGAGTGAAAAACTTCACAGTCGACACTGCACATCCTTGCTTCCTCAAGAGATTCCTCCATTTATAGTGAGATGAAATGTACAGTAACACCCTCTGTGTTTGTACCATCGGGTCAATACTCTTAACAAAGTCTCTGGGGTCGGTGTTTGGCCTCTGGTGCGTGGAGGAAGCAGCGCACAGGCCCAGTTTTACTTACAGGAGTGAAAAGTTTACCCTGCCGATCCTCAGGGGCTCCGTTAGTGCTCGGATCTAATCCCCGCTCTGTCAGCGTGGAGGCAGTGTGAGTGTGAAGAGGTCATTTTGTTCCGGAGCCATGAAAAAGGAAAGAGCGGAGGAGAACCTCGGCGTTTGGAAGAGAGCGGGACACAGCTAGCTGCTCTGTGGTTTTCCGAGACCATACCCCAGAGTCTAATTTAGCCTTATTTCTCCTCGCTACTCGCCACATCCCGTCCACTCCTGCTGCCCCTGCTCTCGCCGCCCACCCCGGCAGATCGGAGCAGCATAATTTGATCAACAATAATATATCAGCAATGAGGTGACGGACCTTTTAAATTCACTTATTCACGTAACAGCTGTACAGGACTGCGGTCAGGCCTCCTCTCCGAAAAATCGTCAAACTAGCCCCCACTCATTTCACGGTGTGCATTGTTTCTAAGCATAACGTTACGAGCATGTTATAGTGATTCTCTTGTCAGTGATTAACTTCCTGTTAATAACTGCGGTCATGTGGTCCGTCGTTATGGGAAACCCCGGTCACGCCACTCGCACTTTTAAAATTGATGCCCGTCTATTCTTGGTCTTACGGTAAATGTCCTTGGAGCGGAAAAAGGCCAAAGACGAACGTTAAAAGTTAAATGGCAGTTATTACAGACATTTGATTTGAATAACACACACAACAATAACGAAGTATAATGAAATGGAATGATATATATGTTTTTTGTGATAATTAAAGGCAAATATGGATTATGATTTCACTTTACAAAGTCAGTTCATCACCTCAGAGTCTCACTCTGACAATATCAGGTAAATCTGATGTAGAATTTCAAAGTAAAAGCCCATGGTAATATCATATTTTCCCTGTTTTTGTTGTGGCAACAGAAAAGGAGATTCTCATGGCACTTGACAAAGAAGACGTCATTGAAAAGATGGCAGAGGGCAGTGAGGTACTGCTGCGCCTACTTTTTCACTCGTCTGGTTACCGCTACATCGACAAATAGGGTTATAGCCTCCAAAATAAGAGATCTGGTGCTTTGTGTGAAAAGGGGTCAAGTTCCTACCCAGTCCTCTTCTGGAATCGGAGGAAATGAATGTCTGCAAATTGGCCTCAGCGGCGAGGCGAGGGCGACTCGGAGACCACGCCGGTTCTGCTTTCCACCCGGCTAACTTGTGGTTTCTTGCCCATCTCCTCTGAACCTATAGTTGATCGTTTTCTTTGGGCTTTGTGTTTATACTGGCCCATAAAAGAGTGGCTATTAGTGGTTAATAATAATGGAGTACCACGTAAAAAGGTTTTTCAATGTGAACTATTGTATGTCTTAAGCAGCCTCCTCTCTCTCTCTCTCTCTCTCTGTGAATCATCCTGTAAAGTGTTATGTGAATTAGGTTCAAAGCAAATGAGTTTTAAAGCACTCTCAGGTGCTTTACACACTTTTAAATATGATAAACAGGCGTTCTCATATTATAATAGACATTATTCGGGCCGTTTCCACCTCTTTGCAACTGTCGATGATCCATTAACAGTTGTCATAACACTGGAGCGTGATTATTCTGCACCACATGGTCGAGAATTTGCATTATGTCTTGTCCCTGTGTGAGAGGTCTTTTCCCAGAAGCATCTGGTTTGCGTCCCAAGATGCAGTCATGTATTTCACTGCTGTACGTTTCCTTTCACAAGACATTTCCACAACTTCATATAGACTTACATAAAATGTGTTGGACAGAGAGCGAATCTGTGGTTAAATTCTCAATAATAACTAAAAACAGTCATTTTATTGTGTATTTTCTTGGACGGAGTTGTTGTTGTAGTCGTGGCACCATTTGTGCTAGTTGAGTTACTCCTGGCACATTCGTCAGAGTTTCTTCTTCTATTCAGGAACAAAACGCAGTGGAATAAACTGACCGAGGCTTCGTCTCACGAGAGGCGCCTCATCCTCTGAAAGCTGCATTGGAAGAACGATTACACAGCAGTGCAACTAGCCTGCCGCGTTTTGAAGGCTACTTTGAACGTGGCCAAGAACTGGTCCGTCCGTGACAGAGCAACGAAGGATCCAATGGGTGGATCCCTTTTTTAACCGTATATTTCTAACTACAGTGCTCTCCTGGACTTGAAGTTCTTTCACGGTTTTGTACGTTTGACAATTTCATTTATTCTGCTTAAAATAAAATCTGTATTCCTATTTGCGTCACATGCTTGTGTCACATGCTCTTACTGTTGCATCATTAGCTACTTTTGAGAAGCTGCACTTACGACAGCTCAGCCATCCAGCTAGCTAGCTTATTTATTATCTTCCTTAATGGTGCACAATCAACTAGTTGTTTGGAAATGGAAGGACGGATTTCTTGGACGCATTTGAAGGAGCCTTTCGAAATGGAACTGCCTGGTTGTGGCGCAATCTGTCTTCAAATACAGCCTCCGAAGGACGCAGCCCCTGAACTGAGACCCAGCAAGTTAGTCATTATTTTGTACCGATGAATAAAAAGGAGAGTTTTATGTATTTCTCGGCGCTGGAACGACTTGAAAAGTCATCCAATACTGCAATAAAAATAAGGAATGGTTGCTGTCAAACTTCCCACCCACCTCCCTTGTCTTTTAGATTTTGTGAATGTTTTACACGACATAGCGTTGATGTTTTGCATTCACCTCGTATTTTGATATAAATTATCATTCAGGTTCTGCAGATTATTGTCAATCTTCCCATTTGACTCCAGTCTGTGAGTTAATAACATGCTTCATCCTGCAGTAGTCACATGCACGAAGGAAAGAAAGACGAGACATGGCATAAAACGTCTGCCTGCTTGTCAGTGCTCACCTAAGAAGCTACTGTAACATCGGTGACTGCTGTAACATGCGTGTAGGTTTTCATTTCGCCCAAAGAGAAACAGATTAAAGATCAATCTCTGCACAAACATGTGTTCAAACACTCATCTCCGTTTGCAAATCTGCAGGATTTCAGCTATTTGATCTGCACTTCATACGTGTCGGCGTCATATCGGTGTCAAACAGGAAATCTGAAACTGAGAGCAGGCCTGCAGGGAAAGTGGAATAACAAGAATCAGAGTCTTAACAGTATCACTCTACACAGTCGTGCTCTGAACTCAATGCTAATATTAGCATGCTAGCTTGCTCACAGAGACAATGCTAACATGTTGATGTTTAGCACTTAGTCAAATCTGTCATGTTCCCTGTCTCTGTTTAACGTGTTAGCATGCTAGGATTGGCGCATTAGCGCAAAGTAGCGCAAGCACAAAGTAACGCTGAAGGGAAAACAAGGGGAGCATCATTAGTTTTGGTATTTGTTTATAAATTAAGCAACTTGAACTGTGACCTGATGGTGGCGCTAGAGGAAAAGTGAAGAGATTTAAATTTATCCTGGGAGAATCATGATATATGAACCAATTTTCACAAAATATGAGCAGAAGGGACATGGGGCCAATTCAAAAGGTCAAAGTACACGTTGGGGCGACCAACACTGTACCAACTCATAGACTGTATATAAAGATGGATGACATGACAGCTCCTATAAGTAAAACCAAAACATCCTAGTGGCCCCCTGGTGGCTGCTTGCAGTATTAGTCATAAAACCCTCCTCTGGATGTGAGCAGAAGGGACATGGGGCCAATTCAAAAGGTCAAAGTACACATTAAATAAACTTTTGCAAAAACGTGATGAAACGTCATGATTGTCAGTTGTTTATTTGCGGGATGTCGATACCGCGGCTACACGATCTATACTGTGGACACTGGTCACTACAAGATGGCAGCACCCAAGTCCAGTATATTGTGGCTTATTTTTTGTACAATGGGAGGAAGTGGAGATGGAGCAACCATCTTTATTTACTTTCCTTTTGGATAAACTCCTAGCAATAAGGAAAACAAATTATTCGCATTCACGACAACCATAATTTGTGGATTTCAGAATACCTGAAAACCAAATTCTCACCTTCATCCCTCGCTCTCCACTTCTTTCTCTTTCCCTCTGTCTCTCTGTCTTCGTCGGGCCTCCTGTAGCAGCAGGATTACGTTTGCGCTGCCAGGTTTTTTTCTGAAGGTGGAAACTCACAAAAGCCTCAAAAGCCCTGCAGGCGAGTTTTCTCCCACTGCTGACAGATTTCACACTGCAACTTTCACCACAGCACACACCTTCCCACACACACACACACACACACACACACACACACAAGGAGACAAATGATCACACTATCTCTTGCCAGCAGTCCTTTAATCGTCAGTGATTGTCCCACACACACGGGACAACTGCGCTCGAATCTCCACGAGACCCGAGTGTGAACCTGCCTCGGCGGAGCGATTTGTTATGAAAGAGAAAACGACATAAGGAGAGAAAGAGATATTAAGCTCTCCCTCCCTTTATTCAGGCTTCATAAATCTACATCGAGAGACACATCAAAGAAACAAGACGCAATCATCTCTTCATCTGCTCAATTATGCACTTTCTAATGCTCTTAAAAGGTTAATAAATCACATCAAATGGACTTTGATGTCGACAGTATTGGACCTTTTTTTGTATGGTGCAGTTCAGGGTAATGTCGGTTATTATAGTGACAATACAAATGTGTCTCAGGAAGAAACTTTGAAGGCTGCTTTCTGCTTCCCAGTCTGATTGATCTGAATAGTATAAATGCAAAAATACATGGAGGTTTTGTAACTTTGTTCATTTTTTTAGATCTTAAAACTGTCAAATCTCTGCATGTTGACGCAAATTCTCTTCTTTTCTTCTTTCTTTTCAAGCCCGAATCCCATATTTCCACCGGTATATTCAAACCTGTCTATTCTGATCTATTGTGTATGTATTTCAGGGGCTACTAATTTGTGTAAGTACTTTTTTTAAATACAGTATATCGAGTACAATTATAGTATTTAAAAAAATCTTGTGAGAGTTTTCACACAAAAAAAGTATAGAATAGGAGAAAAATAACCTATTTCAAGATATTCCAACATAATCACAGCCCACAACAACAACCTCCCCCCACACAAACACATATACACACACCCCCATGTCATTTGTGTGGGTTTTCAAGTGGTATATGTTCAGCAGTGAGGGTGTTAATGGATGGGGAACCCCCCCTTTGTGGATTATAGATGAGGGTTGGTGACCTGCTTCCGTGACTGAATCTGTGATGAGGTGATAGAGCGGCATCAGGCTGTTTAGTGGCTAAATTATTCAGGAATCGCCCCCCGGCCACTGAGAGGGAAACCACTCATTGCGTATTTTGATTGAGAAATAACACGCAGAGACAGATTTCAAGACGGGGAAAACATTTTCAGATTAATTTTACACAACAGCAGGCAAACCAGTGGTGTATAAACCTATAAGGGGGGGGGGGGTGTAAATAGGAATTCACATTGAGGAAGCCAATTTCACCCTCAGACCATTTTCATACGGATGAATCCCATCAGTGGGAGATGTTCAGTGCTTTCCAAGAGTGATTCTTATCTGAATAAGTGTGAAATTTACATTATTGGTGAACCTGCCTCAGTGATTGTGACTATCCACATCACTGGGGGAGGGGGGGGATGGAACCTGCTGGCCAATCAGGGTCTTTCTTTCTGTGTCTTTGCGTGTTCTACCCGAGTCTTTGTGGTCTTTCTCCAGGTTTCCTTCCAGAGTCCAAAGACTTGCAGCTTAGGTTGAGTGAGGAATCTAAATTGCCCTGATTATTAGAGTAGATGTCGTCTCTATGAATGTCGAATAAACGAATGTCTGCAGCGTTCAGGCGAGGAGTGGCCCCCGAGGAGAGCAGCAGGAGGTAAGACATCGTGTATAAATTCTGATGTAAAAAGTCTTTGTTTACAGCACGTCCACGCCGGCGTTGGCCCTTACTACCAATAGCTCAAATCTTATTGTCTTTCCCAGTTGACGTCTTTGTCAGCGTCTTCGTGTAGGGCTCCTCCTTTATCCTTGCATATTTTTATTTTATAGTTTTTTCTGTTTTGGGGTGTTGTAGATGTCATCAACATGCCCACTTTACCTGCTGTATTCTCATAAGGACTCACTTGGAGATTTTGCTAGGGGGCTGGCAGAGGTCCGGTGAATGTCAGGGGAAACTGTCAGCTTACAAGTCGGCTCTATGACGGACTGTCCAGGATGTACTCAACCTTTTGCCCGATGTCATCTGACGTTGGCTCCAACAGACGATCCACGTCCAAGACGATGGACGGATTGATCTTGTTACGATGTCACTCAGGTGGTGAAAACATCTGCTCTGCCATAGTACGTCTGTCCTTGGTGAGTTCTCCTGAAGATCTCAAGGCTTAATTCATCTTCCCAAACAAGATGTGCCAACCTCACAGAGGCAAAAACCAAAAAAACGTGTTTTCAGAGTCTGTGAAATTCCAGAAATTCAGAAGGACTTAAAGGAATTTGTATGTCTGGGAACGTGGTAAACACCAGTGGTGAAGTGGTGAGTAGGAGAAAGAACAAATATCCATCCATCTGTGATTTCCATTTATATGTAAGTGCATATAACAACGTCAAGAATGAACCTACATCCACTGACGGCTTTTCTAGATGATTATCAGAATGGAAATAACCTGGTAATTATCATGTGACCGCTCAATGTTTCCTGACTCTGATTTGACAAGTGCCACTTGAATGAACTGTTCAAACCCAGATGGATTGTGGGATACTACCAGCTGAAATTATATTAATGTTTCCCCTGGACGCCAAGAGAGGAAATAAACTGATGTTCATGATGACAGATTCATGTCATCTTGTTATTTTGAGTTGTTCGAGGACACAACCACCATCATCATCATCATCATCATCAAATATATGACCGTGACCCCGTCTGAGCCGCATTTTATGCTGCATTCACACAATGATGGGAAAACAGGAAGAACGGGAGTTAGCCTCTTGTTGTTTTAAATTGTTTTTAAGAGGGTTTACCGTAATAACCACCATTTCTAACCATGCTGTCATAAACAGTTCAAATGCTTTTGGGGTTATTTCTTTGTCAACATTCAAATAAATAGTTTCGGAAGGGCAATGCATTCCCTGTACATACCAGTCAGGCAATGGTTTGACTGGTATGTATTTTATATCGACGGAATTTATACCACATGGAAATGGATGACTGGTTGAACTGTAGATTGTGTCTTTAATCTTAATTGTTTTTTAAAAGTTACTGCATTATTACACACTACTATGACATCATTCCTACCATATGATCATCATTATGTTTTGATCTATATAATCTTTAGATCGTGTCTATAGGATTCAGAGATACCTTTAAAAATGCATTTTGTAACTATGCTCATCATTCCTTCCTGGATTGCATGATTTCTGTATTTGTGTATGATGCTTCCTGAGGTGAGATTCCTGACCTTGACCTCGAGCTTCCACCGATTGGCTCCAAAAGTTGTTCGTCTGGAGATAGACTCCTAATTTATATTCCTTCCAAGTTTGGTGGAACTCTGTCAATGTGCTGTTGAGTAATTTTGTACACAAACCCTACATAGATCAGCCTGCTACAGTTTGGAGATGTCATTAATTACTCATAGACGTTGACCGGTTGAACCCTGTACACAATATTTACCTTCATATCAAAAGTTCCGTCCACAGCCACTTCTTTATTTCCACAAGTGTAACCAGTACAGACCAGTGTATTTGTGACTCAACAGTGAAAACTGGTTGAGCAGCTCACAGGACTCAGTGGAACCAGTTGACAAAATTTGCTTTGTTATGTCCAACAAGTACGTGATGTTTTCATTGCTGTTTGTCTGTCTGTTCGCACGATTACTCAAAAACGTCTCAACCAATTGACTGGGGTTGATGGGTGTGCCTCCTCCAAATGCTCCTCTAGTTGTTTGTGTTATTTTCCTTTTACCGAACCAGTTGTTGTTGTCCGCATCTCATTCTAACCTGACTTTTAACACAATCACTCAAAAACACTGAACATCTGCTGTCATCCAACTCGACTGTAGCTCCTGTCGTTCGTGTATCACCGAGATGGTTCCCCCCCCGAGAGGATGGCGAGGCCTTCCAGCGCCGTGCCGGACCGTGACGGACGACTTCAGGTGGAGGTGCCCAGGAGCTGAGTTCCACAGGCAGGTGGACGTGGCGCGCCGAGCACTAACAGATGATGACAGTGGGAAAAAGTTAAGCATCTCTTTCTCTCGGTATATTTGTCATCACTCTTCGTGCGGCTGCGCTCAGTCCGGGCACGTTGTGATCACTTTATGAAACCCCACAGCCAACAACACCGCACATACAGTAGTTAAGGGTACGAGCGTTTGTATGTGTACAGTGGGTTCGTCTGCGTGAATGCATATAATTGCCAGGTTCTTACATCAAATGCTTTTCAATCTGCACTTCATTATTGCTGCGCTCCAGTGGGAGGGAAATTAGGTGTGTTTATGTGAGTTATGTGTGTGTAGGTGAGAGAGTGTGTGTGTGTGTGTGTGTGTGGATGTAAACTGCGGCTGTTAAGTGCCGCAGTGTGCCTTAGGAAAACATTTCCACTCGTCCACAGCGATGACTGTACGCACTAAATCATCACTTAATCTCCCACATGCTCCGCCCTGAGTAGCGCTTGAATGACAAACTCTCACACTCTCTCACACATGTTGTCATAGGTCACCTCCGGGGACTTCACATGCACTTGTGTTCATTTTCTGGAGAGGAATCATAACCTTATCCCCAGTCGCCCCACGACTTCAGAGGATTTATATTGTAATAAGAGCCATTTAAGGATTATGTGTCACAGAAGTAGATTTACGCACGACAATGATCGGTTGATCTGATTCATCTGTAGTGTCTCCAATGTTATTGGCTGGAAAAGTTCATTCTCATCGTGTAATTTTTTGCTTTCATGGTGATGCCATCATTTTGACGACATCATTCCCTCCATATGATCAGAAATTGGTTTATTGTGCATCTATATGAGCTTCATGTTGTGTTGTTAGTCCTATGGCTGCAGAGATACCTGGAAAAATGCACTTTTGAACAATGCATGATGTCTTTTTCCTTTTCTGTTGGCTTCATGATGCCATTTACTGAAAGTTCGTACACACACACACACACGCACACACACCACACACACACACACACACACACACACACACACACACACACACACACACACACACGTAAAAACAATACCTTGATTGTCCAGGGTGATAATACATTCCCTTGCCCCTTACCCTAACTTTATCCATCAACAAAATTCCTTGCCCCAACCCTTATAACTACATCTCATTCAAACTTGAACCTTAAGTCAAAACTCTCAAACAGCCCTTTGAAGTTGTGAGAACCAGTCGTGTCCTCCAAACAACAATGGTGCACATCTCAATCTGTGCACCATATCTCGAAAAACCCTTTGATTTTATCAGCTTAGCGTTTGGCATGTGTATTGTCAAGGGCCCAATGAGGTGCAAAATCAAATTTGGTGCAATCTGGACTGGGCACAAGTCCAATATGAATAAACCTTGAATAAACAGATGACAAGCGATCTGCAGCAGTGGCGGCTGGAACTAATAAACATCAGGGATGTTGTCACGATTCACAACGGCAACAACCACGGATCCTCCAGCGCAGGCTCCTGCGAACTGAGTCGAGCTTCACTAAACTCTGAGTAAACAGCTGAACGGCTCTTTGTGCAGCTGCGTTGGCTTCAGGGTTCTGAGTCCTGCAGCAGCTCTTTATTTACTGCAACCAGCATCACCACAGACGGAACAAACAGCCCATTACAAACAGACATGTTCTGCTGTGCTACATATAAATACGTCAAACATAAACAAAGTTATGAAAGACATACTTGATGTTCAGTAAGTTGATGGAAAATGGGATTAATGAGTCGGAGGATGTTTGGTCACTTAGAGTTCGAAGGTACTGGTTGTCTTTACTCCCCAGGATCTCGATGGCTGTTTTAGACTTAAAGTGTGATGCTAGATTACTGTACCATACTTTTATATCACATTATAAAATAAAAGCATTAAAAAAACATTAGCAGCAACCAGGTGTGTGCAGCTGTGCCAGTTGTTCACTAAGTGCAGTTTAACGTCTAGTTTCTTTTTGCACAAGTTGGGAACGTTTTCAACTCACATCGTCAAACTGCAACTTAAAGTCTTTTTCCATCTACTTTCATCTTAGTTCCACCTCTGAAATGAGCTTTCCATATGATTCCCATCTGATTTGCACTCAGACTAAACCCACAGTAAGACTATTGTACAGTGTAATGACAGTAATGTTATGTGCTCTGGTTTCTGACAGAATAAAATCGCCACTGTCCAACCGTCTTTTGAAAAAAAGGGCATCAAATCCTAAACAGCCTGACAGCTCTTCAAACAAACCACACAGGAGAGGTTTACTTTTTTCCTAAGCGACACCTTGGAGAAGATTCCACAGCGAATCAGGGATGTTGGGGGTGATTTCCCTCCAACCGTCTGAACAAAGAGCCGATCGGAGGCGGCACAGATGTTTCCCGAAAGCGTTCGAAGTGACACTATCACGTTACTTACCTATCACAGGCCACGTTCACAGAAACAAGAGGGATTCACGCTGCAGCTAATGGGAGTTGTTCAGAGTTATTTATTAGATTTTTTTTTTTTTTCCTTTTTCAGGGATCATTTCATGGCTGTGAACTGGAACCAATCACAGCTAATAGAGTCTGTAGCTGTCAGAGATGGAGGCGGCTCGGGAGACACAGCAAGATAGGGGGCGACATCTGTGGGGGACCGAGAGGAAGACAAGTAGAGAGAGGGAGAGAGAGATAGGGAGGGAGGCAGTGGAGGAGATCAAATTAGAGCAAGGCGGCGGCTGAGATTAGCCCGACGTGGCTGAACCATTATTTGATGGAAGCTTAAACATCCCGTGCCTCCTCCACCTGCCCGTGCGCTCGCCCGTAAGCCCGTCGTGAACCCTCACGCTGAGGAAACTATTTCCAGGTGTGAAATGGATCCACCTTGGTTCTGCTTTAGGGGCTTTCAGGGGGGCGGGGGGATGGAAACTTCAATTTGATGAAGACCTCGGCTCAGACGGACTTTGTCTACCATCGCGGGGCCTCTCTGGATTATCCATGAGGCCTTTATGACCTTCTCTGCCCGAGTGGATGAGGCAAAAAAATATATACCTGCAATATACCACAAACCCCCATTATCCAATAATAACAATATAGATATACACCTCGGTGTCAGCGACCTGAATCTGGTAATAAGGACCCGTCAGACATCGGTGACACAGCTGCACCTGGACTGATAGTGGGTCTACAGGACCACATCTTTATTCAGTCTCACAATAACTGAGGGACAAAGACGATTTTTTATTAAAAATGATTTAAAAGTGGTTTTGTGTGGTTGTTGCAAAAGACAATTTGGAACATTAACACTCAGCGATGAGCCAAAGAACAACAAGATTCTGAAGATGGAGACGCCAGCAGGTCTGGTACAAAGTAATAAGATTCATTTAATATACAACTAGACAACATATCGATGGTATCGAGCGTCCCATCCCTACTCTGGTCGTGTACGATAGTTTTCCTCAAAATACGATAATGTTAGTCTTCAGGTACGATACTTCAACATTTCCCATCCGGCAACGCTGAGTAGTGTGGATGTAGCCTCGGTGTTGATGTGTAGCTATACACATAAAACTGGTGTCAGGGACAAATGGTCGGTTTTGCATCTTTCACAACCTCCTTCACTGTCGCCATGTTTGTTGTTGTAGGAAACTCTCGCACTGCCCTCTAGTGGCTGCATCGCAACAACCATGCCCACATAAAGGATTCACAGACAATGTGGGCAGTGACTCTCTTTGTATGTAAGGGCAGCATAAATGACCGATAAGGCTAACGTCCTAGAATTTAATGGGTGCCTCCTTGGGTTATGCCTCAAGCCTCCACACAATTTCATGGAAATTGATTCAGTATTTTCGGAGCTGACAGTGAAACAAACAGCAATGAAAACCCTCTCGGTCGAGGTAAATATCCAGTTTCCTGGTATATTTCTACTGAATTTACCAGCTTGTGTTCTCAGGTGATTCCAGTGGATCTCTGAACTGCAGCGAGTCCATCAGGTCCATTCCTCAGTCGTGGTAACGGGAGGTTTTATAGCAGGGCAGCAGTATTCTGCAGCCTCACAGCATCCATATTCATCAGCGCTCTGACGTGTCCACCCTCACCACAGTCTGCTCCTCGTCCTCCTCACTCAGGTGCACTCACCTTGGAGGGGGGCCGTCACACCTTGATGCTCCCCCACCCCCCCCTCTCCCACACACACAGTGCATGAATTAGCCTTGAGTTCGGTGACAGTGACTACGGAACAGCAGGAACCAGCAAGGACGGCGAACTGACTTCCAAAGCACACACACACACACACACACACCAGCACCAGCCTGGGTGAGGTATACGTTTTCAGTTTGGGATCTTGAAAGCTGATGTCGACAGAATGACTTTCCTGTTTTTCGAATAAAAATTCTTATACATTTCAACCAATTTCACAGTTATTACCAAAGAATTGTGAAATTACACTTCACAGTTATTTCACAGTATAACTAACTTCTATGCCAAGACTGGAAAAAACTATATCAGCAGTTCTTTTAGGCCCAAATTACATTCCATAGCAGGGAGTTAAATATATTTCAGGCATTAACATCTAACATTTATTATCAGCCTGGTATGAAGTCCTGACTTTGATGTATTGTTTATTGTATTATTGATGTTTTCATGCATTGCATAGTTAATTTGTGTGATTAATATTTACTGTGTTCTTAATTTTATACAATCAAACCATCATATTGTTATATAATTTGTTTGCTTAAATTGAAAAAGATGTTTGTATCATTTTAAACTTTGGTCTCCGTCCCCTTGCCCCCTTTAAGTTTTTACATCAAATCAAAATAAATTAATAAAATAAATATAGATTAATTGCATTATTTAATTATATTTTATATCTTACTTTGATGATTTACATTTACTGCTGAATTTCCCTAATTTGAATAAAATGTCTATAAATACTTTAAAATAATTCAATTTTGATTCAAATAAAGAATGAGTATATTTTTTTCCAGCGCTGATGAGTCTCCAGTATACAGTGTAGAGGAACATGGATAATATTAGAGCAGAGATTGAGTTAAGGAGGTGAAATATTCCCAAGCAGGACACTGAAGTAACAAAACTACTTTGGTATTTGCATTTTTGGCTCGAGTTGCTTATCCTGGCTTTTTCCGAGTCGAGGATTTCGAGCCAGAAATGTCAAAAAACTCTGCCGGCTTGTTTTGGTTATTTTTCAACAAAACTGCTCTTGATTCTTCTTTCATCTTCCTCCAGCTTCTTGCAGATCCGTGTACGACGAGACGCTGCATCTCTGACATTTTCAAACATGCACAGTTCACTCCCTGACATTTTCCTATTTCCACTTCCACAAAGTCGTCTGAAAGGACGAGAGGACGGATTCTGCTTCTGCTTCTCCCGCTGCCGAGACAGACATGAAACGCCTCAGGCCTGCCGCTCTTCTGACAGATGAAGGCTGCTGGATGTTTAGTCATATCACCGTTAGCCTCATTAAAGCTCACCCTTGGGTGCTGTAAACACAGAACCCACGATTAGTCTGTGTTCCAGGCAGGGTTCAGCTTCGATCTTTGCTCTCAGTGGGGGGGGAACCAGCACACTGATGGATACTCATCACTTTGTCCTCTGTAGTTTGGTCTGGATCCCAGCGACACACTGGTCACTGGTCTGTTCCCAATCAACCGTCCTGCTCAGTATTCAACTCTGCTCTTCTCGAGGTTTTAGAGACGAACGTGTGAAAGTGAATGTTGAGCAGTGCTTTGCTAATCAGTTTAAAAATCAACAATAGCTCAAACAACTGTGTGTTTTTATGAAAAGTCTTTTATCATGAAACTCTGTAACTAGTATGCCTAACTACGTATCGTTACAGTGAGCATGTAAACATGAGCAGAAATGTGACTCCAGCTCTGACAGCAGCAGCAGGAAGTGGTTAAACCAGTAGTATTATCATGCAAGCCCATTAACGTAATATGTATTTTTTGTTTGATTGCCACAATTGACTGAATATATTCTAATATATTATTTAGAAAATCAATCGTGGGGCATTTCGAGGGCTCTCGGGGGCCACGGCCGCTCGGTCGGGCCGGTTCTGTTCTGGGGTTTCTTGTAGCTGCACTTTCAGGACGGAAGTGTCAACAAGATATCACCTAATCAAATAAAAATGATAAGATGGCACGTCGATGCAAACCTGATGTCGGTGCTGCAGTGATTGATGCACGTTCAAATGTGATGGAGCAGATTGGCTGAAGATCCTCGGAAAAAACCCCAAATCAATTTCTGTGTCAGTTTCCATCTCGTATCTGACGAGTGAGAGTCAGCTTTGTATCTCCTTTGTTCCATTAAAGGACGGGACGACCACTTTCTCTGCTCACTGACGTCGTTCCAGTCGAGGAACAGGATGAGGAGCAGCACGTCACCGGTCACGAGGCCATAATCGATCTCCTGCAGCTAGTTCTTAAGAAACAACAAAGTGAAAACAAATAAACACAACCCCTAAAAAAAACACATGGACACGTAGATATGTGTCTGATAATACTCTGCAGGAGTCACAGCGCACGTGTCGAGTACGACGTGACGTCCATCAGAGCGCAGGCGGCGAGAGGTTCAGGGAGGAAAACTTCTTCAAGGGTCCCGTCACTTCCCCAGTCGCTGCTCTCGTGCCAAAGTCAATGTTGCCTCAACGTCTCGGACCCGACTTCAGGAGCTGAAGTCCACGCTGAAAGGATCCAGAGAGAAAAACAGGTTGAAGTCGCCAGCTCAACCTAAAATATCTCCTGGGTAAACAGACTGGGTTTCCTCCTGTGGCCGCACGGCCCCGTCACCCTCGTCACCAATTTCTGCCTCTCGCTTCTCACCCCGCGGCTTCTGGTGGCCCTCATGCCCCCCAGCAGCCGGCTGTGATTGGCTGAGCAACAGTCATTCACAAAGTGGACGGCCTTATAAGGGGCGTATGACATGCAATTAAAGTTTCATAACTTCTATGATAAAGTCAAGTTCACTGCTGCTGTGTGTGAACATTGTTCCTCGATTCAATTTTGTTTGTCACAGCTTTTAACATCATGATGATTAAACATCCAGTTTGTCCATCTTTCTTTTTAAATCCCATCTTCTCCACCTTTCTTAAATTTTTTAAAGATCATATTTAGGCATTTTACCAGGTGAGGTTTCTCTGGATGTTTTTCTTTTCAACAATCACATGCTAGCTGGACGAAAGAAGATCTGAGCTGATGATCTCATCTGAGTTAATGCATTTAATCTCAATAGCAATTTGATATTCATACTATTATACCCTTTATTTTGCAGGCTTCTTACAGGAATTCAATTGAGTGATGAAGACATTAAATAGTTTTTATTGACAGATAATTCTAAAACACTAGAGCTGATCATCAATCAAAGAAAAATGCAGCAGAAGACAACGTTCACTGTAGTAAAGATATTAATTATGGACTTTAAAGGTTCAGTTTTTACTTTGGAAATAACTCATATATTCATGAAAATGTTTATTATTCTCATTTTTGTGTACAAACATTATTGTGGAAGATTTACGATAAACGATTTCATTATTATTCGAGGATCTCAGAGGAGTGAAATGTCTTTGAAAGTTAAGTGAATTGCTCTCCTGGAACACGTGACCCAGGATAAAACCACAGAGCTGCAGGCGTTTGGTGCTTCAGTGGAAACGACGACTGAAGTGACGCTGAGAAATTGCTGTTTTTGTCTAATGTGATTTCTGGCTCCAAATCTCGGTAAAACGTGCAATTTAGATAAGAGGGGTCAGAAACACCCAGCGGGATTGATGGGTTGCGTTGACGAGGACACAGAGTCCAGTCTGGTGTTTCTTTCACACATAATGGGACATGGGGAAAACCAGTTATCTTTTGAAATTAAAGCTAAACACATGCTCGTGTGTTATCAGAAATAAATTACGTCTCAATGTGCACGAGGCTTAAAGAATAACAATCTTCGTTTTAGATCATTTGGCTTCTCTGTCCTGACACATGGAGAGAACCGCATGGAGGTGAACTTGTGTGGGGGGGGGGATCATCAGTAATTTGCAGTTATTCAAAGTTGAGCTGAAACCTTTGAAACCAGTGGGTCATTGTGACACTTTGGTCTTATTCCTCCACTGTTGTGTTTCCTTTCACAAACAGCAAAAAGAGCAGGAAACAAAGGCTCCGCGCTGTCACACTGAGGAAATGCCTCATGAATTTTATATGAGCGTATTCATTTCCATACAGTCACCTCTGCACTCCGGAGCGTCTTTCATGTCCAGCTGGTTTTCAGCCTCTCGCATTCGAAATTAGTCTTTTGGAATTTTTACATGAGCCATAACGAACAGCGTCCTGACACGAGAGGCTGTTTTGTTTAAACTGGGTGAGTATATACTTGTGTGTGTGTGTGTGTGTGTGTGTGTTGTATGCATACATGCATGTGTGTGTCTAGCCTGAGGCCAAGTATCTTGACTGACAGGAGCAGAGTCCAGTCTGCAGATCCCAGAGGCAGCAGGTCTCCACTGAGGTTTGACCCGCCTGCTTCCCCTCATCATCTTCTCACCGCTCAGGTGCACGAGTCCCAGCGGCACTTTTACATGTTTCACTTTAGAAACTACACGTTGTTGCTTTTTCGAACACGCAACTTTGTGGCGTTTTACAGCTTTTGTTGGCTTCGATCGCAGTGAAGGTCAAATGTTGAATTTCTATTTCTATGTGCAAAGCATTTGGATGTGAATGTATGAGTAGCTTAATAACTTTTTTGTCAGATTTCAGAAAAAACGGATTTCAACACAGTTTATTCCTAGAATAAGCAATTATTCTTTTTTTAAAATTGCTATATAAATAAAGTTTCTTATTCTTATAGAGGTTTGACAAAGTGGGATCTATTGTATCTATCTTTCTAAATGCAGGATCTAATTTGCATTTAATGGTGTTAAAAGAAGTCATGATGAGGGACCTGGTTCAAAAGTGTTTTACTTAGTCCCTTTGGTGCAACATGCAATAAATCACAGTGCCATTTCTTCAAGCTCTGTAAGTTTGCACCTTTGCATTATACATATATTGCCAAATTAATTCACCGTCTTAAATTTTAAATTTTAAAAAGCTCCCAACTTCCTTTTACGGCAAAAACCTCCTAATTCCACGAGCAGCAGAGCTAGAACTACATCAGCCTAGAACCGGGGCTCACACCTGATTTTATTCTCATCCTGCTTGTTTCATGAAGTCGTCTGATCTCAGTAATGTGAGAGTTTAAGAAACATTAGATTCAGCCGAACAAGCACAAAACCTGTTTCCCATGATGTGGTCTTCAAAAAGGCCGAGAAGCAGATGGCCGCGTGCGCTTGGGGCTGTGGCCTAAGACACCGATGAGTACTGCGACTAGAGTGTAAACTAAAGACAACCCCCAGGAAAAGTCAAAACATATTGCAAGAGGGGGAATGTGAAACACGTGTGGTGGAACACAGGACTCAAATGTACTTGCAGATATGAGCTCTGTCCCAATTCAGGAGCCGCATTCCTTCAGAGAATCCCCCATTTTGAAGGTTCCTTGATGAATCACCTCTATACCCGATCAGCCAAGGGTCCGATGGGTGGATCCATCCTGGGCCAACATATCGCAGGTAACGAGCTAACTATGCAGGTGGCCGAGCAAGTGCAGCAGGCTCAAGGTACAAGGCCTTCACGGACTTGGTCCACTCGGTGTACCAAGGGTTTTGCAGACCTGAGTCGTGATACAGCTGTTAGTGTTTTATGGGTCAAACCTCAGTGTGACCGTTCCCTTCTGAAATTATACAAAAGAAACGTAAGAAGAGACGATAATTGCAGGATTCTTGGGATCCGTGCAATGGAAACAAAAGGGATGGTGGTAAAACAAGAGGCTCAGGGGACTTTTCAGTCCAGAACCCCTCACATGCTCTCAGTTTCGTTTCTCAAGTTAATAATTGCATCAATTGAAATCTCTGTGCTTCTGTAGCATGAAACTCTCAGAATCTGCAGAGCACCATTACAGTTACTGATCTTTTTCCAGGATTCCTGAGGTTGAGAAACGTCCCGGGAGGATTCTCTCTCTCAGCGCCGTATGTTCTCCCACTGTACGTTTTCAATCGATGACATTTTGAAGCGATCAGTGTCACACGTCATACACGTAGACATGCTTCACAAGGAATCACACACCAGGAAGCTGCAAACAATGAAATCTATGGAAGTGAAGTCAAAGCACGGACGACGTCAAAGCAAAGAAAGAAAACAGCATTTGTTACGTGTAAATATTTGTGTTTTTAAAACCGCAGGAAAGCTACTTATGAATCGACAATGTTTTCTTTGTATTGCTTGTTGATGGAAAACCAAGAAGACTCTCAAACTGTGAACAGGAGTGTGCGATCGGAGAGGCAATCCGATATATTGCTTGGTAGCGAGTCATGTAAGGCATCGTGAAAAAACAAGTTCCAGGACGTTAAAATCAATGCTCAAAGAAAAAAGAAAAGGCAGCGCGAGGCGGCCGAAGCAGGTGTGATGTGGTTATTGTCTTTTTGTCTTCGTCAGCAGAGGCTTTCAGCGCAAGCTGTGCTCGGTGCATTGTCTTCTCTTAGTGGGTCAGTGAAAACTGCACGAGAGTGTGTTTCACCACGGGAGAAAAGAAAAACACAGGCCGGCTTTTGTTAGATTTCTTTTTATACATCGTCTACTCTCAGGAAGTAAGAAAGTCTCCATTGCAGGACTGAGATTACGAAGGAGAGGCCTCATTAAAATGGAAGAAATTGAGATTATGGCCACAACCGGTGCACATGCAACTCATCGAAAAACAAAGAAATAAGTATCTATTTTAGAAAGGGTCGGTGCAGAAACTGACAAGGCTGGTAAAGAATTGATGGATTATGATTTATAGATTATTTGAAAGTCCACCGGCACAATGATGCTGCGGCTCATTAAGACTTGTCCTGGTAGGTCTGATGACCAGTCAGACAATGACAGGACATGGCGTATAAACTACTGCTGCAGAAATCACAAAAGCTCCTGAATCCTCCTCGTCTTTCCAAGTCTTTGAGTCTTCCACGTGTACGACTGCACTTTTTCATCCTGAGATATTTGTTTTCTTCCAGTTTCACGGTTTCTTGACGCACGTTAGAATGGACATTTTCCTGCTGAATTCTCACTCGGACACTTTACGTACATTTTACCAGGAGACGGGCACGAAAAGTTTTGCATTCCCAGACACAGCCCATCCAGAAGATTTCCGGAAAACGTCCCGACTTTAGTTCATGACCGAAACCATCTTCAGAGTAACCCCCGCTCACATTGCATTCACTCATTTGATTTATTGGTAATGTCAAAAATATCGACTAAGCAGCTTTGAGAAGTCTTTCGCTTACAAGTCAAAACTGAAAGTTTGACCTCAACCTTGAGAAAAAAAGCACAGTTGCATTTTTTTCTGTTGCGCATTTAGAAGAATAAACATAATTTGAAGGAGACAGGGTTGAGTCACGCATGAGCAGCTCTAACTGACATGTTTTTAATTAACCTGTATTTGCCCAATAACCTCTGTTCTATACGCAGCCGGGGACCTGCCCCTCAGGCCACAGGAAGATGTTAATTCACACTAAAACTCACCAGCATCCAACTCATCTTTTTCCAAGTAATGTCAAACCTGAAACAGATGTTCAGCTCCAGTATTTCTCTGCTGCTTCGTGATGGATGGGAAATACGGCATGTGGAAAAAAAAGCACAAAGTGGTGTTCCTCGCTCGCTTTCACCTGATCATGTGCAGGAGGCCGAGCATTCAGCCGACACCGGAGAAATTTCCACATCTCCTCTCAGCCCTGAGCAAAGAATGTTTGAGCCCACAACGAGATTTATTGTCTTCCTATAACTCGCGGTCGGAGTTTTTGGCGAACAGGCATCTGAAGCCTGACCAGAGTAAAGTGATCGGTGGAACAGGATCTACGAGAGGAGCAGCTCTGACCACGGATCTTCTCAAGGCTCCAGCACAGCAGCCATCAGTCATCATTAGCCGAGTTAAATGTTGCGTTTGCAGGAGACGTGAGACGCCGCAGATTGAAATCCTGCAGCAGCGGATCAGAGGCTGTGAGGCGGGGGGGGCAAACAGAGAGAGCCGTGGTGTAGATGCACAAATACAAGAACCCATTCACTGCTTGCACATTCTATTGTGTTGTATATTTAGCTGTAAATTGATATCTACACTTAATAAAACATAGTGACGAAGACAAACAACCCATCTCACCATGTTAAATAAGGTAAAAAACTATTTCCTGTAAATGCTCATTGATACAAGTTCTTTCCTGACCCAGAATGCATCTTTCCACCAAGTTGCATGGTCATTTTTTGCATAATCTTGCCAACTAACACACAAACAGACAGACATATAATCTCCTTAGCAGGTGATCAAAAGCTGAAATCCTTCCTGAAGGTGCCACTTGATTTATTGCAGGGTTGTAAAAATTGATATTAAATTCGAACCACTGAAAAATAGGGTTAGGGTTTAACTGTTTTTTATCGGAACTACTGTCTGCAGAGTAAATAGTCCCTGAGAAAAGTGAGCATGGAAATTAGTTTTTGTCACAAATTTAACTCAACTCAAGATAGCTTTCAATTGCTTTTCCAGTATCGAGGGAACTGGGATTACTGGGATGTCTTTATTGTCCCTCTGGGGCCATTTGTTGCACCGACAGCAGTATCCACACAAACCTCAGCTGAACAAAAGAGACGGGCGATAAATACGACATGAAAGACATGAAATAACATAAAAACACTAAAATCTGCCGGCTTGCAATAAATCAAAAATCACAATGGAACATCAGTCATCTAACAAGTGCTGGAGATTGTAAATCTTGTCGGAAAATACCTGATTAATGTCGTGTATGTGCTTTGTATGCTAAGCTAATGTTAAATTGCATATAGGACTGATACAGTATGTATGGAGCAGTGCTGCGGTGTTGGTGTAACTCAAGTTGCCTGACGTTGAGGTAGATTTCTCCTGCAAAGCCTTTGTGGCGTTAAGCTGCTTTCAGACATGCACTGAACTCCGGAGGGGGTGTGATGTCTTCAGAAAGTCCAGGAGCTCAGTGTGAATACACGAGATCCTCCGCAGGACTCACGGCGAGCGAGTGGGGGGAGTTGGTGACTTTTTTATTTCACACGCAAGAGAAAAATAAATAAAACAATCTCTATTTATCTCCGGATGAAAACGCGGAGCCACACACGTAGAATACACAGACAGAGAAGTCAAGAGAGTTCGTGGTGAAAACAGCCGACGCTCATATCGATGTGTTGTAAACAAAAACACACGTGATCGTTACACCCTGCCTCTGCCTGCTGCTCCACCTGAATCCTGCAGAGGATTTGTTGTTGTTGTGAACGCGTCCGAGTGGAGAACCTCCCGCTGCGTTGTTCATATGTGAAAGGAAACATCTGGAGAAACTCCGGACTCAATTCTCAGGAGTTACTTCGGAAGACTTGTCTGAAAACGACTTATGTAACAATATATGCACTGGATATGAATTGTGTTTAATTCTTCTGCCACTTATCACTTCATTAAAGGTAATTTAGGCACAAATGAAGCAGCTGATAACTGATTATGATTTCCTGAAAATTGTTGATCATCCATTTTTGTTGCTTCTCTGTCAAATCAAATCCAAATGTTCTCTCGTCCAAAACAGTTCTGGACCCTGAGCAGAGCAAAGCCCCATTTCTTCTTCTGACATAATCTTATTTAATCAGAATGAGCTCAGCCACTCCCACGTCCTCTGTCTTTTAAAACTGATGTAATGATGTGGATTCGGAGAGAGAGAGAGCGGCCTGACAGCCGGTGACATCAGGAACTCCCAAAACGACACGGGGCTAAAAATGGACAAGGGCCTTTGAAGAACAACAGATGATTACCTGCCTGTCAGCGCTGATTTAAAGCTGGCTCCCCCCCGATCCGATGACTCACGGTCAAGTAGTAGCGAGCGGAGGCTCCTCGTGTGAAACCCTGCCAAGATTCTTCCATCTTAAATCGTCCGAAAAAGTTGTGCGACGACCTCCAGCGACTCCCGGGTTGCGCGCTGCTCAGCCGGACCAGGAAGTGGAGTAGGGAGGCAACACTGATAATAACAAAGCCCTGTTGGTGAAGTTGTGGGGAGTTGAATTTACGACACACACATGTGCCAACACGAGTCCAACCGGCCTCTGTTTTGTTTACACAGTTCGTCTGTCGGATGACCTCATTGGTTACGACCCTGTTTGTGCCGCGGGGAAACTGCCTCTGATTCCTCCAGTCACTGCGAGGTGTAATAACACCCAGTGTGTTTATAGATTCAATAAAGCTGTTTGACTCTATCCCCCCCTCATGTCTGCCGGGGTCTGGAACGCTTGTATTTCTGCTCGGTGCTTTTCTCTTGGAGATACTGGGTGGTTCTGGTATTAATGGGTGGGTGGGTGGGTGGGTGGTGCGAGTATATTACCACCATCTGGGCGCCGAGAGGTGACGCGAGGGCCAATGAGAGACAGCTGTCGTTATTCTGATCGCAACAGGCTACCGCTAACATGATGTCAGAAAACGAGGGATCAATTACACATCAACACCCAAAAACATGCAGACAGAAGAAATGGATCCGCATCATGTGGAGTGATCTCAGAAGATAATTTGGTCTTTGGTGGTTGTCTCTGGGGTCCAACACGTTTCTTTTGAACCCCTCTGGAACAGGGAAACATTTGTGAATGCTGGTTTTAGTTGTGTAGCAGTGTGGACAGGTGCGGGATGAGTTTTCTGAACTTTTCTTTGGCCTTTCTCCGTTTCTCCAAGCAGAGGACTTTGAAACAAGCTGCTTCCAGAAACACAGAAAACCTGGTCTCATCACCTCGGAGGGCGATATTCAGACGGTGCTCAAAGCCTGACTGAGCACTCCATTAAAACAGAAGTGGCAGTGTTCTCTGCTGGGATGTTGGTGAGGGGTCACGTCTTTGTTGCCGCACTTGTGACTTCTTCTGGTTGTCATGGACGCCTGCATGGAGTGGGGTTGGATTTGAAGGGGGGGGGACAACAACACTGGAGTCATATACTTTTAGGTTTCGTCCACACAACGTAGCATCCCTGAAAGAAAACTCCTGGTAATTACAGAATGATGAATGGCTAATAAACATTTCTGACATGACAATTTATCATCTTTCCTCTTCCTAAATAATTGCTTAATTAGCCACAACAAGACGTGTGAGGACTTTGTTTGTTTGGTGTCAAAATCTTGAACTTTTCATCAAAAACATCGCAAATTATTAGAACAAGAAGTGTAACACAAGGGAATGAACAGTATCACGACTGGTCAAGAGTCTCACCAGAAATGGTGCAAATCTTCACCAAGGCCCAACAGTCCCCTTGAATTCAATCGAGCCGCACCAAATCGCTCATGTCGTAGCCCCCATCCTTTCACCAAGTTTCGGGGGAAATCAATTTGTTGGTTTTTGCGAAATCCTGCTGATAAACCGACAATCTCGAAGTGCACTTAGTAGAGTGCATGCCTCCGTAAATACCCAACAGTCCCCTTCATAAGAAATGGCACACACTCAGATATCTGTCCCCTAAATATGCCTGATTAAATAAATAAGATCCTTTAATTATTGTCTAGAAATTGGATGAAAATGTAAAAAAAAACTTTGAGGAAATGTGTAGAAAAGGTACAAATCGTCCTTTTGTTCGGATCCGCACCAAAATATCTTGTCATTCAGTATTTTTTGCATAATCCTCCTGACAAACAAACAGAGACGGGTGAAAACATGAGCTTTTCAGTTGAGGCAGTAAAACAAAGTACAAAACCAGATTGTTTGATTTCAAGTGGAACTCAACTGCAGCCCGGACTTTGCCGTCTCCATTTCTGAGAGTAAACAGAGTCAAAGAGGCAGGAAGTGGCAGGATAAGAGCACAATTAGATTAGTGGAGTCCGAAGGGGAAAGTGGCTCCGTTTGTCCCCAGACTCATCATCTCGGAGATGGTTAGAAGATCAGATAAATCCAGAGGAAAAGAAATTGAACAAGTTCCTCCTGTATCCCTCCGTCAGTTCCACCGTCCCAGTCTGACGGAGGAGGCAAAGTGAAAACACGACTGTTCTCACTGACGTCTCAACTCTGAAGACTCGGGCGAAAAACAAACACTTGGAGCGGTTTCAGATAGATAACTTTCATTATGCTGTAAAAGTTTTTCTTGAACAATTATGGGTTGAGGTGCGGAGAATAATCACGCGGGTGAAAAACTGCAGGAGAAAAGCATCTCTGTGTGTGTGTGTTCGTTTTATGACGGTATAAAATGATAAAAAGGCTTTTATAGGTACAGTAAAAAGAGCCATAATTAAAAGCTGGAAACACTCTGCAGCCATGACTCAATCATCCTCCTCTCTTCTTGGGCCAGATTGTTTCAATGAATCATTCACAATCACACACACACACACACAAACAAACACACACACACACACACATACTGCAGCAACAGCCTCGGTCCTTTCATCTATTGTTCTGCTCCGATTAAGATTAAAAATTAACCGTTGACTTTCAATTCTCGTCCGTATTGGAACAAACGTGTGTTTGATGTATCCACAGCGAAAGGACTGTAAACATTTCTTTTCATGGGCCGACAGGACACTCATTCAGTGGACAGCGGGACAGGTGGCTGGACGTCCAGCGTCATTAGTCCTAAATGGACATGTGGGATAGAATCTGAAAGGGTTTTCATTCAATCATCAGAAGGTTGTTTACGAGGAAAAGATCGAAATGTAAAGCCATCAAAGATAAAGGCCTGAAGGCAGGTCTGTAACTTAGGGTTAGAAATCCTTTTTTTTTACCATGAACGTATACGCTGTAATGATAATTTTGTGTCAGTTCCACATGAACTGCAATGTTGCAATAACTACTTTGAATCAACCCCTAACAAACGCACTTTTTTCTCCTGTTACATAATTTTTGCTCGAAGTGATAGTGAAACATCTTACGAACAAATGAGGCCACAAAAAGACTGTGGAGGTCTTGTATTAAGCTGTTGTAAGAATAACACAAAAACTGACAACATTGGGAATCTTACGTTGACACGTTGATGTCTCCTCTCTTCCCAGTTGGGAATGCCCCGGGAAACCTACACAACAAGGCGACCTGGAAGCGACGAACCACCTCAACTGGCTCATTTCGACTTCATCCGGATGTCCGACATCCTCCAGGCTGATGCTGATAATTCCGTCTGTTTGCTTTCACAATCGTATTGTTTCGGTCACTATGCCAAATTTAAAACCATAGACTGACTGGTAAATCGAAAGCTTTCCCCTTGAGGCTCAATTCACCAAACTGCACAGAAGCAAACCAAGATAATTTTTCAGATTGAAACCAAAGGACTAAGCCGGCAGTGAGTCACTCATCCTACATGGACCAGACTGAAGTAAGAAGTTAAAAGCACAAAAGGAAACAGACAATGGAATAAAGATACTGAGGCACTGTGCTAACGGAGAGACAATCATCTCGGTAGTAACCATGTTGTCATAATTTTCGTTCTTGGTGGTCCTCTGCCTCCCGGGATGCTCTCCAGGAACCAAAACAGACCTTGAAACCTGAGTTAATCTGGCAGCCGAGGTGGAGAGCTGCTCAGTGTTCCAGCCGCAGATCAATATTTTTACTGTAATTCCATCAACCGTCGTTACAGCTACAGCTCCTCGAGTGGGGGGGGGCTGGGGGTGTGTGTGGACAGAGAAATGCAGTTCCAGAGATCAGCTGCAGAACAGTTCAAGATAATTTACAGACAAGCTGAGAGACGGAAAACAAAAAAACTGACAGAAGTACAAAGTTGAGAAAAAGCAGAGAGTTTTCTTTTCTTTGGGCCAAACTGGAAAATTTCAGTTTATTGAATCTCGTACTTGCTCCATTTCCTCTCAGAAACTTTGGTTACAAACCAGCCGGAGACGTGTGTTAACAGGAAGCTTGTTTCGATGACCTTTTACCTCGTGAGATTACTGATTCTGGCACCAGCGAAAAAGACTCAAAACTCTATTTCACAGCTCAGTTTTCCAAATGTCAACATCTGTCGCAGGAGAAAATTGTACCAATGTAACTCCTGAGATCTGCGGACGCTGGGACTTAACTCGAGGAACCATAAACTATCGATTTTATGACTTTGATCAAAAAGATAAAGTTCTGCAGAGGCAGAGGTAACAACTTACTAATCGTAAGAAATATTGCTGTTTACACAATTATCATAGTTCATCTAAATCTCTAAAACTGTCCTTTTAACAACAGCTCAAACTATTTACAAGTTGGTCAATAAAAACTGGCCGATATGAACTTTTCACAAACGTATCAGCGTATTCAAACTTACCAGGACTCTTTGTTGGCCTCCTTCCTCCAGTTTCACCCTCTCTACATCTCAAAACAACCTCCTGTACCGTTTGGATTTAATTTGGAAACTCTGCGTTTTGATGAGAGAGAACTTCACCCTCAGAAAGGTGGAAGAAGAGGAAGGAAGGAACTCATATGAATATCATATAATCATATATAGAATTAGAGTTGCCATGAGACCTCTTCCACTCAAACAAGCTTTATAGCTAAAGATCACAATGCGTTATCTCAGCGACACGTTGGTGGAGGTTACGAGTTTCCAGCCCCCCCCATGACACCACATTTAATTCTGCCATATTCGACTTTTACACACTCAACAAGATCCATGTGTTGTTCCCTGTGCAATGGGACCCAACCCTGTAAAAAAATATGGTATCATGTATTATTAACAGCAGCGTCACATGCAAAGGTTATGTTTTGGGCGTGAGACATCGTAAATGTAGAAAGACGAGCACGTCTCCTGTGCTCAGAAACACATTTGTGAAGATGCCTTCAGCTCGACTGTATAAAGGCCAAATGTCCACCCGGTGTTTTCTTTGGCTTTCATGATGAATGATCGCACAAAAACCTGATTATACATCTATTAAAGGCAACAATAGCAGTCAGACTCATGATGAGAGAATCCTTGAAAATGATGTTTCCAGAAAAACAAACATGAAGCATCCCAAATTACAGCTGCACATCTCTCGAGGGGGAGCGGTACACGGTGGAAGATAAGGCCCCAGTTTGTGCCTCTCCTGTAATCACTGTCATTCTGTGACACCTCAGCGTCTACAATTACGTTCGAGTCTCGGGAGCGAGCGTTCGGCTTCTGTCGAAATGGAAGCAAAGACGAGACACAGCTGGAGTTTGATATCACGCTGTTTGTTTTTGTCCGGTAATCGAGATGCTGCCTCCTTAAAAAAACGGGCGAGTGAGGAAATGGTTTATTTAAAGATTTCTCACCGAACTGGACTCACGCCTCTGCCTAATGGAGAATGTGACGGTTAAAATGCTAATAAGGATTTTACAAAGATCTACTCCATCAACACCAGTTCCTCCCACTGCACAAAAATGAAGCCAAAACGAGGACGCTGCCATCTTGTGCTGGTGACGTCAATCAGAGCCAGAGCCTAAACCATCGCCCCCTGGTGGCTGGCTACAGTATAGGTCACATATCCCACCTTTTTTGATCACCGTTTTTTCAAGTGCCCCCCCCCCCCACCATTCATAACCGGTGTTCTCCCTTTTACTATCATTGCAAACTTCCCAAAATGCTCCTGACGTCATTCAGAAACACTGATTTCAGTGGACGCACATGAAAACACCTCATGGATCTTGTTAACAGCTTGTGTTCTTGTGAGGGGAAACGCACTGTTATGTTTTTGCAGTAATTAAAAAATATTATCATTCCTGCTCACTCTTTGAAAGGTAGAGGAGAAATCCTGTGTCGGCCCACGTGAGGCTAAATCAAAAAATAACCGAGGCTGTCTTCATTTCTGTTTGACAATAACTTTGAAAGACAACAGCTGAGAGGCAAGCGGCCACACTCCATATCATATTGATTTTAGCTCAGAACGGCTGCTGTGTGCAGACGGAGGGATGGAGGAAGGAGAACAGGGGGACTGATGGGAATGATGAGGGTGGGTGGAGTAAAGCAACAGAGCGCTGTGACGGACGGAGGGAATGAGGGAGAGCAGCAGAGGAACGACGCACAGGGGAGAGATTTAGTGAAACGTGTTGATGTATTTCAATCCCATAAATGCAGCAATTTGTCATGATGACTTCAGGGGGACGGAGCTGGGATGGACATTTTCTGTGGTTACATTCCAGTGCTGCGGCTCCTTAGTAACGCCACCCACACACTCCACAGGGAGTTGATCAGTGATGGATCGATCTGCTCGGTCTAATCACTCTCTGTGTGATTAAAGTGAACCAGGAGCCGCAGCTCCAACCAGTGATCTTCATTCAGATGAATGAAAACCTCTATTCTTTGCACATTATTGCTCAATTATTATTTCATTCATCGAGGAGGTTTTTTATTGTTGTTTGTCTTTCAGATCACGTTCAAACCTACTGAACCAATTTTCTGGACACTGAGTGGAAAGATGGGAACTGGGACATTTCCCAGGAACTAATTTTTGGATCGTGATGAAATAAGAAAAGAAATCTGACATATTTAGGGGATTGATATCTATATACACACCCGACTAATACTCACTAACATCTGGCTTCACTCCCGGGTCATGTGACTCTGCAGTAGACACGGGTTTGACTGGGCTCCGGCTCCGGTGTGAGAGCGACTCAGTTTCCGATGCGTTCATGACGTCGAACATGAAGCACTGGGGGGGAATAAAACAGAAAGGCAAACTCCTCTATACTGGGAATGGGGTCAATCAACTTCTGTTAGCGGGTTCACCTGTTTGTGCAATTTGGTGCAACTTGATTGAATTTCTACTGAGCTATTTTATTCGTTAGCAGAATTAAGCGATAAACTACTAGGGACGAGTTCTGGGAAGGACTCAGGATCCAGGATTTTTCTTTTTTCACTTTTTTATCAACTATGATTTGCAAACAAATTTCTTCAATTATAGTTTAAGTTCCTGTTTCTTTTATAATTCTACTGTAATAACTAAACAATCATGAGTAGGTTTGTTCAGCCTGTGCAGAAGTAGGCTACACACTCCACTGAGTGCTGTTCCAGTTTGGTGTCTGATCTGTGAATTTCAAACATCTGAGGCGGTGGTTTTTTGCACATTTTAGCACATTAAATGTCACCATCAATTATGTACGGTGACCTACTGGTGCAACCTGACGGGGGTTCATCAAAGTCAGGATTCATCCTCTGGGGCAGTGGTGAAATTTGCGCGATGTGCTTATATAACCACATACGCACTAAGGAAAGGCACTTAAAAAAATGCATAAAGAATCATAACAATATAGTTTTGTGATAGAACTTTCCCCCTCAAAGATGTTGTACACTGATACAAATGCAAGACACAGCGTGAAAGATCAGAAACGGCCTTCACGCAGGTTTGATCAGGACTCAGAGACCAGAGGCAGGTTGAAAAACAAACACTGTGGTCAGTGACGATCACAGTGACACTAGGAAAGTGCTGAAACACTTGAAGGTGAACTGAAAAGACAAAGTGGGGAACACGAGGTATAAATACTCACAACTAACAACACACAGGTGGAAACAATAAGGGCGGAGCTTACAATCAGCAGGACAAAATAAAACAGGAAGTAAACTGAAAAGAACCATCAGTGAGAGCTGCTGCACACGAGGATTTTCAACTCTTGACCGATTTTTAAAAAACGACCACCGACATGATCACAGATTTAACAAATGTTTTATATTATAATTCCAGAGACTTGAAAGATCACAGAAACTCACAATATCTTCTTCATCTTCATTTTTTTATTAATGGTGGCTGGCAGACAACCTTTAGATCCATTACTGCCAACTTTTAGAACTGGGTGTGTCTGGTAAATGTATTTATAATGTGTCTCTTCTCGTCTTGTCAATCACTCAAAGTAAAATTGACACTAAACCATTCACACACTCGTTCACACAATGCTACTGGTTTTTTTTCTATGACTCAGTATATTTACCCTTCGGAGCAGGGAGCTGTGAGGACTTCTCCTCCGCTCCAGCTCGGCTCATCTACAGCGACAGGCCCGAGAGGAGCCTCAGTCTCTGTCAAACCATCTCCCTCCTACGTTTCACTTTTTTGTTCCCGTTCACCTGCTTTTCTTCCCCATTCTTCCCCATAACTCCCACAGATTCTCGGCCACCGTGTCTCCCGTAGTGCAGCACTGCGACACTTCATTAGCTTCCATCACCCCGGGCAGTGATAAACCGACAGGTGGGAGGGGGGGGGAGTGACAACGTGTGAAAGATATTATTCCCTTCTGGTGTGGGACCTGTTACACCAAGCAACAGTGTGCTGTCTATATTTAACTGTTGCTAAACAGGCGGAGAGGATGTAGTCTCCCCCTCTGTTTTGCTTGATTTCCTTCTGCGGCGCCGGTTTGGTGCGGTTTGGTTCGCTTATTAATCTCTAATGCCTCGCAGATGTGTCCTGTTTGGGATCTATACGTCTAACTTTGCACTCGGATTGGTGCTCGTGTGTCCATATGCAACAGTGCACGCTCCCGCACGTGCACACGACACACTTGTGGACAGCAGGGCTGCAACATTAAAGGGAATAAAATGAGCGAGGGATGAAAGTGGCAGTGAGCACAGCAGAAGGGAGGAGTGGAATGGATTAAAGGAGAAGAGAAGGGCAGTAGAAGGAGGGAGGGCGTGTTGGGTTTATCTCAGGACAGGGTTTCATTATTTAGTGTGTCGCAGCATCACAAACCCACTTATTACGTCCTCGGCTCATTTCTTGGTAGGAAAACACCTTTATCTCTGCTCGGAGGAATCAACAAGTTGTCATCGTTTCAACACAAACACACATTTTCTGCCGCTGAACCAACAACGAGGGCTGTTTCCATTTTCTGCTGCGACCATGTGGTTCTTGGAAGTTGCTTATTTTTCAGCTGAAATGAAAGGAGAACAGAGCGCAGGTCGTTTCAGTCCCGGTTCAGTCTGAGTTTGCTCGGCCAGTGATCGGAGCTGAGATAAACACATGCGCTACATTTCCTCTGTGTTTGCAGCGGCTGGGCTTTAATCTTTGTTTGGGCTTTTTTCCCCTTTCTCCATTAAAGCGAATTAGACTAATTGGATCAATGTTTTTGACCGTGATCGATTGCCTTACACAACGAGAAGCCACAGAGCTGGGCCTCTGCATGAAGAAGACTTTTCTGGAGCATTGATAATCAATAACCCGCCGACTTTAAGGATGCGTGGGAAGCTTGTTTGAGCGGATTTCTTTGTAGCACTAGATATTGACAGAAAACACGATGTGGCACAGTGTCTCTAAGTCCAATTTATAATTATCTATTGACGGAGATCGCAGCGGAAAGTATCTTCTTCTGATACCGAGGATCAAACGATCGACTGGCTGGTGGCGCTGTGGGAGGGACTGGGATGGATCAACACGTAAATAGCAGTCTGGTTTGTTTCCTTTATGTAGTTTCCTGATGTAAAAGCTGTCAAACGTGTCTCAGAAATCACAATTTTAAATTCAAATGCATTAGTTCAACACTGTGACATGTTCCGTGAAGGTCAGTGGAAAAGAGACGGGTTTTAGTGGGTTGCAAGTCATTTGAAAGAACATTTTTCTGGTTGCTAATTCTGAGTCTGTGATGCTCATAGTAAAATAACTGGCGGTGAAATGAAATGTAAAGTGTGCTAACCATGCTAACATGCTCACAATGACAATATGTTTACAAGGACACCGATAATCTGACTATTGATCTTATTCTGAACTAGAATCCATAAATTATTCTTTGAGAAATAAAACAAAGTCATGAAAAATGCAAGTGTCAACTTCTATTTAAAAGTTATATTCCTTTCGATAATTTGTTTAATTAGAAGATTCCAGATCTGGGACCAAGAAAAAAGAATATAACAGCTCGATAGTCTGATGTAAACCAATTGCAAAAGCAAAAAATCCCCAAAACTTAATAAAGCTTGACGGATGGAACTTGCTCTCTCTGTTCACCTCATCTTTCTTCCTGTGTCTCTCCGCCTCCTGTCAGCTTATGAGGACATGGAGATGACTAGTGATGAATAGTGATGAGCATATGGGACAAATATGTGTGTGTGTGTGTGTTTGTGTGCGTAGGGTTATTAATGTGAGACCTGCAGCCCTCCTTAGTCTCTTCCCCAGCCTGACACTCCTGCATCCCTCTGGGAGGAGGCATCCTGATTCTGTCAACAGCGCCGACTCCAAACCGTCGTCACCAGGGGCTCGACCCGCCTCCGAAGGAGAGGAGGCAGGAGAGAAGGGTATCCAAAGACAAAGGAGGAGGAGAAAGATAAACCGATACAGAGATCTGGCGAAGCAATAAAGGAAATAGATTTAGATCGAGAGGGCCGCGGAGAGAAGAAAAGCCAAAGGGGGGATGTGAGACATGTTCAGAACATCCTCAGTCCTGGTTCTCTGTGCAGTTAAACACCGTGTTTTACTACCTTCAGGGGCTTTTGTTTCCCGTAAGCTGCTCCGTGTGGCTGTAATGTGCAGTAAACAATGTCAGTGTGGCACTCCGGCGATAAACAGATTTTCCGCGAGGCTCTTTTTGAGTCCAAACATTTTGCTTTTCGGATAACACTGCCTTATAAAGTCTCATCTGGGAGAGGATGAGACTTACAGCTCAAGTGCAGCTGGCGGTTCTGCGGCCGAGTGGGGAAATGATTTATAGGATTTCGAGAGATGCGTAAATCCAACTGGTGAAAAATATGCATGTACGAGTATCTTGCTGCAGGTGTGTCGAGTTTATTTTGTGTCACGGGTCACAGCTTCTCATATACCACGTTTTTGCATGTATCCTTTTTATCTTTGGTTTATATAATTGAATTTTGAGGTCTCTGATTGCATCAAATTTAGTCTTTTTCTATTAATAATTAAGAAAGTCATGGTCAAATAACAGTTTTAGCCCAGTGGAGGCTGAGATTTTATTTTTGTATTGTATTTTAGACTCATAATGCCAAAGTGTGTGTGTGTGTGTTTGTGTGTGAGCAGTCACTTCATCATGCTCCAGGCTCTACATGCAGGACTCGTCATCCTGGATTAGGCACAAGGCTGAGATATCATTAGTTTCCAGTCACAGAGAAGGTTTCTGTATCAACAGCGCTCACGTTACATAAGCACAGTGAAGCCTTTCCAACTGAGAGGCTCTTTGTTTTTTATCGTAAGCTCGCCTGATTATAAGTGAATCCATTAAGCCTCCATATGGACGTGTTGATCATCAGCCTAAATCAAACGCCTCAATTAAATGGTTTAGTGTTTCTCAGCAGGCCCCTTGTTCCTGTAAGTAGGACAGTCATACCTTTGTTTATCTGGATTATGAAGTTTGTGTTTTCGCTCTTGGGAAACTCAAGTTTTTTTTTTTTTATGTTTTCTTCTTGCAGCAGGATTCGCTGTGTAAACACAGCGAGACGCACAGAAGCTCAGCGATAAACTAACAAATTTGTGATACTGACAGGAGGATTAACTTTTTCCAAAGCTCCAGGGAGACGTTCCCCCTAAATTGCAGCGATCCTCCTCTTAAAACCGATTCTAAACCTGTTCTGGATACCGAGCCTTCGCCTCCGTTGTACTTGAAACACGACTCTGGAAAGTTTGTAGGTTGTTCTTTGTCGCAGGCAGCAGCTTGTGTTCACAATAGACAACAAACACAATGTCTCGGGAGAGAATAGAGCTCGTTCATCAGCGATCAGCATGTTGCAAACACCAAAATGTATTTTTCTATGGTTGTTTTTTCATTCTCATCAAGAGCATTTTCTGAAGTTGGGAATATAAACACCGTATATAGACTCTGGGGAGGTGAACCTGAACCAGTAACACCTGTATTCCTCTTTAAAAAGACTCAGTGCTTTAAGCCCAGTGATCCGCGCCATGATGTGACATGACATTCTCTCTCCCTCCCAAATAAAAGCTGCTCAGTGTTACAGGTTGGTCCCCACTTGAATAATCCACTTCCAGGGGAGATCCAGCTCCTCCCACCCTCAACCCTTCCTGTTCCTCCTAAGCAAAGAAAAAACACGACCAACTAAGCTTTGACAGCAACCGCAGACGCTTCTTTTCAAATCAAGCGTCCTAATTAGTGCCTTTAAGTAAATGCAGATCCCGCGCACAGCACCATATGCAGGACTGAATATTCATGTGGGCACTGAGCTGGCTGTCCCTGCTCCGGCCCGAGCGCTGCGATTCCCCTTGCCCTCATTATTCTGATGTGCTGACAAAGAGCAACAAGGCAAAGGACAAGAAGGAGAAAGCAAAGTCAGACTCTGGAAAAAGTTCACTCCAAACTTCAGGGAAAGGAGAAAATAATTTACTCAATGTGCGTCGTGCTAGTGATGTCGCTGTTTGGCTGATGTTGGGGGTGAAGGAGCCATTTCATAGATCTTTATTTCTCTATAGCGCCATCTATGGCTATAAGCAGCAAGTGCAGCTAATTGTTTTTGGACTGCACTTCCTGAAAGTTGGCACCTGGGCCACGCCTCCATGGGGCATAAAACCGAAAAGGGACTTGAGACGATAATTGAATAAAAAAATATTTCTTACAAAAGTAACGCAATACACATAGTTTTTCTTTGTCTAACATTAGTCTAATTTACTATATTAGCACTTGCGAGCTAAACGCTACCTCAAAAACGTAATATACCTAATTATTCCTTGCACAACGTGAGGCTAAGTATGCTAGTGTTAGCTAAATGTTACCTCAAAGCTACACCACACATTATTAATTATTTATGAGTTTGGCGTCACAGCGAGTTCACAAACATCCACTGTATGAAAATCTGTAAAACCAACAAGCGTCTCCCTGGATTACTTTGGAATTTTGTCCTTAGGTCCTGGTGTAATTGCTGCAGGACTTTTCATGTTTCAACTCATTATACACCACTTAAAATGACTATTGTTTATTCTCCAGGGCACGTGTAAAGATGGATACTCTATCCTCCAGGCTTTGGAAAATACGGCCCGTGCCATAAATCATAAGAGAGCATCATACATAAAAAAGAAAAGGTAACAACGATTCATGCTGCAAAAGAGATTAAATTCAAGATTAACGCTCATTGATTTCTGCAGGGCTGGTCATCAGGCTGGATGTTCATTTGCCTTTGGATGCTGGTCAGCTACACTTCCTCATCATTTAGCTTCCAGCTTTTTTTAACAATAAGTTTTGCAGCTTTAAGCTTTTAACACAAAATGAAACGACGTAAGAAAACAGACGATCTATGAGGTAAAATGTCCATTTGATTGTTTCTTGGATTTTTAAAAGTGGCAAATCTGACTAGTTTTTCAAGGATAAGTTTGTTGTACATCTTGGACATTAATCTGGTAGTTTTAACTTTTAACTTACGATAACGCTGAACACAGAGTTTACAGCTCCATCGAGTTGTATTGCGTTTGTATTCTAAATGACAAGAGTTGTAAATAACAACCTGTCTGATTGTTCCTTACAGGACTTGGCTGTAATGCTGCAGGTGGTTACAGCTTGATTGGTAGATGGTTCAATTCCAGCTCAGACATTAAACCCTAAATTGCCTTCATAAAGTAAGTCACTTTGGATAAAAGCATTTGCCAAAAGAATTGAATTTGTTCCTGGAGTCTCAGCCGTTAATTCACAGTTCCTGTTTACGACCGCAAGCTGAACAAAGCCTTCCTTTATTTTTATTTTGGGTATTTGTTTTCTATTTATAGTGAAGTAAAGCAAAATGAAGGTAATGGCTGCGCGGGAAATTTATATAAATGGCTGTTATTAAAGTGGTTGGCAGCACATCTGCAGGATTACTGAGGCATGTTGCTGCCACGTTGTGGGTTGAACGTGTCCGAACGTTGTTCATCTCCGGGAGCAAAAATGTTCATTATTATCAGGCGGATTAATGTTGCTGTGTCACAACCGTCTTTATCATCAGGCAAATAATGAGACCCTACCTCGACTCCATTATCACAAAAGAGGCCGCGGTGTACGACGGGCATTTTAATTGGTAGCCGGGAAAGAAAAGTATGTTGTTTAGTGAAAGAGCTGCGGTCGACACTTTCTCTCACAAACTGCGAACACGTCAGTGAGAAGCAGCGGCGGTAACAAGCGCTGGTGTGTGTGTGTGTCTGTGTGTGTGTGTGAGGGGGTGTGTGTGCATGTGTGGGTGAATGTAAGGCTCAAAATAATTTGACGAGTGTCTCCACTGGAGGAGGAATGCGAGGTGAGGAATGAGGAGCAGAGCGGCTCCGGCGCTGACAGTGCTGCCCGTCCTTCACCTTGCTGCTCCGCTCAGTCTTCAACACCTCCAGCAGCCTCTCGCTTGGACGAGCTCCAAGTGCCGCCAAGGTCAAGAGAGCGCTGTCATTCAACACCGCTGTGTGTGTGTGTGTGTGTGTGTGTGATGGGGGGGAGGGGAGGGGCGAGGGCAGGGGGGTGCGGACATGTGTGCAAGAGCAAACACAAGCCTAGACGTGTGTGTTTGTGTATTAGTTGCTGTGGTAACTGCAACAGACAGTAACAATGGCTGCAGCTAGGGAGTTTGTACTCTCTTTCTCCTCGTTTAACAGTATGTGTGTGTGTGTGTGTGTGTGTGTGTGTGTGTGTGTGTGTGTGTGTGTGTGTGTGTGTGTGTGTGTGTGTAATACTCACGTCAGAGTATCCACCTCTGACAGCCCCACTACAGATCTGGATCATCAGTATGTCAAAACAACACTTCAGTGTTCTGAGCAACAGTCTGCCTGGCATGACAAAAAACAAATATAAGAAATAAAATAATATTTGTAATTATAATAATAGTCGGGTCTTTAGCTAAATAAAACATATTTCTGAGATAAAGGATGAGATATGATTAAAGATAATAGTTTGAAAACATTCTCTGCAAGTCACTGACCATATTGGAAGGACACATGAACTTAATAAGAATGAAGATGTCAGTGCTGCTTAAATGTGATCACATGATGTTCAGGCACATATCAATTTCACAACATGGCCACCTTCCATTTTCTTTGACATAAAACCCATTTGGTTCCTTTTATTATCAGAATAAAATCAATTATCAGTACAAATATGCTAATTACCGTACATCTGACACCACGTTAAAAACCATTATGGGTTATTTTACATTCTTAATGGGAAACACTTTCAAGTGCGCTGCAAGAGAGAAGCTGCCCACGACCAAATGTAATGTTAACGATCACGTAGGCGCTCAACAAATGCTGAGTCAAAAGACATCTAACGCCTCACGAGCTTATTATTCGGCTGGAAGATTTCGTGTCTTAGATGCAGACGTCAATGACGATGTTTTCCTGCTCCGGACCAAGAAGGTCGTAAAAAAATCGTTTAAACTCCCTAAAGAGTTTTGACCTTCTTTGTTGGCTGAGCACTCTGTGTACAGAAGACCTGTCCGACCTTGCTGTCAGCGTTTCACTTTGCCCCCCGGGGGAGACTTTACTTTCTCAGCAGGAATTCTGTCTGTCGGGGGAATAGCTCGACTTTCTGAGCAACACATTTATTTGTTTTCTGGGAATTCGATGAGTAACCTCACGATAGCCTCACATCTTTAACCACAGCTGTCACACAGATACTGATTAATTCAGGCCATCGGAAATTGAGCGTCTCCGTTTGAATGTCCGAAGAAAGTTTAGATCAATTACACGCACTGTGATACCAGCTGAATCTGATCATAACTTTTTATTTCAAGACTCTCTGTTTGTCCCAGATAAGAAGCTTCCTCTACTGTCGAGAATCCTGCCAACTAAACTCTGCTTCCTCCGTCTCCACCATAAACCCTCCGCCGTCTACACGGAGAGTTTGAGGAGACAGTGGTTTGGCAATGAGAAATAATCCTTCTGTTGACCATCAGTCTGCTCGCCTCCTTTCCTGTCGTCACATTGGAGCGTCGAGTCGAAGAGAAATCCTCACCTCCCTCGTTTCCTGTCTTTCAACATTTCCTCCTTGTCCTCTGGGTTTCTCCCTTCTCTGATTGTCACTTATTTAAGGTCCGCTTTAGCTCTTCTGAGCCCCAGTGGACTAAAGGCTGAAATTGTTCACATTCATTGATGGCTTTATTTCCCGTGTCTGAGAAGTTCTTCTCCGTCTGATTGTCTCCGTGGCTCCGCAGGAAGCATCCGTCCCTGTGGTGGCGTTCACAATCTGATTGGATAATGAGAGGAAATGAGAGTTTATCTGCTTCGGAGGCCGACGAGGGAGAGAGGAGTCAAACTTCCTCGACCCTGAGCGGGAAAACAAAGCTTAGTTTAACCATTTCCTCGGGGGGCTGCAGACAGATTACTGCTAATGAATGCGCGGATCGTACCGTGGGGGGGGGGCTCTGCTGCCTCCATGCAGAGAAATATAAAACTCAAATTAGTATTTCCATCATTTGAGGAAGGAAATTGTGAGAAAAACAGCACCTCAGTGCTTTGACTCATTTGAGTCCACATCCATTGGACGATGATTTTTCCTCACAACACAGCCAGTCTAATCTCCGCTCTCTCTCTGACCTCCTCACATGTGACTCCACTCATCCATCTCAGACAGATTTGATACGTTTTCATCGGCGTGGGATTCGGCCGATGTGGTTGGAGAAACGACATCGTGTTAGTCTAACCTGGGACATCGCCGGTGTCAGATTCCTGAATCACCTGAACCTGTCACGAGTCTGGCACAGGTAACCAGGGCGGCTATATTTAGATTTCTGTTTGGCCAAATAATGTTGGCATCGTGGCTGCAACACAGTAACGGCTGGTTCATCACCGTTAAAGATTTTTCTTTGGAGTGGAAATCAGATTCCATAAAAAATTATTTCTTGGCCCAGCAGGTTTGTTATGAAGTATAATGGTTCTCAGGTTGCTGCCGTAGGAACATTATTTTTCAGTGTTCTTCGGTGTGCGGACGCTCTTACTCTGAAATGTCGAGCCTGATCATGTTGGATGTGCATACAAGACTGTATATTAATATTATATATTAAACATTATAGAGATCTTTTCATCACACTTCTTTTCTACAGTAGCTCCATGCTACGTCTGAGCTTTTCTCAGGATCATTGTCAGTGACTTGTAGAAGACATGCAGGATAAAATGTTAGATTAATTAGAAAACTGCCTTGTGTTTGCTTCGTTTACACAGGGACGTCCTATTCTGTAAATCTGAAAGTTAGAAATGAGGAAGAGGTTTTATAAATCTGATCTGAGATCATTTTGCAGCTGTACAACCTCTGTCCGTCACCTACATTCACTTCTTCTCTAAAAAACTCGCCTCATTTCACGTTTTACATTTGCTTCGTTGACCTTATTCTCCTCGGAGTGTTGTTCCTTCTGTCTTATGATCTTTCAGGAGACAAAAAACCTCTACACCCACAGACCGGGCATAAAAAACCCATTGACCCTACACTGATTTAAACAATAATGCCTGAGCAACGGACAAAAACTTGCACAGAAATTCAGCTTTTTGTCACATCACAAAAGGGACCAATAAGGGACCGATGGAGCCACATGGAGTGGAATCATCTCCACTGGTGGATTTGCACTAAAAGAATGAGTGACTCTGCTTTGTGATGTGTAACACAGGCCTGATGTCAGCCCTGCTCTTACTGAGAATAATTAACTTGACGTTATTTACTCGCGTAGCAAACGAGTACTCGCTTAATATTCCCAATTCCATGCACTCTCGCATAATTTGATTATTGATCGAATGCAGATATGCATCTCGTCTAAGTGGCCGCGCTCGAAGCCCCGGTTATGAATTCAAAATGTATTTCAGTCCCGTGATATTTCAGTGCCTGTGTGCGACTCCCACATTATTAATCCAGGACAGGAAACTAATATAGTAAGTTGTTAAATGTCTGACGAACACAATGAATGACGTTTTAAATGTACCAACAGTAAATGCAGCAGTGCATCACACCCTTATTGTGTGTTATTGAAATAGATGTGATTTGAAAATAAAACTGTCGGATGATATTGCTCCCAAAACACAGCTCTGTTCAAATTTTAATAATGCACATATATATATATATATACTGTATGTAACAGGAGCCGGTGTCTCAGCTGCAGCCGAGCACACTGACTTCTGGGTATTTTCCAGGGATATAACCTGGGGAAGAGGTTAGGAAATCAATATGTGAAATATGTCAGACGAGCCAACGGGAGCACGAAGCTTCAATATTGTGTTTGGATTTGCAGGATGATGACATTTCAGGACGATATGTGAGATCTATTCATAACCTGAGAGCCACAGCTGCAGTGTTTCTGCTCTCAACACAGAGAGAAACACACAAATAACTCGCACAATTTCCTGTTTTAGCCCCTTTTCACTCCGTATTTGTATTTGTTTTCCTTCTTGTTTATTCGTATTTGTACACATTTATGCTCCTTTCAAAGTGTGTATTTGTAAATATGTTTTATTCATAGGCCTCTCCCTGTTTTCTGGTGTGCTGCCATTAATTGCGATAATTTGCTGTTGCTGTCGTTTGCTGTTACTGCTAACTCAACACTTCCTGCATCTGTTCCACATTAAAATCCTTCCATCAGTTCAAGGAGTGTGTTTCCCAACTGAATCCTGTCATAGTGTGTGTGTGTGTGTGTGTGCGTGCGCGCGCGCGCGTGTGTGTGTGTGTGTGTGTGCGCGCGTGTGTGTGTGTGCAAACGTTACATAACTCTATTCTATAATTGCACCTAACGATGTTATGAGTTAATACATGACAGAATGTTATAAATATTCTTTTCACCATAAATCACCAGGCCTATGTTTATCCTGTATGAATCTGGTTTTATATTTTATGTGTCGAGTATGATATTGCAGCTCTGTCTCCGAGTAATTATATTTATGGTCCAATTTATTTGCCGTTTTCTTGTGAATGAAGTGCTACATTCTTACGCTCGGTCGTCATGAAGGTCGTAGACATGTTGGCTCGGGTGGATGGTTTCTTGGATTTGTAATTTCAGGTTTATACTTTTCTAACATCTGTACAATGACTGCAAATGAAAAAACAGCTTCTCGGCTGATGCTGGTGGATTTACAGCAATATTTTTAATATATGTGCACTGTCGCTGTTTAATAAATCAACACATGGATGCTGGACGCACAAAGAATTTGACGTCAGAGGATGTGGATGAGAGCGATTATTCAGGCAGAATTTAATTCACTGCTGTAAAGTTATTTTTTAATTAACCTTTGTTTTATTTCCATCTCTACTCTTGACATCTATTTCATGTCCAGCTGCTTTGCTTCCTCTTTTTTGTCCTGGTTAGTTTTTTCCTTATTTGAACCAAGGATCTGAAGAAACAAGGTGTTGTGTGTTGTAAAGCAAGTTTTATGATTTATGATACCAGGCGATAAAATGACACGACTTCAGTCTTTCTAGTCAGTATTTTCCACATACAGTATAGTTGATCTACTTTGTCCTTGTATTAAATTTGTTTATATACCCTAGTAACATATATTTTGGAAGCCTGACACGAATATAAAATAAAGGACCAAGCAGAAAATGTAGGTATTATTGTTTTATGCATTAGCGATCACAGAGGATAATACTCATCTTCCTCTTGCCTCCTTTAACGTCATTCATTGCCCAATTTCCAGCGTAAGAACGAATCCCAGTGGAGCAAAGAGCGGTTCGTCAGTGAATCGGCTTTAAACCAACAATACCCTGTTCATCACAGCTCGGCCCTTAGCTGTCAACACATCACCCGGAGAGGAGGAATAAATAAGTAATCGGGGGGCGTGTTTGGCTGAGATGTTTTTCCTCCTTGACAAAGCCTTGGGGCATCGCGGCAAACCCAACCTGCTCTGGACTTCCCCTAATCAGCCGCTGTCCATCACGCCGGGCCCCCGCTCCGCCGCGGAGGAGTCAGGCCCGATCCGGAGAACATGTACAGTAGCCGCCCACCCGCCTCCACCGAACTGCTACCTCTGAATATACACAAATTAGCTGCGTTAGCGAGGCATGGCTCCAGGGCAACATTTAATTGGCTGACACTGAATGACATCCCTCCGCTCTTCTTCTTCGTCATCTGGCCGCAGAGGAGAAAAGTACGAACCCAGGCGGAGGGGGAAATGTTTGGAAGTCACCTTGACTCAAATCAAAACCTCCCATCAAACACCACGTGTGTTGTATATATTTAATTTATTTTTCATTCATGAGCAGCATCTACACATCCTCTCTTCAGGCCTGATGTATAATATACTGGAAATCTATGTACATATCTATTCACTCTCCCTTACGTATTTCAAGGTTTAGAGTTCTGGCTGTCAGCTACTGTACCTCATGGATTTACTGGTTGTGTGTTACTGTCAAATCAAAACATTTTCCAAACAGAACATAACGCAGGAGTGATATAATCTTCTCAGAGAAAATGATAATAACATTTTTATTCTCTAAGTACAGTTTACTCAAGTCATTAAGTCTCAGTATTTTCACGTTCAGATATTCGTTTTTTTAAAATGAAAGTTATATTTGAGTCTTACGAGCGTCTAGTATGAGCACGACCAGTCCCTCATCGAAACAAACTGGTCACTAGGCCGGAGTAGCTGGAGCCGGACAGACAAGGAGCCTGAGAACGTTACATCCTCGTGACAAATGAAATAACTCCGTCAAAGCTAGCGCCCCGCAAAGAGAAATCCTGGATCCACCCATTTATCTGGATCTACTTCAAACTTGAATGGGTTCATCCTCGGCTCAAGTCCTTAGACTTTATGTAAAGCTCCCGAAAAAACTAAAGCCAGAGCGTCTCCATTGCTCCCAAGGTTAAATCCAACCATGTTAGTGGAAACTGAAAAAATCTAAATACACGTAAAATTATTTACGTGTATTTACAAAGATGGTTTCTGTCGTATCACGTAGTTCATAATGAGGTGAAACATCATGATTGACAGCTGAGACCTTCAGTCCACGTTCACCAGATTCTGGCTCCAAATACGCAAGATGGCTTCATTTGGATAGTGGGAGGAAGTGGAGACATGATAGTGGATATAATACTTAGTCTCTATATGTCAACCCAGTGATGACGTGGTGACCTGTCCAGCAGGAACCCAGCCTCCTCCCTTTTGACCCTCAGAGGATAATCTCTATAGATAATGGATATATAGTCGTAGTGATGATAGTAGAGCTCTACTGTAATTAGTATGTTGGGTTATCTGCAGCTTTTTACTCCCTTGTTTGCCTTCGGTCTTGTTTGCCTTCTCAGCTTCCACTGCCTCCGTTGTATTCTGCATTCAATACTTACCTTTGTCACCAGGAGCAGTGGGATTTCACAGCCCTGCTTTATTTTCTCAGCTGCTGCGGTTCATTTGTTCTCACTGCACCTGTGTGATCGTGTCTTATCCTGAAAACACAGGTGTAAGCGCTATCGCTCACTTTTTTTTATAAAAGCGCGCTGCATCGTGGGACGACTGTGGGGAATCCAGACAACATCAAACCGTCTTTATAAAACTCTGCCACCGGGATGAAGAAGACAGAATGAACGAGGGGTCAACAACTACCACGGCTGAGATTCTCTCGTTCACACACGTGACGAGTCTGTCCACCTGTCACGGCTTGACGAGCTAATTAAGAGCCCGTTAGCTGAGTGTGCGAGCTGCGGAGTCGATGTGTAGCCAGATCTGCAGGGGTTGTGTTTGTGCGCCGCTATTAGCCAATAAGGGTTCACTGACTTTACACAATGTGGCCTGCGAACGGAGCCGTCCTTTATCCAGAGGAGAGGAGGAGAAGACGCCACGTTAATGGAGGTGGAGGATTCGCTTTCTTCTCGTCAGTTCATCCCTCCGTCCCTCTCTCATTACCCGTCTGTGGAGTCCCTCATTTGTTTCACATGCTCTTCATAAGAAACAATGCACTGACCCCCTTCTCCTCACCCTGAGGTGCTTCCTTCGGGGGCGACGGAGGGGCCTCTGAAAGACAGGGAGTGCAAGTGTGTGTGACGCATTGTGAGAGAGTGTATTACTGTGAGGGTCTGAGTAATTAAGTGTGTGTGTGTCTGTGCGTGTGTGTGTGTGTGTGTGTGTGTGTGTGTGGTGGCCTGGCCCTTGGTCTGTGTGCGTGATTGCACGTGTAAATGTGATCACAAGTGTGTGTGTGTGTGTGTGATCTGTTTTCAATTAGCCCTCTTGTGTCCCCGGTAGCCTGGAGGCATGACTAATGTCTTGGTGGGCCGGAGCCACAGCTGATGTGGCTGAAAGGGCCCCCATCTGCTGCAGGAGCATCACAATGAGGAGCTGGATGGTCGGAGACAGAGGAGCGCGGCGGGGAACTAAAGGCGGCGAGCATCATGGGAATGGCGGCGGGGAGGGGGAAGAAGCCATTAGGGACAAATTGTGCTTGGGGGAGTGGGGCGGGGGGGCACCCTCACAGATACATGGTGCAGGGAGCAATTAGAACTGTCCGACATGCGGCGGCTGGAGCGTGATCACGAGGAGGAACTGTCACGCAAACGTGTAGGAGCGCGTTTTCAAATGTCAAAGTTTTTTCTTTGCCTCAACGGTCAAACTAAATCCTTGACACTAGACATCTAAACTTTTAGTAGAGCGCATACCTGAGGCCCAACAGTCCAACCCAGACTTGTACGTTCATTTGGACATAGATCTAAAACTAGTGAGGATGCAAGTAAAAGTTTGATTCTGTGCTGAATCCACATCATCTCCGCTACACGTTGGTGGAAATCGCAGGTTTTCAGTCGTATTTGTTGCTGCACAGCGGCTGAATAGAAACAGGTTGAAGAGTGTGTTTTTGAACGAGATTTTAAAGCATCTCAATTTGAAAAAAAAAAAATGTCTTTGCTCCACCATGTTTAGGAAGTTGAAGTGTTTTTAAGTTTTATAGCTGAGTTTAGTTGTTTAAAAATTTTATATAATGTTAGACAATGATTCACTGCAGCTGTTGGTTCAGGTCCAGAAATTTGGATTTCTCTCTCTTGTGGCTCAGCATTTTCACTACCCCCCATAAACTGCTGCACTCTTTTGTAGTTAAAATAAGCCGAGGCACACATTCAAAATATTTTTTTAATTTATTATTATACGAGCGTAGGAATCCCAGCTCATTCAGACGTACATGAGTCAGACTCACTCATCAGTGGGACTGTTTATTCAAAGATCTTCTGCTGCTCCAAAGAAAAGAAAAACTCTTTCATCCTGATCTCGTGTTTTGATCAGACTTGCCAAAGAAAAGCTTAATAGATAATTCAGTCTTTTTTTTTTGTTTTGAAGCGTTACAGTGTGCTCTGTTTTCACGACACCTTGTTTTCCAACCAACTGCAATAACTGCGGAACGAGAGATTTGGACTGACTGCTTCATTTCTCCCTCTAACGCCCTGTCAATCCCCCCCGACTTTGGAGGATTGCGTTTGCAGAGGAGAAAAAAAAAATGGATTTGGTTGGCAGAGTGTCGGCCTGTTCCACGCTGTACTCACTGAGTCATAACACACACACACAAACACACACACACACACACACACACACACACACACACACACACACAGACACACACACACGGTCACAGTGTGATCTAATCAGTGGTCCTGTTATTGTGACGGTTGATGAATTACTCAGATGCTCGGCAGCAGCCTCGGGTACAAGATGCATGTATACATCCAGTTCACGGTCAGAATCATTGAGATGGGACCAGCACCTATACACACACACAACACACACACACACACACACACACACACACACACACACACACACACACACTGACACACACAACATGGCGAGGTGTGGTTGGGGGGTGATGTGGGGCTCTAAAATGTTGTAAAACTTTTTATTAAAAAAAGGAAATGTGCATGATCCAGAACCAGCCAGAACATCCAATTTAAATAATTCCAACCCTGAAATAAAAATGTTTTATTGGCTTCGTACAAAACTTTTATTATCGCCAAACCCTATTTCATAGCTTTTCAAGAGTTGGTTCATAATTTTTTCATTAAAACTTTTTTTCTCGTAGATAAATGGACGCAGACTCCAGGTCCAGTAAGTGAAGCCAACGCAGAAGTGCCTGAATCCTGCAATCTCTCATATGACCAGCAGAGGTCGACTCCACTGGTTTTAAAGGAAATTAGTTTCACCCTATTTTTATGGCATCAAATAACTTGATCGTGAACACTTCGTCATCAGTGTGATAAGAACTAACCAAGACAGACACCATCTATGAGAAAAATGTATTTGACGTGTACTTTGACATTTTTATGTGGTCCATGTCCCATCTGCTAACACGGAGGAGGCAGGGTTTATGACCTATACTGCAGCCAGCCACCAGGTGGCAATGGAGATGCTCTGGCCTCGCTTTTGGGGAGCAGTCATTTCAACCATCTTAATACAGCCCATGTTCCTCATGCCGGGCGAAAACAGCGGCAACACAAAAAGTTTATTAACCAATAAACAGTTTAGTCAATTGATATAAATCCACTTGTTTGAAAGAAGAATATTTTGTATTTTGTGGAAATGTGTCACTGCAAATAGACTCGTTATTGAACTGTCGAAGGTTCTGGAAACAACAGTGACCTTCATCTTCACTTTCAAATAAGTGGTTTGGAGAACTTGTGCTGTGTGTGTGTGTGTGTGTGTGTGTGTGTGTGTGTGTGTGTGTGTGTGTGTGTGTGTGTGTGTGTGTGTGAAGATGCGAGCAGCTCACTGACAGTGATTGATAGACGCCCTCGGGAGCTTTTTGTGATAAGGGATCTGCTGATGTTTTGGGAAATAAACACACACACACACACACACACACACACACACACACACACACACACCACACAACACAGACAGACAGACAGACAGACAGACAGACAGACAGACAGACAGACAGACAGACACACACACACAGAGCATATGATCCAGATCATTTTTCATACCCATCAAAGCGTTCAGTGACCTCCTGTGCCCTGCATGGAAGCATATACACCATGTTTTTCTTCTCATTTATTCTGTTTATTCACATCCACGTAATTTAATATCTTGTTTTTTCTATTGTTTATACAATAATCCCAACACTTTTTTTCAAGTCTCTTTGTCAAATGACAGAAAAACCATATCTACACCTGTCTCTTGTTTATATTAACAATAAACAGCTTGTCATCAATTGTCTGAGGCAGCGTTCAAGATGGCTCTGAGGTCATTCACCCCCCCCCCCCCGAGACGTTCACATCACTTTATTCATCTGTCAACAACATAGTTTACCAAATAGATTTTGGAGGCTTGCGATGCCAATGAAAAGTCAGAGTGATCCCGAAAGCACTTGAGGCCGTGACTCTCTTGATAAAACGCAGAATTCATGTTCAAGTTCCACATGGTTGCAAATCTTAACGGACCGTTTCCGCAAAACTTCTGGGTGTCATTCTGGACTCCGCCCTCTCACCTCGGATCCATTATTAAAACCAGGCTCTGTTTCCAGGCTCCAGGCAAACGGGACCTTCCCCTCACGCAAGAAACACATGACACCAAACCACATCATTCCAATCTGCAGACTGTTCTCTTACTCTTAAATTAACAAACAAAGTAAATACTGTGCAATATGGTAAACCAGCACCTCTGAAACGATGACGCTTGTGGCTGAGAGCTTGCGGCCTCATTGATGATTATGGTGTCATTCTTCTGTGTAAAGCCACTCGTTGGATTTAAGGGAGTTCTCACTAAATTGTCTTCGTTGTGGAAGAGTAATGTGATCAGCTGTTCTTAATTGGGGGCCTCCCTACCAGCTCTGGGCCCCAGGAAATCCCCTGCTTTGTCCCCCCCCGCTTTCAACGCCCCTGCAGATCTGGACACTTTTAAAAAAACTTCTCAAAACCCACATGTTCAGAAAGGCTGTTGACCATTAGTCCACTTTTTCTACATTATCTCCAGCAGGCATTGCTATAAATTATTTTCTGTTCTTCGTTTGTTTAACTTTTTTCTTCATTGAGTTTTTACCTTGAAAGGCGATATTCAAATACAAGTTACCATTGTTATTCAAGTTATATCGTGTGTTCATTTAGATTTTGACAAAGGGGTCAACAACAGCATCAAGGAGTGTATCTTGAAAAGAGAAAGGACAGTGAAATGAAAGATGAAGGTGAGCAGAGGAATGATAATTGATCTGTTTTGGACCGGAGAGACACCTCAGGCCTTGAAACTCCGCGGAAACAGAGAGCTTCGCCTTCGCAGAGTCTTTTGTGTTCGTCCCAGGGACTCGAGAGGTCGTCATGTCTGTCTGGGAGCTTGAACTTCCGGGGACACGTGGGAATGTTTCTCCCAGGTTTCAGGCTGCAGGACGAAACTCCCGACATGTTCACGCTGCGGCCGGCTGCAGAGCTGAGAGACGCTCGGAGTAAACAAGACGGAGAGAGGAGAAGTGAGCCAGAAACAAAAAGAGACTTTCACAGCACTTTTAGTGATTTGGATTTCCTCTGTTGGTTCGTCTTTGGGGCAGCTGGTTTTATTCCATGCTGCTTTATTGCTTTCATGCGCTTGTTTTAAAGAAGACGCTTTCTTTTGGCTCAGCGTGTCGTTGGGACCAGCGCTGCAGCTTCGCTTCAAAATCCTCTTCAAGGTGTCAAACAACGCGCCGGGATTCCACTGATTCCTGATGTCAGGCATCACATAAACACCTGATCAGTTTTCACTGTGGAACCGCACGAACACAGCACTTTGAAAAGCTTCAAAAGACCCTGAGCTTTACCTTAGACCTCTGAGGTTTACACACACACACAGACGCTGCTGATAGATTCTCTTCGCTGATGCAACAACTTGTAAATGTTAAGGACCATGTAAGAGGTATGGATGGATTTCCCAGCTGTGCAGGGAGATTTACAGTGTGGAAAAACCTTGTGGACACGTCTCGGACTCTGAGAAACACGATTATGGATGGACGGACGTCTGGAGTGAGGGTTATTCCTTCTCCAGGGGACACAAACGTGGCTCAAGTGGACGGCCTTCCCAGACACGTTACTGTCCACACGTCCACCGGTGCACCGCCGGTCGCCTGAGAACCTTAGAAAGCCGCCAGGAAACATGTTGTTCGGGCTTCGGTGGAGTCTGAGTTGTCCGCAGTGTGCCGTGAAACACATTCACCTCGGGGTAGCGTTACAGTTTATGCAGCGCGAGTGTGTTAAATGGCCGAGTGTGAGTCTTCCAGACAATATTGTCAAGGCTGTTTTGTGTTTAGTGTCCAATGTCGTGTTTATTCATCTTGACAGAAACAGTGTTCAGGGAGAAATTCATGTGAGAAGTCGGAGGAATGAAGTTCAACACCTTCACGACTCGTAATAAAGTTAAAGCTGCTTCAATCAATTCATCAATTGAATCTTATTAACTGTTACAGATGATGAATGCATGTGAAAGCTGCTGTGACATTATCACCTGTGCTAAGTTGTGTTTCATGTTTTAGCTTCTTTCGAATATTTGTTTTAATATTTTGTATTGGTTATATGGCAACTTCACAATATATATATATAATATATGTGTTTTTGATGTCATTCTTAATACCATTAAATAAAAACCAAACTTTCTTGAAACATGCAATTTGAACTTTTTAGTTTGGTCCATGTCCCATCCACTCACATGGAGGAGGCAGGGTTTAAGAGCTATTCTGCCGCCAGCCACCAGAGGGCAAACTTTGGGATGTGGTACAATGTGAGATGAGCAGAAATTGTCCTTTGTAGAAATGAGTTTGAATAAATCTGCCTCTGTTTGTGCACAGGTTTGAGATCTGAACTCCGAAGGTGATAATGTGTTTACAGCTTGTTTCACAGCTGCTTTCTTGCACGTGACCTACATCCATCAATTAACTTTAGAACAGAGACAGACAGGATTCTGTGAAATCACACGTGGAGAGATAAACCAGAGCTAAGCTGCAGAAAGAGAGAGAAGGAGTTCATGAACTCTACCAGAACGAGGTGGTGAACTTCAGCCGACCCGCGGCTCTGCACTGCAACATGGATGAACTTGATTATAAAATAATAATGTGTGACTCACAGCACTCGGCACTGTTTCACCGTTTGCTGGATGGATGTGTCTGTGAGCAGCAGGTTTACAGCAGAGATTTGCTAAAAGACACTTTCACCAACTCCCTGCAGGTTGGTGTCACTCACACAACAAACAACACAAGCTGAGTACTTGAAGTCTTCACATGAAGGGAGTATGGACGATGCAGCTCCTCTTCCTCCCACTATCCAGCATCAAATAACTAATTCAAACCAAACATACATCAGTGTGATAAGAACATCCTTAAATGACAGAAACCATCTTTGATAAAATATTATTTCACGTGTATGTTAACTTTCTATTTTGGTCCCTGTCCCATTCACAAACATGGAGGAGGTAGGATTTATGACCTGTACTGCCTCCGGCCACACGGTGATATTGAGATGATGTGATATCATGAACTGTCGTATATATATTTATAACTGAATGGTTTAAAACAGTTAAAATAATAGTTTCCTCTTGTTTTAGCTTTAAAATTATTTTGTTATGTTGTTTACAGAGGTGGAATTAGAGCAGCATCATTTCGCTGCAATTACAGAAATCAAAATAATTGCATTCATGAATTTACTTTCATTCTTTACTGCTATTAACAAATGGTGTGAATCCCCAAACACATGAATATAACACAACACACACACACACACACACACACACACACACACACACACACACACACACACACACACACAATGACACACTTTGACAGAGACAAATGAGAGGCCTGTCAATGATTGTGATACAAAGTGTTGCCTCTGGTTTGTGTGTGCAGCCTCGTGTGCAGTTTCTAACAATTCACAGCTTTTTCTGGTAAATTTAGTTCCACAGGATGGTCCAGCAAGTACCCGCTGACACACACACACACAGACACACACACACACACACACACACACACACATACATACAAAAACACACACACACACCAGCCTACATAATCCTGCTCCATCCACCAGCAGTGGGGTCGGGCCAATTACGGGGACCACCCACTGCGGCAGCGTCTCTTATCCCTCTGAGGAGGTGTCAAGACTGACACAAATTAAAGCATCCGCATATCAGGACTATGGAGATTTGGAACGGTCGTGTTTCTTTAACTTAACATTTTTTTGGAAACTTTTGGAGCTGCAGTAACTTTTCTCCCAAAACTCTAGACTCAGTATCTTTCTAAAAAATACAGTTTAAACATGGAATATTTTATTTATTTTGATAAAGTGTGTGTGTGTTGTGTCTTTGAATAGTTTGTGTGAACTCACAGGTCAGATGTGTGGTTCAGTTATTGGGTGGTATCTCTAACTGGTGGATGATGATGTCATTATACGCACTATAAATAACAGCAGGATGATACTGTACTTGTCAGAGTACAATTGTTGTATGTACAGTTATTTAAATTGTATAAAGCTACACTAACAAAATCAGAGCAGAAAAGACGTCACTCATGTACTGTCGATTGAGTTGTTGATTAAATTCTTTACATAATATACACATATAGGTGTAGACAGGCCAGGCAATATCATGATATGTTCACAAGCAGGTATAAGATCAGGATATTATAGACGCTTTAAAGACGGAGATGTATTGTATATATTGGTGCACGTCCTCAGACAAGAATGCACGTGAACAGTAGGAGTAGATACTCGCCCATTGTCAGAAGTAGCCGTGATGTCAGAAGTACAAAGCCTAACCTCCTCCGGTGTCCTCTAGAGAAATACTCCAGTAACATGCATAGTACACATGTAGTACTCTCATGACACATCTGGTTGTACTACTACATGTGTACTACATGTTTTTTCAGCTGCTATCAACAAGGCTGTGTGAGGAGTTTGTGTTGACGCGGTGCATTGAAATGCATTTTGTTGTGCACAGCGGAGGATCTTCAACTTCTCAAAGTAAAACAACTGCCACTAAACACGGGATTAACGGATGACCACCTTTTAAATTGCTCTTAAACTGTGGAGATGTAAATAATACAAACCCGAGGTTCTTTTCTCAGCAACGGGCCCAAGTAAAGAAATATGTCAGCGCATTAATCCGTTGCTCACCTCAGCAAAGCCGACAGTGCATTGACATTAATCTCGCAGCCGCACATTCAGCAACCCCGTTTGCAATAATTAGCCATAAGAGGACGCTGTAATGAAATTTTAAACCCCAAACGTCAGCTGTCAAACACCTGTGGTGCAACGATGAAGACACGTTTTGGCACCGGGGCCGTAACTGCAACGCCCCCGAGCAACAGCCCGCTGCCTTCTGACGTACGGCGATTTAATACAAACAATGAAGAAAGGGAACATTTAATTCTGTTGATCCAGTGAGCATGTGTTGCACGTGTAAAACTGCAGGAATCCCGATGGAAGAACAGCTTAACACTTTCATTCCTTCTTTACAGCAACGTTTTTTGCCCAATAATTTCCATTTCCTTCTGCAACGTATATACAGATGCAGATGTGTCGGCACTGATGTTGTGTATATTTGCGTGTGCAGTTTCCCTGGCAGCTCCGTAAACACAGATGTAGCTCTGGTAAACACGGCGGAGGAGGCCTGAAGTCAGGGGGACGGCCACTGTCGGGTCAGAGACACCCAGCAGGGCCGAGTGTGTTGTTCAGCACACACACTGTGTCTGCTCCTACACACAGTGGTAAATGGATTGTGTTTATGTAGAGCTCCTCATGGTCTTATTGACGACACACAGCACTTTACAGTACAAGCCACATTCAGCTATTCACACACATTCATACAGCGCTGATGTGCTGTTTCTATCACTGCCGGCACAGTTGTCTGTAGGAGCCGGGGATTGAACCTCCGACCTTCTGGGTATATAGAAGATGACCAGCTCTTTCTGTTCACCTCTGTTTTTGTGCCAACAGGGAAAAGTTGGAGAGCTGCTGTCATTTTCATAAAGGAATTAATCATTAGTTTGTCATTATGTTACCACGCTGCAAAATAGAAAGTTAGAAAAGGCCACAAATTCAAGGCAACGTACGAGTTATTTTAATGACTCCGAAAAGTTGCGCCAACTAATTATCTTCTGTTCGAATAATTCATCTTTTAAAATGATAAAGACTCAACTAGTTCAACATTCCAAGAATTCTAAGCAAATGGTTTTTTTTAGGAAGTTTCAGCTTTTGTCCGACTTTTGACATTACGCTTATCTGGTCATATCAACAACATCATTCACAGAGCATGTGGACCGGAGGAGCCAGGGATCAAACCACCGACCTCCTGGTCAGTGGATGACCCGCTCCACCTCCTGGGCCTCGGCCGCCCACGATGCTTGTGTCCGAAAGAATTGATTATAATATGATTTATTACATTTGATGTAAGAGCCACATAAAATTGTTCCCATGCAAATGTTCTGAGAAGGTCAACAAGCCTCAACAAATTGCAAATGAAGAACTTTTACGATGTGGAATTTGACTTAAAGAGAAAAGGAAAGATGGTTTAAGTTAGTATTAGCTAATATTTTGTTAAGTCGATAATGTCGTCTAATATTTTTAGTTCAGTTTATTAAAACAAAAATCCCATTTAGGTGAGAAATATCACGTTTTTAATTCTCTCACAACTGTTAGGTCCACTGTGCCGATAGTTAAATAATTATTTTATAAATCTTGAAATCTGTGGCCCTCGAAGTCTGAATGTCATCATATTAAGTCTACTTAATTTTGTCATATTTTAGAGTGAATATACTTCACACTCAAAAATACACAAATACAAATACTGTGAAATAACTGTATCTCACTCTATGAATTCTGGGTACGAATTTGGGGATAAGGGGTCAAAAGCAAAACCCTGGGTCCCTTTAAAGAACATTGAGATTGTATCTGACTCCATGTATGTACACAAGTTTTTTGTGGTGAACCGTACATGATGAATTTGACCACAGACGGCGAGGAAACCATTTAATAAATGAGTTTGCCGTGCGGTGCTTTCCTTGTGCCACATTCTGGGGACGTGTGTGCGCTTGTGCGCCTGCGTACGTGTGTCATGACTGGCGGTTTGTGGACTTTCCGACTGTGGCCTTCCGAAGCCCAGCTGACTCTATAAATACTGTGCGGAGCTTTACATAAGTGTGGTTGTCATTAATGTGGCAGCCTCTCCTCCTCTGCTGCACCAACACACACTTAGTGTCGCTCACAAATAGCTGCGTCTCGAGTTACGGCCCATCGACCGTCGCTGGTCCTTTTATTTAAAGAAGCACAATTATGGGAAATAAAATGTTCCAGCATTTACAGATGATAAACGCAGACACACTCACGGCTGTGTTTGACTGGTAACGCTTTTTAAACTGGTTTCCAGACCCATTCAGTCAAACTCCAGGTGATAAATCACTGAAGAAGTGCAGAGAAGTCGATCAAAACTTGAGGAAGGAAGTCATCGTTTCTAAATTTAGGGGAAAACTTCCACTCTCACAACAGCTCCGTTGCATAGGGGGCGCTCAGGAGCTAGTCCACAATAAATAGAGGCCTATGGAGCTGTGGCCACAAAACGTAAAGTTTATTGGAAAGAGGCAACTCCAGGCTGACAGTCTCACACTCACACTTTTGTTAATCACACGTTCTCAGCAACTGACAATCTGTCAAAAGAACAGACGCCACAGATATTGGCTTAAAGAATTACAGACTATTAAAGCATTGGATCGAAATTAAAATGATTAATTGCTGCCCAGCCTTTTCTCTCCTTCCTTTTTCCTGTAGGATTTGATTTGCACCTTTTCAATCAAGGTGAAATATCTCTCTGTGAGTATTTGTGACATCACGCACCACAAGCCACTTCAAGACATTCACCATTTTGGTTTCTCTCAGAGCTGTGAGGTCATCACCTTCGCCAAGGAGGTTATGTTTTCGTAAAACAACTGGATGGAAATTTTAGTGTGATTCTGGATCAGGGGACGTGACATTTTTCACTTTTAAAATTGAGTTTTCAACACTTTTGGTTGATTTCTCAGAGAACAACTCATGGATATTAAAAACCAGTCATTATATTTATAAAAATCGCATTCTAGTCTTCTGTGGATTTGTCCCCATGAATCATTAAAGTCATTACAGTGTTGTTAATAGAAAAGTATTGATTGCAACAGTCCAATGTCTCGGCATGCACGCTGATGATGGAAGACACCAAAAAGTAAAGAGAACTTAGAAGTGAGGAAAAATATAAGACGAGTGAGGCGGCAGAGAGATAAAGCAAAGAGACAGGAGACACATGAAAGAGGAGGAGGCCATGATGGAGGAGGCCCGGGGGGGGGAGAGGCAATGAAACACCTCTCACAGGCTGAACACGCTTGTCACTCACACGTCAGCGAGGAGGGCAAACCCCTGCTGCAGATTAATTACTCAGAGCCATTCACAGAGGGAATTTGGGGATTTTTCTCCCTCGTCCCGTTTTGACGGACACACACCTCTGCCCCGGGGACGCTCTACTCTGTGGGTGCAGCTCTACCCAATCCCCCCCCCAAAAAAAGACCCCTGCTCGCTCAAAACGTGTTAACGGGATGAAGAGAAAATAACTTCTCGCCGGCTTTGAACTGGAGCTCATGAAGGAAAAAGCTGTTGTTGCCTCAAGGACACGAGCGACACACGTTTGACAGTTTGCAGAGCCAAAGACATTTATAGTTATAGGCTACTTTTAGATAATTACTTTTTCCTTTTGGTTCTCCCCCAAAAAAAAACTACTGGATGAATTTCCACTAAAACCTTGGAAGGATGGGACATGAGCCAAGAGAGAAATCATTCAATTACTGTGTAGATCCAGATAAAGGGGCGGAATCTTTTATCGCTTTCGATAACATTGTCAGAGACAGGGCCTGATTTACCTGAGAATAATTCATGGACCTTGATTTAAAATAAAAAATCTGGTATATTCAGGGGACGTAAATATCTATGGGTGTGTGTCACATTTTCAATTTAAGGGACTGTTGGGCCTTGGCGGAGGGGTTCTACTGAGGACCACTCTAGTTTGAGTTAAGAGAGGGTTTTGGTTCGATTTTTATTTTGGTAAGTAAATTGGATTTTCTTTTTCCAGGACAGTGTTGAGTTTTTAATCTGAAATCACATAGACTTAGAATATAATAGTAATATAACATATAAAGACGGACGTTGTGTTTCTGCTTCCTCTCACTATCCAGAAAGGAGGCCAACAAACAATCGTTGTGATAAGAACGACCTAACATGACAGAAACCGTCTTCGAGGAAAATGCATTTAGCGTGCACTTTGACTTGTTTAATTTGGCCCATGTCCCGTCTGCTAACATGGAGGAGAGGGGATTTATGACCCATACTGCAGCCCAGCCACCAGGGGGCTTTATACACGGTCTCTCTGAAATCCAACAGTGCAATGGACCCTGGATATTTCAAAAGGAAACACTGAGCTCTCTCTCTCTATTACATGATATTTCTCTTTTTAAAACTATTTTTGGATCAATTGTTCCTTCTTTATCAAATAATGAAAAAATAAAAATGTGACGGGTTATGGTGCCATGATCATAGGAGGAGGCTTCTGAAGATGAGCTCAGGGGTGAATGTTTAAAAAACTGACATATATGAGGAAGGTGAGAGGAGAAAGGTCTGCACGCCACACACACACACACACACACACACACACACACACACACACACACACACACACACACACACACACACACACACACACACACACACAGCTCAATGCATGTCCCCTTCATGGGTCACATGACATAAGAGGAACACTATATCAAGGCTCATCCTCCTCCTCCTCCTCCTCCTCTCTTCTTCTCTCCTCATCTTTTGAAGTTAACACCTCCTCTCTGTACAGTAGAGAATCACTTACAGGTGTATTAAAACTGTCAGCCTATAACTCTGCACAATGGAGGTGGCTCAAGGCCAAATGTGTGTGTGTGTGTGTGTGTGTGTGTGTGTGAGTCGTAGCTTATGGGCTAGGTAGCAGCGAGGATATGAGTCAGATCCAGTTCAGTACAATGGTGCTTTGTGAGCGTGTCAGACAGGAATGTGTATGATGGGAAGGATGAACCGTGCCAGATGGTGCTGTGTGTCGGTAACTCTGGTTTTCCTCTCGCTCTTTTCTCTGTCCTCTTCTTTTTTCATCCTCCTCTTCAGCTCTTCTTCCTTCACTCTCCTCTTCCTCCTCCTCCTCCTCCTCCTCCTCCTCCTCCTCCTCCTCCTCCTCCTCTCACATCGGTGAATCCTTTCACATGTCCTCCACCGTCACAGAGGAATGTGACCCGAACAGAGTCAAAGTGATACTTTGGAGGATGATGTTCCAGCTTTGACATGTATCCTCACACGGGTATGCAAGGGTGTGTGTGTGTGTGTGTGTGTGGTGGTGGTGGTGGTGGTGGTGGTGTGGGGGGGAGTGGGGGTCCATTGTGTTTAAGGCTCTGTGAAAGCAACTTTCAAAGATTAGTGTGAGAGTCTAAACCTCCAGAAATCCAAAAATCTGCCCCTCGTTTCACCAAACAAAGCTTTTATATTAAGTTTACATGTGGACGATAATCCAAAGGAATTTCTGTGGGCCACTGTGGAAATCTCAGACAATATTGTGTTTGTGTACAAACAGAGATCAATGACAACGGAATAACTGAGGTCGATTCTTTAAAGTTTTCTGTCCTGAGAATTCTGCTTGAAAAACCTCTTTAACAAAACTCTTTTATACAAAACGTTAGAAGAAGACATGCTATCCCCCCGATGAGAGGGGGGGGGGGCATGTGCACCACCCACGTGCTCATATAGTGAAAGAAAGGCTCCGAAACAGGACGTTAGTTATTCTGCTGCCAGGTTCGGTTTTTGCTAAACTAATTCAAATATTCATTTCAATTGAAAACATGCGTGAACAGCGTGGGATCGTGGGAGTTATCGTCTTCACCACCGTTCGCCGATGATATGACGGATGAGGTTAAATTCAAGTTACGCAGCAAACAGAAATAAATAATCGTGAGCCATTACGAATAAATACAAACAGTGAAATGAAAAAAACAGCTGACTGGTTAATTAACAGTTTGTTTTTAATACGTCATTTTAAAGTTAAAGCAGAGACGGTCCAAGCGGATATGTCGCAAATAAAAACGGCAAAATGAAATGAATAAAACCAGGGATTCCTCTCCCCCGGAAACCAATCTGACCTGAAGGAGGTTTTGTATTTTATCCCAAATGGAACCAGTATTGGAACCATTACACCTGGGCTACACTGGATGGGTGAGATAAGCGTCTCCGACTCGTATGTCAGCAACACTTCCTGTTTCCAACCGGGTGAAAGGAGTCCTGCACTTTTTGACCATTTTTCAACGCCGTTAATTTGGCCTTTATATACCACATTAAAACGTGTTTACCTTGCCAATGTTTGGTATCTTTTTTCAACACAACATATACATACGATCGCAGACTCCACAGGGTTTGATTCACGGCTTCTTTGCTTGAGCGAACTTTAAAAAAAAAGCAGCTTCTTCAGGGTGCGGGGTCTGTTTGTGCTGCAGGACACAGAGAAGCCGGACATATCTGCAAACATGACGTGCACGTGCCAAACTACCAGTGAGGAATCCAGATGCACGTCCACTTGTAGTGCTGACTTCATATTCACCATGATGTGCATGTGCCAGTGTTTGCAATTCCAGTTCACCTCCATATTTTCATAGCTGCGTTTCAACATAGATGTCACCTCCTGTAAAACACGAAAGGGAAATGATGTCAGCGTGTCCCAGACCGCTGCTTCCAAACCTGGTGAAGAAATGAGCAGCCTCTCTGGGCGAGAACACTCGACACTATTCAACAACTGAGAGAAGCAGTTTGATTACAGCACAGCTTAAACCAACACGGGACCGTTTTCTTCTTGACGTTTTTCATCAGGTGGCTGTTTTTCTGCTGCTCAAGAGATTATGTTTTTAAGGCTTTTAAGACACGTTTGACAGCGTAAAGTCAAAGAGGCCAAAATAGGTTTTATAATATGTTTTTTAGCGCCTCTGTGTTCTGCAGTTTGGGTTTTTGCATTGATTCCCCAATCGGGCCGGATATCCACACATTAATGGATTAATTAGAATTGCCCCCCAGGGACAAAGAAAGTTTGAATTTAACGTGATCATGCACTTATTAGTTTATCCATGTCCCAACTTCTAACATGGAGGAGGTGGGGTCCATGGCCTATGTTGCAGCCAACCCCCAGGGGGCAATCAAGATGATTTGCCTTCACTTCAGAGCACTGACATGTCACATATCTTTATTTACATTCTATGATCCATGAAAAATATTTCAATGTTTTAAATCATCGCTCAGATTTCTTGCCTCAAACATCACTGAATAAAATTGTTCAAACTTTGCTTATTTGTGTTATTTATGTTATTTTTTATTTTGTTTCTCCTCCGGAATGACTCTACAATCGTTGTACCCTTCGTATCTTTCCACCAAAATAAAAGATGAACTACTTTTGACATAATTTAGCAGAGAGGGTTTGTGTGAATCACCACAACAACAGCAGGTCTGCTACCGTCTCCCTGTTTGAACTGTGTCTCTCTCCGACACACACACACACACACACACACACACACACACACACACACACACACACACACACACACACACACACACACACACACACACACACACACACACACACGCGGTACTAGACACAAACAGCCATCACAAAGGAACTAAGCTGAGGATTTATTGTGCTGGTGCGGTTGGAGGAACTTACATGAAAACTCTGTGATCCACGGATTCTCCAGTTGCCGCCCTCCCTCTGCCGCGATGATTCTCATACCAGCAGCTGAAGTCACCGTAATAAGCTGCGATTACTCAGTCTGCTCGTCGTGTGTTTTCGGCAGCACAAGCTACTTTTTCCCTCCATATTTAAAAATGCATCTGATTTCTCTTTGGTTTTTCCTTCTGCCAAATTACAAAAATAGTGACCACATGGGACTATGGGGGTATTTTGGCTGCCTTGGATCCTGGAGGTAAAAGTTGAATTAATTTTTTGCACATGTTCAGTGATGGACAGTTCCAAGCAATTCCAAAACCTGGAGGGACATGAAATTCTCCTGGTATGATCATCTGTAAAAGAAAAGTCAAACATGTAATTGTGAAAACCGGCTAAAATGCTGACAACAGCTCTAATATTCTGCTGAACCAGTTCATTGATTTTACTTCAATGTGTTCCACAGATATGTCGTCAAACCTTGATGGGTTATGTTCCTAAAATGACTTGGCAGAAACTCACAAACTCACAAACTCTTTGAAACACTGATGTAGTTGTGTAGTTTAAATCATGACATTTCAGCCCATTTCTATATCATCAATTATCAAATATAAAACAAAACATATCCTAAAAATTGAACACTTGAACAAACAAAATGACAGAAACCATCTTTGAGAGAAATTTAATTGTGGTGTACTTTGAATTTTTAGTTTGGTCCATGTCCCATCTGCTAACATGGAGGAAGCAGGATTTAAGACCCACACTGTACCCAGCCACCAGGTGGCGATTGTCACCTATATCTTTATATTCATTACATTTTAAGAAGTGAAACAGCGCCCCCCAGAGGTCAATCATTGTGTTGTGAGTGAAACCGTGGTCAACGTGGGTCAGGTGAGGTTTACGTGTCTTGATTAAGAAGAAAAAGAAAAACTGTGAATGGACGTGATTCAAAAAACATTTTTTTTTGGAAAACAGCAAAAATCGTTTAAATGAAATGAAGCAAGTCACACAGTTTGTTAATGATATGAAAATAAGGGCGAGAAAGTAGAAGGTTGAGATGTCGGCATCAAATAGTGTAACTCAGTCTGTGCTCGCTGGTGTTTACACTGATGCTCCAGAATGTGTGTATTTTCTGGTTTTAGCTTATGCATGCTGTTATTTTATGTTTTGTCCTCCCACAGTGGCGACTCTATAATATCTGTGGGTGTGATTGGTTGTTTGCACGTCGGCCCTGCGACACACTGGCGACCTCTCCCGCCCCAATGTCAGCTGTGATTGGCTCCAGCGCCTCCACGACCCTCAGAGGACGAGCGGCACAGATAATGGACGGGTGGACTAATGATTTCATCACTTCTGACATATTTACACACATGCTAAGTATAGCAGAGTCGATGGCCAGGTATTGCACCAGTTGTAAACAGACTGCGGCCTCGTTAAAATGCACACAGCGGCTCTGACGTACGGATACAGGTGACGTGGACTTTGGGAAGTGAACCCCTGAGACTGGAGCTGGAACCTGCCGATATAGAGTCTGCAGAATCAAACGGTTGATGTTTGAATACCATGTTTGAAGAAATGATTGTGTGAAAAACACCAGGACCCTGAAACTGATCACTTTTAACTTCATTACCGACATTTTCCTTCTTTTCTTACGGTGACACGGCAAAATATCTGCAGTGAAATGTGCCTGTTTTTTGAGGCACAACACTCTGATGCTCTCAGTAGAAGAATAACATCCTCCTCATGTGTTGTCAGATCTTTCTGCTGCTGTTTGTTTGGGATTTAACTGTGATTTTATTTCCCTGTGACTGGAGACTGGTTTGTGCTCCTTGCTTCTATAACTGTATTCTTTGTGTATTGAGCACCACCTTGTGGAGAGTTTGTGCAGATGGCATGATCCCATGTGGTATCTGGTGCAGCTTATTATACAGAGCATCACATGTCACATTTTGTAATCAGGTAATTTTAATTGGACTTTATTTATCTAGAGAGTCTGATCAACCCACTTTTACAAGACAAGTCACATTCACCCATTAACACACGTTCATATAGCGCTTACATACGCAGCATTTACCATCTGACACCATTTAAAACACAGTATCTTGCCCAAGGACACTTCAGAATGCAGACCAGAGGCACCAGGGATCAAACCAACAACCTACTGGTTAGTGCACAACCCTCTGGTTCACAGCCGCCTGGTATTTATGACACCGATACAGAATAAGTCAGATCACACAGAATAAATCACAACCCAAGAATCAGGAAAAATTAACAAGGAAAAAGAAAGAAGGGAAACTGAAGAAAGAAAATTAACAAAATAAAATTAACAAAATAAAAAAACCCACAATGCACTGATTCCACAGAGGCCGATAACACACTTCAGATCTTGAGTCTAACGCGACCACGTGACCACAACAGCTGAGACGTGACCAGCAACAAAGAGAATTTCCTGCAGGGTTTTAAACTTTGGATCGTGATGAGGTGAGTGGATGCAGGTGAGATCCAATCACCTGACGTGGGACAAACACACAGTCTCACACACACACACACACACACACACAGGCCGTTACACCTGTAATATTACAATGCTTTACACATGCATACGGACTATAGACTCAACAACAGCTCCCACAAGTGGTTAAAGGCTAAACTGCACGTAACTGGATCATTTCTCTTCTCTCCTGGCCTCTGATCTTTGGTTCTTCAGACTTTAGAGTCTGCACAGAAATGGATGTAAACTGCTTTGCAAAGGCATAAAACAGAAGGGTGGTAACTTTAGTTAAAAAATCACCTCTATCTATGAAATGTAAAGCTGTGGAACTCAAGTGGCTCAATCTTTTCAAAGTTATTCAGATATTATTGCGAAGTGTATCATAATGTTTTGGTGCCCATTCCAGGCGTACAGGGTTTATGTCGCTCATGTCACCAATACTCCAGTCCCAGCAATACTCGGGGGAGAGCAGCTTGCTTGGTTTGTTCAGCCAGAAGTACTTGTTGAGGTGACTCTCATCGTGCCAAAAAGCCTCCACGTCATTTAATTTGTCCTCCATGATGCTCAGGTAGCAGGCGTCTGTCAGATTCTTGACGTTTTCACACAATCCTCCAAAGATGGCAGCATGGTAGTAGTAATCTCCAGTTTCCATGAAGGCTTTGGATTTGATGTTTCTGTCATAGGTGAATCTGTCCTTTGGAAGTTTGTAATAATGCGCGTGGAGCAAAGCCACAGAATCCCCCAGAGCCTCTGAGCCGAACCTCCCTTTAAACACTTGATCCACATCGAAGCAGAAGACGTATCTGAAGCTGGAAGCAATCTCCGATTCTATGAGTTCTGATATCATACTCATGCGCATCATAGAGATGTCCTGCCATCTGGAGTGCATTTTCACATGGATAACCTTGAGGCTTCGCTGAGGACCGAGCTCGATTTCCGGTACCTTCTCTGGTGAATCTGTAAACACGTAGTACGTCACTGGTAACCCCAACATAAAGTGTTGTTCTGCTGAGGTCAGGAAATTCTTGCAGTAGGCATCCAGGTACCTGAGAAAGAGACAACAAAACAGAAACTGACTGTGCCATAGTCCAACTGATCATTTGCACTTTGTTCAGTTGGAGTCAGGTAGCGTTTCTAAATCGTCACCCACATTTGGAAAAAGTATGACAAATGAAAATGTCTGCATCTCAGCAGTCACAATATTTATGGGGTAAACAAACCTGCCCACAGCAAACACAGTGAGAGCCACGGACGACCGGAGTTGAATATGCAGCTCATCATAAGCGGTCGAGTTAAACATCCCCTCCCACATGATCGGAGCTTTCCACGATGTGATTGTTTCAACCTGCGGTCTGGCCCTGGAATTAGACAAGATGAAAACAAAGTTGACGATGAAGATGAACAGATTAATTTGAAGCCTCAGTCTCGAAACTCAATTTGCAAGATTTATTATACATAAAAAAATAAAATTTAAAAAATGCAGAATGTTTACTTCCTGTAGACGCTCGGAGAAAGCAAAGAAACAGACTGTGCTTCTCTCCGCGATCTGTTTTGTTGTATTGTTTCATATAGAAGAAAAGAAAAGGATTTTAACTCCACCCAAGGGTCAGATCTCTTACCCAAAGTTAAGCTTGTCATCTATGTTCCTCCTCTTGTCTGTCTCTCTGGGCACCAACGGGTTTTCTTCATGGGTAACAAATCCAAAGGATCTTTAAAAAAAAGCCACCGTCGTCATGACAGTGAAGTAAATTGAGGTGATTCTGGCAATGAAATCGCATCATCTCACACAGAAAGTTCTGCAGCTGTTCAGGAAGAGCGTGAAGTATCTTCACCTCGAGTATAAAGTGGCGACGCTGAGCACCAACAGCACAAGACAGAGGCCGATCCCCCCATTCTTCACAGTATTATGGAGCCGACTGCAACGATAGAAAAGCAGGAAATGAACAAGTTGAATTTGTATAATATATAGTTACCAAATATTTCACTTCATATCTTTACAGCCTTACAAGTGAAATGTGTGTTAAACAGACATTTAGCATGAACATGAAGCCCAATGAAGACATATTAAAAGGTGAATAAGGTAAAGTGTGCACGGTAAAAGCAAGAGCACAGCAATAAACAGAATAACGACAAGGAAAAATAAAATGCTACGCCGTGTGAAGAACCAAGAGGTTGTGTTTTCACCCTCGTGCGTCTGTTTGTTTCTCTGTTAGCGAGCAGGATTACGCAAAAACTACTGGACTGATTACAACGAAACTTAAAATCGGGCCCATTTAGGGAACTGATATATATGAGTGTGTGAAATTTAGTGATTGAAGTAAAGGGGGAGTGCTGGGCCTTGGCGGATGAATGCTGTCTACTGAGTGATATTCTACTTTAAAATATATTAAAGCTAAGGGCACTAATTACCTCCACCAACAGGGTTGTGTTTTCACTCGTTTTGCAGGATTACGCAAAAAACTAACAAACCATTTACCACCGAACTTGGTGGAGGGGAGGGGCCTGCGTCTGGCAGGAACCAATTAAATTTCAGTTCAATTCAATTTAACTTCAATTGCACCAAATCACAACTTACATTCTCTCGAGGCAGGAAGTAAGATCAAGACCTTTCAACATTATAGAGAAACCAAACAAACGAGTAAACACTAAGAAATAAACTTTTAAAAACAAAGAAATCATTTCGGTTATTGACGGCTTTGTTTTCTTTTCATATTTCTAGAATAACAATGAATATCAGGATTGTTCTTGCGTTCTTTTACTTGCTTTGCTGGACACGAAGAGACATGACATAACTGTAAGTATAGAGAATAACCAATGTGGTAAAAATGGTGTTTAGTTGTGTGAGCAGTTCTTTGATTTAGTTCTAATTTAATTGAAAGGCTTTGTACTTTTAACTCTTATCGTATGTGCCGTCCGTGTCATTATGTCTTCATCTCATTGAGCGAAAGAGATTTGATGCTTTTAAACAAACGTTGAACAATCTCATCGTGCTTTGACGTGCAACGATACGACCTTCAACGTCTTCGCTGAAGGAATGTGGATGGTGTGGATTGACTGAGCTTTTAAATGAGTCGCTTAAAAAATTAATATTTGAGCAAAGAGTTACCTCATCGCTGGGAAACGTTCCAGCAAACAAGCTCGACAACGGTTATGGCTTCTGGTGATGGTGGGTAAATCTGCACCTTTGAGGGGATTAACTCAAGTCAGGCACAGCAAGTTTAACCAGTAACACGGGTCACATTCTATCCTTCAACAGTTTCAAGTCAACCAACAAACGGCATCTTACTCAGAGCAGTGGATTCCTGTAGGAATAATAATAATGATAATACATTTTATTTATCGAGCGCTTTTCAAATCTTTTACCTTCAAACGTAATGATAAATCTGACTCGTAGCCACTGACTGGGGATCTAAAAGAAGAGCTGAAGAGGATTTAGAAGAAGAAATGGAAGTTAACACATCCCGTATAAGTCACGATAAAATGTTGAAGACAAAGAAATGTTTGTATAAAACTGTGTTTCTGCCAAGTCAGGGTTTCACTTTTATTTAAAACAAAAAGCGCTGGGAGCAATAAGGTTCGGATCAAAATTTCACAGATACAGTATTTGTCAAAGTGGGTCCGAGGAGGAACAGCGGAGCCCTGGGAAGCACCAGTCATCATCACGATAACAAGATTATTTCCATATAATGACAGAAAAGAAACAACAAAAGAACAATGTTAACTAAGCAAAAGGTAATTCATCGACTTTACTGTCAAATGAAGCGGCCTTGTTGTTTCCATTAAACGTCAAAGGAACAGATATTCAAGATTCAAGAACCTGGTTTGTCGAGTTCCATCAGAAAACTCCGAGACATGTTTACCCACCTGTGTGCAGGTTGTTTTCACCGTCGTGAATTTAGTGAACATGAACCTGCAACGCTGGTCAGCAAGCTGAGTTTGGATTTTCCTCCGGTGTCACGTTCCAAATGGCAAAAACCGCTGCGTAAGAGTCCAGGACTTTATCACTGTATCCCCGACCACTACTGCTCCCTGTGTGTCTGCTACCTGCATTGAGGTGTGGTTCCTTTCACTGAGGGGAGTGAATTAGTATCATCACCACGGAACGGCCCTGCCTCTTTTCTCCAGGCTGTGACACAAGGGATGGGCGTTGAAACACTATCAACTTGAAACCACATGTAAATTCACTGGATCTGGATTACATGAATTATGCTTAAGGCAAGTGATACAGTTCCATATTTGACTGTAATTATAATACCAGTGTAACAACAGGAACATTTCTACAACATTCAACGTTTGCCTTCTCACATACAGACAAATTACAGGAGAATGTCCGGACTCTTGTGCAGGTCTGACAGCCAATAAGTTTAAATAAGAGACATGGAATATTGAGCATAATGTCATTGTTCTGTTGCAGCCTAAAAACACACGTTTTGCTGACTGATCCTCATTGAGCTGAAGTGGTGCGCACACACATTAACAGTAAACGTGTTTACAAATATGGCGACGACAGGAGCAACCGCTTGAATGACAGAATAATTAATTCTGAAACCTCAGGAGGCTTGTTTTGATTCGATGCTGCAGTTTGCTCTCGGCGTTCTCTTTAACAATGTTGCCAAACAAAATCCGGAAAAATGTGTTTGCTCTTCTCGTGCTTGTGTTCAGGGGAAGTCCGTCTGCACCTGTGCTGATCAGGTAGGTTTGTCCTTACTTCACATTCTAGGGCGTGTGCTGCCTACACATCCTCCTTTTGTCTGTATTCTAACAGGGATCGGTGTCGATGCTTCACTAAAGCTTCTTCCAGCATAGCACTCAGGTACAGTTAAACCATGCGGGGGTGATGCTGCCGACCTTAAAGTGCCCAAACCGGTTTCCATGGCAAACATTGTAAAGGGTAGAAACTATTTGTGGCATCATCTTGTGTCGTATTCCTGCAGAGATGGTGAAGGCACAGCAGAGCTGGTGCTGCTCCTCGACCGCGGCCTCCTCAAACACCACGTTAGCCTCACCTGGTTTGCAAAGATGTCAGTTTAAAGACGATCAAAACTGTTCGAAGTTTTGTTCGTTTCATCACTTTTTGAGAATATAGATCCTTGTTTGGGATTTAACTTGATTTTATTACGAAATCTCAGTGGTTACAGAGGAGAAACAACGACAACCCAGATACTTTGTGTGTGTGTGTGTGTGTGTGTGTTCACACTTTGACAAAGACAAAATAATGACTGGACACCGTGAGATCAGCATTAAAATTTTTAAATAAAGAATTCACACCTAAAAAAAAAAAAGAAAAATCCAAAATAAAGAGAAATTTCACATACTACATGTTGAATCAATACAATGTCATATTTATAATTACAGATATTAAAGTATTTATTTATATATGGCATGTCTGTACACCCTTTGTATAGCCACCCCCCCCCCCCGACTACAGTACATTGTTCCTACCGTCCACCCGATTGGCTCTTGAGAAGGGAACTCCATATAAAAGTCAGTCTTGATATGTTGATGCGATGCCAGTGATAAGAAATAATGGGGGAAAGGAGAAAGACGCAGGAAGCATGTTTTCAGTTTGTTTTTCTCTGCAGAGCATCTGGACCTGTGCCGGGATGGGTTTATGTGAGGGAGGAGGTGGGTTCTATCTACATTTACAGTCTACAGGTAAAACCGGCGTCTTTTTAGCAAACGGGTTTGACCTCGAAATCACAATGTCCAGAAAGTTGTTTCACTAACAAACTTTTTTGGGGGATTTTGCAGAAAAAAACAACAGAATAGATTTCCACAAAATTTGGTGGGAGGATGGATCTTGGGCCAAGAAGTAACTCATTAAAACAGATCAAGGAACTTTTTAACTTAAATATATATATATATATATATATTTTTTTTTATTTAGCTTTTTAGTGAATAATTCACGGGTCTTGATGAAACAGCATGTTTAGTTGGTCCTAGTTCTATCAAGTCGTTTTTCCTGTCAATCGTCAAATCAATGAAACTTTAAAGTGTTTCCATTCTACTCAAGTCAAGTCTCTATCAAGCGAACTGCAAGTCAAGACGTCTTTATGGCTTTCAGTTATATTGGCTATAATATATATATATATATATATATATATAATATATATATTTATAATGGCTAGTTTAGTTTTTGTTTATTCTTACAGGATTTTTTTGCATTTTATGGGACTTGTTTTTATTTTCAAAACTTAAAAATCTCATACCTGCAGCTCAGTTCAATTATCAAGGTTGGTTTGACGATGTGCAAGAGTCTTATATAATATATTCCAACATGCATCATTTCCTACACGTGTTTTCCACATTCCTAAAAGTATCATGGATGTTATATCTCTACATATTGTTCAGATCTATCTCAGCTTAGCCTGGATCTTCTCCTTTCAAAGTATGACTCTCAGACATAAGGCTTTGTATTAGCTCAGTTTCAGTGTATCCTGCTTGGTCTAAAACAGATATGGCAAGAAGAAGAAAAAAAATAAAAAACCCCAGCACAGGTACAGTTCAGTCAGTGGAGAAAACAAAGTGCAACGCACATCAAAACATGCTCCTGCACTTCAGTCTGCATTCAAACTCTTAAACTTCAAACAAACACTCAATGGAAATCCCTTAGAATGTCGTGGTAATGGTCGCTGAGCGAGGTGGAAATGATGCGATGAGAAAGAGGCACTACTCGTGAAGATCTGAGGACACCAGAGTTTGGCTTTCGCACGGAGAGCGTTTCAAACTTCTGATGTTCAGGGGGGTGGGGGGGGGGATAGTTTCCAGCACAGCACACAGAGGTTGTTCCGTGTACCCGTGCACGTCTTCCATACCGAAGCCGAACCCAGATGTTTTTTCTGTTTTCAGTATTAGAGTCAGATTTATTGGTTGGCTGGAAGAAATTGGCCGATATGAGCATTTCACCGATATATCCGAATCTGTGTTTACGTTTGCTGAAAAGAAAACTTATATTTTACAGAATTAATAATGCTGAAAAGATAAGATAACATTTTAACTAACATTAAGCCTCAATTTAATTTCTTTGTCATGGTTTGATGAAAACAACCTTTTTTTAATCCATATATATATATATGGCTTGATATATCGGTGTCTGCAATTTTTTAACCCCTAATATCGGTTGGGCTCTTTTTTGTTGTTAAACATCTTCATCACTGGTTTCATACCGTATTAAAACACACGGTAGAGAAGCAGTGCATCTGGCATCGGACGAGAAATTCAGGTTTACTGAGCAAATCGTGGGGGGGGTCCCTTTTATCTTAGCACTTCACCTTAGAGCACGACAGTATCAATAGAAGCCGCTAAGAAGGTTGAAAGTAAAATCCACTGTTTTAAAAGCACAGGTGATGCTCAGTGCATTTCAGGAGAACTTTACGATTCAGTGTAGAAGCTTATCTGCTTTTTACTTTTAAGGATTTCGACACGTGATCGGCAGCAGATTAACTTTCTGTGTCACCTGAGCAACTTGCACACTTGCCAACTCTTCTTAATGATTGGGTCGTTATCAGTTAATACTTCAATAAAAGATAAGAAAGTTTCAAAAACCTTCAAATTACTGCCGACAAATGCTCCGACAGGTGGATCCTTGAAGAGCCGAACTAACCGGATATTCAGGATTCCTTGTGGTCGTCGACCAACACAATACTTTTAGCAAAGGGGAAGCTGAGGGTCCACGTGTAAGAAACCCAAGTTCTCCAACTGCAGCTCAGGTGACAGTGGGAACGGGAGAAGCCGGGGACACAAGTAACAGAAATCGTCTCATTTTGGTTCGGCCTTAGGTCCAAACAAAGATCTGAGAGGAGCCAAAAATGCAAAGAACATCACCTACAGCAGTTTTCTTATTTTTTAAAACATCGTGGATCAGGTGGATTTAGAACAATGTGGATCACCTCTTTATATCAGGTGTCCTTAAAAGGATAAAGTGTTCCTACAGCCCAGAGCACATGGTCAGTGAGAGGATGTCGCTCAGTAAATGTACACGTCCCTCATTTTTAGACTATAAATATTGGCAGTCAAAGCAGCCGTCACTTTCCCCCCCCCCCCTGAAGCTCAGCTGCTGTTGTACAATTGGACAATGCTCCAGGCTATCTGGTGCTGCCGAGTGGTTGTGCTTCCCGTGTGCAGCCTGTGACCGCTCGTCTCATCCCCGACCACATTTTGCATATTTTGTTTTTCTCAGGGTTCCGTCACTGCTCCAATACGCCATCCTTCATTCTCCTGCTCGTTGGTCAGATGTGTTAATTTTTTATTTATCTTAAATTAGAATATTTCTGTCCCTCATGCAACGTTAAGGTATGATACAGTGTAATGTACAGAGCTGTGGCTGAAGGCAGGGCAGTGCTATTCCAAGTAGATGTCCTCTGTCGGGCACGATAACTCCACAAATTCTTTATAATACAACTGGAAGGCTTTCCTGCAAAACAGAAAACAGTAAACGGTCATTCAAAGATTCAAACATTCACATCCTGGTGTCTTCTTCCTTATTTGTTTAGTTATTTAACTGAAAGAAGGACAAGGACAGTCAATAGAGGCCAGTTAACAAAATATATATATATGTCATAATAATCATATAATAAGATATATATATAAGGATATACAATAATAATTTGGTGGAGAGCATAAGGAAAAACGTTCAATATTAAATTATATTAATAAAATGACCACTGTTATAACAACAATAATCTCATCATTAAAATTTTTTTCTTAAATGATGAAAAACACAATAATCATAATAATAATCAGATTAAATAATAATAATAACAATAATAATAATCTTAATTAAAATATATAAAACTTGTCTTGTTGCCACTAATTTGATTGTGTTGTCTTGTATTGTTTCTTATTAATCATCAATAGTGACGCTTATAACTTTGATTTATTTCATTCTTTGTTCTCTTTGGTATTTATTTTTAAATGCTTATGAAATGAACTCCGGCTGCAGATCATGAAAGGGAACCTGATTTACTTGTGAGCGAAACGATGGTTGTGCATTCTGTTAGAGGAAGAGGAAGTAACGCATCCTCAGGGCCCAGTGCTTTGTGTGTGAGTTTGATGTGTTGGTGCTTTGCCACACACTGCTGTTAACTACACAAAGAACAAAGAACACAGTCCGACGCCTGTGTTCTTTGTTCTCTGAATGTAAAGTATGTTTTGAATCTGGTAGCGTGCAGATGGATCTAGATCTGGATAAGATAATGCAGGTCTCTCATTTGGTGTTAAATAGTTGCGAGGACTTCATAAAGAAATGCTGCATCACTGACAAATGATTTTAAAAACTTAGATTTATAATGATTATTTACCTGCAGCAAGATTTAATAATGTTCTTGTCCGCCTATAGGGCATAAACCTCCTAGACTGGATATTTAAAAAGCGACTCACCCTACTGACTCTGCCAGGGGTTTAGTGGAGTTTTCAGACACAAACACATGGCAGGCAAATCTCTGGTCTGCCGGATGTTTCGTGATGAAACCAAAATACCTGCGGAGGGGTCGAGGAAAACCATGAAGGAACTACACAGAAGTAAAATCAACACATTCAGCATCGTCATCTCATTCTTTCCAACACCATTACGTCCTGGTGATGATAACGTGCAGTTTGATCAGCTGAGGCCTGTGTGTGACGTCAGGTAGATTGGTTGTTTTTAAGCAACACCTTGTGGTGGAATTAATGTTTGGTCTCTGAGGAAGAACCAAGGCGGAGAACATAACATTTTCAGTCCAGTCTATATTTTCTGGGTTTGGGTTTTGACTTGTTTAAACCCTTGACCGAACACTTTGCCTCAAGCGCTTTACTTACTTGCTGTTTTTGGGGTGATAGCCGCAGAAGGAGACGTTCTTTAACTGGAAGAAGTGACTGCACTCATTACTCTGTGAAAACAACATGGAAAACAAAATAAATGTTGAGATAATTAACGTGAACAATGATTTTGAAAATCAATGGATCATTTACAGGATTCATTCTGGGAAATTGCAAATTTGTGGTAGACAAAACTAGTGGAAACTACTACAGTAAACCTATAATATCATTTTGGATAGTGTGGTTATTAGCAATACATCAGGAAAAGCAGCTCACTAGGAAAAAGTTGTATTAATATTTTTAACTTTTTAATTAATACAGGATGTGCAAACATAAAATGTCAGAATTGATCCTATGTTCAGTGTGAAGTAGCATGTAAAGTCAACATCATTTTCTGCACTGTCCATTAGCAGCCACATGGGGGCGACATGCCTCAATCGTTCAATGGGTTTCTGGTGCGAAAGATGAACTTTGACTTAAACACTAAAGAAACAACACATTAAAAAAACGTCTTACTCTGTCACAAGCGTAATAATCCTCTTGAACTGCGAGCTTGACGCCTTTCACGCTGATCTCCAGGATGCAGGAGGACGGTGGGTTGTACTTGACCGTCATCCTTCTGTTGGTGGCAATCTGGAAAACACATTTAGAAGATTAACCCTCAAACATAGACATCAATTTATATACAATATAATAATATGATATAATGAAAATAACGTTTGGAATATGTTGATATGTATGCATGTGATTCTATCTTTTTATTTAAATGCACGTTTTCTGGACACGTCACACACTCAGATAGAAATTGTTAAGAAGAGTCAAAAGGGAAACATTACAATCAGGAGATCCTCTGCCTCATTTGATACCTTTCACATTATGTCACGTGTCTTTTACCTGAGTTTTCAGGGACAAACGCTGAGGTGGCATTTATCCCCATTGAAAGCAACACTGTAACTTTTTTCCTGGGCAACAGCGACCTCTGCAGGCCAAGTGGTAATGAACTTTTTTGTTTATTATATTACAACATGGTCCCACTCGCTGAACCGAAACTCAGCCAACGCACCAAACTCCATGTGGAAGTCTCGATATTTTAAAAGCATTTCTGGCTGAATTTTGCAGATAAACTCTGGTTTTTAACGACTCTTTAACAGATCTACATCAATTCCGCATTGCTTTTCAACCCGTCCGGCCTCATTCCAACAGTTTAATCTACTGACTTCATTCAGTTTGAGATCCCGTCCACTCTAAAAGGAACATAGAGCAAGAACACACATTCAGGACACAGAGGAAAAGGCACCATCCTCCCATCACGATGATTTTTAAAGTTCTCATTTTAAGGTACAACGGCTGCATGAGGCGACTCTGCTATAGTTGTCAAATGATTTAAAAGCTAAAATATGCAAAAGACACATTTATTAGTCTGGTACCTTCTGCATAGCGGCGCACAGAACATCATTTCCTTTGTGGTAGGGGACTTGGACCGAGCCCAGGAACTTCAGCCGGTACCTGTCCATCCACTCACTGCTCTTCACTGCACAGGAAGGAAATTAAAATGATAAGAATAAGTCAGAGCCCATGAAAACACAACGTAACAAAATGATTTGCAATAATTTATTCAAGATACAAAATCCAGAGCGAATTTTCAAAAGAACTTGACGGAACAACTCAGGTTCCATATATTTGTTGTAGAGTTGTTTATAGTTCAACTGTAAATTATCAAGCCTCAATTACATATATTTATCATTAGGTTTTGATAACAGCATCTTAAGAATCATTAAGAATTTCCTCATGTTCTCCTGCAGAAGTTAATACCAGCGACACATTTCTACATTGTGAAACTTAACCGCGAGGAACAAACATCGTTTCAAGCACCAATCCAAACTCTTCCGGTGTCGTTACCTTCGGTGCCTTTGTAGCTCTCTGCGTCCTTGGTCACTTCTATAGCATAGTAAGCCGGGAAGATCCCACGGGCGCCAGTTCGCATGTTGTAGCCCTCGTACCAGTAATCCTCCGCCTGGACCTCCACCAGCAACGGGTCGTCCACCTCCAGCTCCAACTCGTCGTCATGGCGGGGGACAAATCTGTGGAGGACAAATTCAGTTATGCAGCTGATGTATAGAGACACAATAACGTCTCTCAGGTTCTGTCCGCCGGGACGTCTGGTTCATTTTCAAAGTAATAATCAGCTCGAAAATGTCTCTGACAAATGATCTCTGACATGATTTCTATAGCAACCAAGTTTTAAAGTGACACTTCAGACACTATGATAATAATAATTCTCTTTTTTCTTAATTTGTGTCCGAGTGTGTATTTGACAGAACAACAAACAAACTAATGGATTGAATGGAAAAAAGAGTCAAAAGACTCAGAAATCCAACTCTTGATACTTAATATGACCTGAAACTATCACATAACCAAGCTAAGTAGCTCGCTGCTGCAGTAAGAGACAGACGCCATAAACTGTATGAAGATGGACATGAAGGCTCACAAGTGAAGACAATTCCTCTCGATCGCCCCCTGGTGGCGAGCCTAAAGGTCATAAACACTACTGCCGCCTCCATGTGAACAATTTGTGTTTTAATAAACATCACGAATCTGACACCCTGATCAAATGTGCAAGATCCAGGATATTGTGGTTTCATTTTTGTACAATGGGAGGAAGTAGAGACATGTCCAGTCTATGATGCAAAGATAGAAACCCATGTTATTAAAGGCCAACTGTAACACAACTGTAAGTGTGCACGTGAGGACGAGGATGATGATGCTGGTGCAGTTCTTCCTCACCTGTACACGGCTCTGTGGCTCTGGTCCTTCTCCTCGCCGTTTATGACACACGAGTATAAACCAAAGGACTCTGCACCTTCAACACCAAGCAAAAGAAAAACACAAGGGGAAATGATATAAAGAGAGAACAAACAGTTTCTAAAGACTAACGACAGCGTCAAACTGCGATAAAGGTTCTCCCTTAACAAACAGAAAACACAACCGAGGCACATGGTGTTTACTCTAACGCTCGCATGGATTCTTTACGACCTATGAATCACACTTTAATTAGGTGTGTGACAGCTGAGCTTCGTGTATTTCTATTTACTTTCCCCCCGGACACATCAGTTATTTAGATGAACTGCTGTGGTGTTTCTAATGAGTCTGTAAAAACATGGACGGCGTCCAAGTGGACAACAATAGAGGACCATTAGAGGAAATGACCACATATACATTACAGACAAATCACTCTGTGTCTCTTCTATGAGTCCTCTCTTTATAAACACCGTCATGTGGGTCAGCCCATGATTCAGACTGGGGACAAAAGGGATAATGAAGGTAAATCCTCCATCACAGGACCGTTGTCCTCTTTCTTTCCACTAGGAGTGAAAGAAAATATATATATATATATATATATATATATATATATATATATATATTCTGGGAAAGCTGCAGAACTGGAAACTGACAGATTGAAGCTGTTGCTCAAAGCACATCGAGCGACAGAGTTCATTCAAAGTCTCCAGATGATGTGACTGACTCATCCTTCCTCCAGCAACAAAACAAACTTTGCAGATGTTCTTGTGTCTATGAAAAACTACTGTAAAGAATGTCAAACTCATGACTTTAACAGGGCGTCTTGGATTGTATGTCAATTTCAAGTCAAAGTTAAAATGGTTAAAATGGTTACAGGTGGTAAAGTTGGAAGATGACAAGTTGTGGGAGTCAGAAAGAAACGAACACTCACTAGACACCGGTCCTCTCCTCATGACTGCATTTAGCCATATACTAGCTCAAACTGTGGTTCAGTTGCATTATGGGTAATGCCATGTTCGGACTACTAAATCTTTTGATCCCTGCAATTTCACCTCGATATTCAACCCATCTTCATCTTTGATTTGCCGTAGTTGTCGACGATTGGTCGAGACACCTTGAAATCTAATTGGAGGCAAATCAGGAATTGTGCCTTTGAAAAGTTTGCCCATTTGTCTTTGATGTGGGGAAAATAGGTGGCGAATAAACCTTCAGCAGATTTAGCTGAGAAACAATATAGAAAAACCACATAATATATAAAACCACGTCCCTGCCTCAGTTCCTCTAAACACACATCGACCAACTTTGTTTTAATGCCCAGAAAAAGGCTCAGAACCTGTTTGTTAATGTGATAAATCTGGACATCACATGGAGGTAAATCCATGAAACTGCAGAATGTTTTTGGCCCAGTGTCCCTGCCCCCCACTGCCGGTCATTTTAATGTCCAGCTGGGTTTGTGCTCAGAACACGCTGCTGTCACTCTGCTGATAAAGACATTAACAAGGCAGAGACTTACAAGCTGAGTCGGGAGATACGCCCTCAATTAGTGCAACTTTCAAGTAAATCACATTGTGAAACGAGCTAATATTCATCTTTAGAACATAATATCATCTCTCAGTAATAGTACATTATTGCTCTGTAGACTTTTAATCATGATTTTAACCTTAAATTTGAACCATTTCACGAATAAAAACCTAAATCAGACCTTTTGTCACAGTGTCCAGAGAACAACCAGTCATGTGCATGATGATCTGAGCTGTACGGGAACTATTCCAGCTCCTGAGAATCTCTGGAGTCATCATCAGTCACTTTAATCCTTTTCCACCACGCTGCCAATTCATCCAGACAGGATTCAGTGCTGAGTGACTGTGTGTTCACAGGGACGTGCACAGAGCAGCAGGCTGCACTGCTGATGTGTCTGTTTCACACATCATTTCATGGGAACTTCAGATTTGTATTCTGATAATGAAAGTATCACTGAGAATGAGAATCGAACTGAGAATCTTCTGAAATGATGGATCACAGCATCTCTTCGGAAAAAACCTTATTCTCTTGTTCAAGCCCTATGTCTCTCTCTCTCTTTCCCTCGCTCTGCCTCTTTTATTGTTTCATAATTATGGATAAAAAACAAATAATCAAATTATCACAAGCAAAATATTTGTTCCTTTACCTGAAAACTCCCCATCAAAAAATAAAAAGTGTTGTTTAGTATGTTTAGGTGGATGGTATCAACCAGTATTTTTCCATTATTGGTATTGTTTATGCCACATTAGAGTAAATACATGCAAGATTGCATGTTAAATATTACGTTTGATGCAGTGTCGTGCATTCTGCTGCTCTGCATTTGATCAATCTCACTAAAAGCTTTTGTTATCTTTCAGTTTGCTTGGAATAATTCATTGTATCACATTATTATCTAATTCCAGCAGAAGTCGACACATGATAAAACACATTTTTCACCCACACCTCTAATAATATGTGACAATCTCAATTTAGGAATATTTCATTGAAACTACACCCCTTAGTTAAACAGCCTTAACACAAAGAACTAACCATCATGTACTAATGGAAATAACTTACTGGAGGAGCTGGAGCGTCCGTTCATGAAGACATTGAGGAACTTCTTGGAGAAGTGCAGGTCGGCCTCAGGTGTGGAGTCTTCAGACAGACAAGCTGTGGCCTCTCTCCTGACTCCTCCTATCTGAGCCCCGTCCTCGTCGTCCTCATCCTCCTCATACTCCTCGCCGATGGCCGACTCGTAGGGCGAGGAGACGCAGTTGTCGTAGATGGTGGCCGTGTCACTGTCGTCACTGTAACCTTGGTAACACTGACGGAGACTGACCAGCTCCAGCTGAGCGTGCTCATCCACCACCAGCGTGTATTTGACTGAGTCATACGAAAGGCCGCTGGCCTCCGAGCTCATGGAAGTCCTTGGCGGGGCAGATCTGCCACCGCCGCCGCCATCGCCTTTTCCTACGCACTTCCTCATTCTTCCGTCCATAATTATCCTGTCCACATCCTCGTCCTCTCCACAGTAGCTTTCATCTGTGGCGTCCACATATTCCACCGAGGACCCTGCTCTCAGGACATCCCCGGCCCCCGTTCCTGCCCCCTTCAAGCTGAGGTCCAGAGCGAGGGAGGAGCGAGCTGAGAGAGCCATGCTGGGCGGCGTGATGAGGGACTCTATACAGGAAGCATACGAGGGTGGGGGGATGTAGACCTCGTCCTCCTCGTAGATGGAGGGGTTTGTCCGATCTGGGAGGGGCTGGTACGGAGGCGGGCCCTCAGTGTCGGAGCTGATGGACATACGGCCCTGCTCAGTCTGCTGGGAGAGATAAGGCCGGTCCTGAATGGTCGGGGGTTCTGGAGAGTCGGCAGAACGCAGCACAGGAGTCAGATAGATCTCCTCTGTAGGCTCCACATGAACGTCCGTGTGGTAGCGGATCCTCTCCCGGTGGTTCCCACTTCCATCTACCTTCCCTGCAGGATACAGGGGAGCTGGTGTGTAGTTCTGCGGTGGCGGGGGAGCCGGTGGCTTCTCCTGAAGTTTGGAGCGCGTCACCGCTGCCGTGGTCGAGCCGTGCGAGTGTCCGGAGCCGTGTCTGCAGGGGCCGTCGGTGGAGGTCCCCCGGTCTTTGGTCTGTGCTCCGCCGCCCTGCACCTTGTCCTCGTCGCTCAGACAGCTGTGCTCGTGCGGAGGGGTGAGCTCACCTAGAGAGAGGTCGGACGCGGACAACAACAACATGCACACGGCCGCACAAACACACAGGCACACACAGAGGCCAGACACGCACACGGAGTAAACACACATGATGCAGAGACGCAGACATGAGCGACAAGCAAATGCATGAGCAGACGCGAAGGCCGGCATGGCAGCAAATGCACAGGGATAAAGTAAAGCACAGACAGGAAGAGAGAGGAGTAGAAATGATTAGGTAACAGATGTGAGGATTACGCAGCTAAATCCCCATTACTCATCAAATTCAGAGCGCAGCCAAGAGAAGGTGATTGAGGCGTTATGTCATAATCCACTGCCAGGAAATCCAGGCATGATAATTTCAATTGGGGATGATGACGTCAGAAAATACAGGAAAACAAAACGACATGTGAGTTCTGGATGTTTTATTATTTATAGAATTTATGGAGCAGAATGGCTAATTGAAAATTAAAGTGTGGCATTTTGAAAATACTTGAACATTCCACAATAACGATATTAGAAAGACGCCGCACTTTTGGTTTCAACTATTCTGAGTTGTGGAAGATTCCGTAAAAGCAAACCTCTGCTTTCCTTTGTCTGTGAGTCCGTATGATGTCAGTTGCTAATCTGCATGTGAATAGCAACAGTTGTGTTCATTGTTTAATCGGTTTCACCACAGTCTGGTGGAAAGCTTGAACTCATGCCTTGAATTTGTTTTTCTATTTATTGTTATTGTCTCGGTCTTATATATATATATTTATGTTCTTAGCTGGAGCGACTTGCATAGTTGGATTACTTCATTACTTCCTCTATTACCCAGGAGGTTACGTTTTCATTGACATATATAAATTCAGTCTTATAATTAAATACATTTTAATGAACTTAATTAAGTTAATTAATTGATTACATTTTGGATCCACATTTGGCTGCAGAGTGGATCGGTGTAACTGTGCCAGCTTAGCGTGAATATTCCCATTCTGCCTTTTATCACCATGAGTAGAAAAGCACAAAAAGGAAAGTTGACTTAATTTTTTTCGGGTTTTATTCCCAGTGTTTTTTCAAATATTTGAGAATATAAGTAATTTATCACTTTTTCCTGCAGCGTTGAGTCGTTAGCAGTGAGTTTGGTTGGTCTGCCCCCACATGCCGCTCTGAAAAGAGCTGTTACAATGAGCCACGACAGCTCCCGGCTGGCTAAGCCCCAAGCTGGATAACACACACCCACACACACACACACACACACACACACACACACATGCACACACACCCACAGAATATACCATTGCCTCAGCTAGCTACACTTAGCCCAGCATAGCTAATCCAAGCTTTAACACTGTCCCCTGGGGATCAGAGACACACACGTCCTGCCAGAATCACTGCAAATCACACGTTCAGCTGCTGTGTTAGTAGCACAGGGATGAATAATGTCATCTGTGCACATCTCAGGTATCAATACAAAAAATAACTGACAACTCAACTAAAACTAGAGAAGGGAAAACTCACCTGTTTTCAGAGGCGACGACGAGCCTGAAACCTTCTCCTGCCAACTGTACTTCTTCCCGAAGGAGTTGTTGTTTAACGTGTCCTGTGGAGATGCAGAGGAAGAGAGGAGGAGGAGGAGGAGGAGAAGAAGAAGGGAGTCGTGGGAAAGAAAAACAGACGGAGTAAAGAGAGGAAGAGAGAGACAGAGAGGAGAGGGAGGTTTGGTCAGTGAGTTCTGGATCCTGACGCTCAATGTACACAACGTTTTGTCCCTGTCTCTCTCTCCCTGTCTCTTTCTGTCAGTTTACACACACACACACACACACACACACACACACACACACACACACACACACACACACACACACACACACACACACACACACACACACACACACACACACACACACACACACACACACACACACACACACACACAAAGCTTTCATTCATTTGAATGAGCAGGGATTCTTTGTCTGTGCTCCGTGGTGTGCATTTAAAGGGGAACTAGACCTTTTACCCAAGCGACTGGGAAACGCACACACACACACACACACACACACACACACACACACACACACACACACACACACACACACACACACACACACACACACACACACACACACACACACACACACACACACACACACACACACAGTCTCTTTGCTGTTTTGGGAAGTTGTCGGGAAAGATCCTTCTCTGGAAACCACGATACAAACTCTACTTTAAAGGGTCATTTCACCATAATCACAAGAACTTCTTTTTCCTTCATTTCGTGTCTCATTTGAAAAATGTAAGTTCACAAAACTGTCTTACCTTCATTCGGATTTTCTAGAAATACAAAAAATACAAAAAATCTAAATCAAAACCTTGGATTTGCTGCCCTTCACTTGTTCATCCTCCACCTTGTGGTGATGTAGAAGAGTACGAGCGACATCAGTGTGGTTAACAGGGGAGACCACGCCCACTCCTGACCACACCCAGTCAGAGGAGGAGGAGACTTGGAAAGTTCAACCAGTGACATTTCTCTCCAGCCTCGCTCCCCCTCGATCATGCATCATGTGATCAAAACTTTAACTTTAACTAGAATGTTAAAGCAAACCAGGTGAAAAATTCAATCAGAGTGTGATGCAGTTCTAAATGAGTGACTCTGCCACAGAAGCAGAGACAGACACGGCTGAGAGAGAATTTTTAACAGCTGGAAGGAGAACCGGAAACTCCTGTGACGACGACGCGATGTCCAGAATAAGATTGTGTCCTCCCCCCTCTGTCCGCCCACTGCATGACTCATATTACAGTCCAGGCGAAGACAGAGCTGTTGCCATGGTAACGCCTGCATTAGCAGGTGGGAGACAGCAGCGTCAGTAAGGAGAGCAAAAAGTTGGTCTGACAAAAGAGAGGGTAGTGACTCAGATACAGTGTGTGTGTGTGTGTGTGTGTGACTAAGATCTACTGGGATTGACTGATAACACATGACTATTTCAACTATACTTCCAAATTTGGCTGTAGGCCTCACACACACACACACACACACACACACACACACACACACACACACACAAAGAAATGGAAAAAAATGACTCCCCAGCCAGTGCAGTTTCTGTGTAAATATTTCTACATACCCATTTTTATATAAAGCCCAACGCAAGGACATGTGACCTTGACCTTTTGACCTTTAAATTACCAAAATGGAATCGGTTCATCTTTGAGTCAAAGTGAATGTTTGTACCAAATTTGATGAGATTCCCTCAAGCCGATCTTAAGATGATCCCTTTCAAGAAAAAACATTAACATACTTTGTGAGTCCAACGTGACCTTGACCTTTGACCTTTGGCACTCTTGAGATATCATCATGTTCACGGTAAATAGGACGGACAGACAACCCGAAAACATAACGCCTCCAGCCACAGGCAGTCGCCGGCGTGGAGCCATAACAATATGAACTATTTGCCAACTGAGAGTCAAATATAAGAGTTTTGACTCTGTCCCGAGTATAATTAACTCTACTTTTGCTAAAACACCGAAAATATAACTCATGAATTTGCTGTGAATGTTTAAAACTTCTTTGCTTCTCCTGAGTCACCGTCGCCTCCAGTCTGCTCAGACTTAGTTGCTCAGAGACGTATTATAACTTCACCACCACCCACTACAGACCAGAAACCATGTTTGGCAGCAGAATAAAAAAAAACATATCGCCTCCTTTAAAAGTAACAGAAACCCTCTGAAGTTTGTTTGGTACAGTTAATCCAGGGGTTTGAGATGCCTTCCTTCATGTGGATTATCTCCAAAGGTTTATCAGATTACAAAAAACACAATGCAAACAAAGTAATAACTGAGATCTGGGAGCATGAGGCAAGAACAAGAAAGACTGAATCTTACAATTTGGCAACTTGTTTACATTTGAACCAGAAAGTCGATTTGTGTCATAACTTTCCCATATTTCTTAATTTTCTTATCTTAATGCATTTGGTTAATATGGGATGTTTTTATCCTGCAGTCAGTGAAAGATGGAAGCAAATATTTAAACTCCCTTCCATTCTTTTTGTATGACTTAAGGGTTTATTGTGTCCCCCCCCACACACAAACACACACTTGAACATAAGGAGCGTGCTGCAGCCAGATGAGAGATTAGACTCAGATTAGGAATCCTCCCTGAGATACATGTCTGTGGAATCATTCTACTTCAGCCGAGACAATCTGAGAAATAAAACCCGCCTGAGCACAGATCAGTTATTTTCTCTTTAAAAACAGGTGAAAAGAATATTTACTTTAAAAGAACTGGTTTAGTGTCTGATGACAGTTTTATTCTCTGGCACAGACGCTGGCTCCTGGCAAATTGTTGCATCTAAAAATAAAGCGTCACTACTCTAACCTTGATTCATATTCAGAGTTGTGTTGTCGAGCCAAACGATGCGAGAGCTAACTGCACGTTTTTTGCATCTCCACTGATCCACTGACCTGGAAACAGTCAGCCAGTGTGTTGTCTCTTCTTGCTCTCTGTAGTTCTCAGTCTGAGTTAAACTGTCAGGGTGTCATCAGCACTCGTGCAGCTCACCTCATCCCCTGCACCTCCGGACTTAACCTGCAGTTTTCACCGTCAGCTTTGTTAGAGCTCGTAAAGCTGCAGCAGTGTCTCAAGTGTTGGTGTGCAGGGAAAACAGGTCAAGCACAAATCACTTTGGTAATTTGTGCATTTCAGGATCAGAAGGGTAAGAGTGAAACTAAATCAATTAACTTACTTGTATGTCATCATATGTACATAAAACTTTATTTTTATCTGTCAAACTCTGAAAAAAGAACGGATACGATTATCGTAATTTTAAACCAAAGCTTTTTAGTCGGTCGCTGAAACTTTGAAGCTAACTATTAAAAGATCGCAGTCGCAACAAACGGTCAAATGAATACCACGAACATTAAAACTTCTGCAAATCCAAAAGGATCCCAGATCTGCTGCTGGTGGATGTTATGTAAATGAGATTGTGTTGCTTCACATCGACAAGGTTCATGCAAAGTCCCATTTCAGGAAGATTTCACTCATTTAACATGAGATATTTAGAATCTGGTGTGTGTGTGTGTGTGTGTGTGTGTGTGTGTGTGTGTGTGTGTGTGTGTGTGTGTGTGTGTGTGTGTGTGTGTGTGTGTGTGTGTGTGTGTGTGTGTGTGGAGAGCGAAAAAGGTTCCAGGAGACTGGAAGACTCTCCGAGAACAAATGTTTCAAAGCAATTATTTCCTTTATGCTTTTCAGTTCTGACAGCTTAAACACACACACACACACACGCACACACACACCCACACACACACACAGAACAAACGCACCGCAGCGAGTACAGTGGGCTCGTTTCCACCTCATAAGCAGAGACACGTATACTACTGCATGGGTTGATCATGATGACAGGGTGCATTGTGGGGAGGGTGTGTATGTATGTGTGTGTGTATGTGTGTGTATTATCACTATCCTATATATTACTATATACATTGCATAACTAGTATCACCATGCAGGCACTTTCATTCCTGTGGAACCTGGCTCGTTTGAAATAAAACATTTTCTCAGATATGTAATAGTATAAATTAGCAGGAAATGAAGATTATAATTAATTTCACTTGTTGTTGGCTTGAGTTTATAATTTAAAACCCTTGAATTACTCTGCAGCTATAAAGACGTTTCTCACTTTCATCCATGTAGCAGCGGTTTTGACCGAACATGTCACGATAAACCTTCTGGATCCAGAACCAAACACCAGACAGACAACAAGATATCCTGCGGCTGAAGAGACAGAGACTGTCCTCAGGAGTTGAGACAGAGACGATGCTGAGAGGGACGATCGATCTTGCCTGTGGAGACGTAACAGCAGAGGAATGCTAATGTTGGGTGTTAATAATTCTTCACTTAATTAACTGGCGGCTCATGTCTGTTGCTGTACTGGACTTTTGCTGTAGGAAATCCCATCAATGGTGGAGACAATGACAACATCTGATGGAAGCCATAATGATTCTTTAGAGGATTGTCATGTAGTGAAATATATTAAGTTTGAACCATAGACTGTATATTAAGATGGATGACATGGTGCCGGGGTGTCGAGGTTTCATCGATACACAAGCTCGACAAATCGCGAGTCAGTCTCAGCTGCCAATCATGATGTTCCGCCCCCTTTTTATAGCTTCAAATAACTAATCAAAACCAAACATACCAGAAAAATCCAGATGTGAACTTCTATGTGATGTAGACGTCTGGGTTTATGACCTATACTGCAGCCTGCCACCAGGGGGTTTAAGGTTCAGGTGTCAACACCCTTAATGAGGAAGTCAGGTGACTTTCTTATAAATCAACAAAATCTGTTATAGGTGAATCAAATCTGACACTGTTTGATTCCACTTGACTGTGGACGACAATGGTTTTTGAGGCATGACCACAATCTTTCCCTATTCTTAAACTTCATCGTGTCATTTTAACCCGAACAACAACATTTCCCGAAACCTAACCTACGTCATTTTGTGCCTTAACCTAAACAAACCTTAGACATAGTGTTGTCACATTATCAAACAGATTCATTAGATTAATAATAGCTCCAGACAAACGGTGTCATCCTGCTGATGAGAAATGTTAAATGTGCCTCGTTCATTACAAAAAATACTCAGAATCTCACACACTGTGTTTTGCGTCATCAACACCCACAAGCATGAGCATGTGTGTTTGGGTGAGGCGGTGCGTGACAGTGCAGGTATGAGTATGTCTATACTTATGAGGACCCTCACTGACACTGGGCATTCTGTCGCTCAGCATAAACTTAACCAAGACCTTATTGTATTAAGCTTGAAAGAAGCTTTAAAGACAAAATGAAGACAAAATGTCCTCCACACACACAGACAGACACACACAGACAGACACACACAGACACACACACACACACAGAGAGAGAGTCACAAGCTCGGGCAGCACTGGAACACACACAGAGACGGGCACCGATTTGTCGTGACAACTGAGGCTATTGTTCAGTCCAGTAAACAAATCCTGTCAGAGGAGGACTGGTGATGAAGCCGGTGGTGATGTCACGCAGGTCTGTCCATTCACGACTCCCGTTTGTAAATCTCATATTTGTGAGTTAAATCTCCTTCACTGAAACATCCCCTCCACTCCCACTGGATGTCGATCAATTTTCCTCTGCCACAAACTGTGTGTGTGTCTGTGTGTGTGTGTGTGTGTGTGTGTGTGTGTGTGTGTGTATAAGATTAATTGAGGCTTTACCTGTGTGCGTGGCACAATTGGGAAGAGGTTAAGGGTCGTAGGTCTCTTGGGCCGGTAGGTATCCATGGTAACAGGTGCTGCAGGGTCCTTGGTGGCCGGCGGGGGTGCGATGGCAGACGCCTTCAATGTCTCCTGATCGCCGCGGTAACCGTCAGCACCGTCTATGAGGTCCAAATGCAGCATCTCTGCCTGGAGCTGGCCGACGGCGCCAAGCTCTGCCCTCACCGACGTGTGATTGGTTCCTCGCCTCACATGGCCCTGCAGGGATTGGAGGAAACTCTCCGTCAGTCGAGGCAGTGAGAGAGAGAGAGAGAGAGAGAGAGGGAGAGAGAGAGTGGATGTGATGTGGAAGGGATGAGGAGACTGAGCCGGCCAATTAGAAGCAGCTCTGTCTACAGGCTGTAACACTGTCGCTGCCGACACTGAGCAGCTTAAAGCCGAGTCGGAGAGGAGCCTCTCCACATGACAACATTTACCTACCGACAGTAAATGAGAGCGCTGACGTCCCCTGATCGGTTCAGGGTCACACATTTCTCCCATTCGAGCCTCTTTTGATCAGGGTTTATTATCTAGACAAGCGAGTGAGCCGATCAACGACACATAAACACCAGACACGGGATCGGCAGCAGAGGTTTGCTGTTTTTCGGGTTGAAAGAGGAAATATGTAAAAGTTGTTATTGCTCACAACGTTCTGTGGAGCTGTGACAATCATATACGTGTTTATTAACGTCTTTCTGGTTATTTCCAGTCAAAGATAGTTATGTGTACACCAAGCCTTGTTGACAGATGGGAAGCCACTGAGAGAATCCCTGCAGCTGCCACAGGACACAAGTAGATTTATCAAGGATAAGAGTCAACGAGGGTTTTTCCAACAGTTCGAAAAAATAACATTGCAAATCCCCATACTGAAGAATAATAAATAGAAAATAAAGGAGGAAAATCTGTATTTGTTCTATCTTGTATTTAATAAAGTAACATTACACAATAATACTTCCTGGGTATTTACTATACTGGATATATACTATTGTTACAAAACTGTGAAATGATCTTAATCTAAATAAATAAAATAAATTAAAGCGTTTTCTTTTGTTAGATCTGCAACATTTGGATTAAATGTCAAATTTCAGACTCTTCTCTCCACGGGATCTTTTTCTTTTTTTTGCCCATAACTTTCACACGTCAGAGAAGCTGTGTTGAGATCTGTCTGTGAATGTGTTTCACATCGACACTGACGTGAACCCAAGTGACAGGAGAGACGGTAAGTCAGAGGCCAGTGGGCCAGAGCAACAGTCTGCTTTACTCACCATCACCACAGCCACAGACACACACACACACACACACACACACACACACACACACACACACACACACACACACACACACACACACACACACACACACACACACACACACAGACGAGAAACACTCTGACACTGAGTCACAGTTAAGCTTATTACTGTCTTTAGCTCCCTCTTTGCTGCACATAAACAAACTTCCCAAAAAAATTTCCATGTACACAACACGTGATCTGCTGCCCCGCTGTGAACACACACATGCAGGATGTAACATTTAATACTCGACTGGAGTCACTTTGACTTCTTAAGCCCAAAAAGTCTTGAGATTTTTTTCATCAGACACGTTAAGAGGCTTTAACTTCCTGTTAAGAGTTTGCAAAGATTTGAATAATTTGAGCAAATTTGCCCAAAAAAGTCATCTCCTGATGAAGCAAAATGCAAAACTGTGAACATGCAACAGAAACACCAACAGACTGAATTAATTACACACATTTATTTTCACATAATCTCTATATGTTATTATATCCAGTCTTTTATCTTACTGAGACAATACCTGATCATTTATCACCCTGTTCTTACAAATGAGTCAGATAATTGGGAAATGAATTAGTAAAGATACCGGGAAGCTAAACTCGCGGTCTGTAATAAATCAGCCCCGAATCCGCAATGATTGGTTAAGCTTTTTTTCCCACCGGTCAACAAACCCCACTAACATTATAACTGCGATTATAATGGATATAATCTGCTCAGTTTAAATGACTCTGTGTGTTTCATCAGCTCCGACTCAAATCGGCAGAGATGGAAACGTGACACTTGTGTGAACACGATCATTTCTTCTGGAAAGAAAAGGCAAACTCCTTTACCTCCGATGGGAAAAGATTCAATCAGCTTTTTTTTTTGCAGATGTACCTGCGTTAACAAACCCTGCGTATATACCTGCTAATGTTGGTGAAATGTGATGTCAAGAGTAAAGGCTAAAAGAAAAAACAACGAGCTCCTTTCAGAGCAGATCCAGAGACCAGCCGCTATGATAACCACATCCACCACAGTCTGGATTATTTCAGGGGATAAAATCGCCGAGAGTTCAACAAGACTCCTTTTTTAAATTGACCCACATTTTCCAATCATTCAAATAACTAAATCACCTCTAGGAATAAAACCTGGAAGTATAAACCTTATATTGTGTTTATTTCAACATGCACACGCCTCCACGTTGGCTGTGCATTAGCGATCGACTGCGTTATGAAGATAATTACATGTGTTTTCTTTGTGAAAGTAGCAGAGTGGGTATTAGCATGTGTGTGTGTGTGTGTGTGTGTGTGTGTGTGTGTGTGTGTGTGTGTGTGTGTGTGTGTGTGTGTGTGTGTGCTGCTGCAGATGGTGCAAGCGAACTCACAGGAGGGTGAATGGAATAGAGGTTAATCCGACCCCACCGGCTAAGTGTTGCCTTCAAGCACATTTGTATGCAGCGAGACGCCAATCGCAGATATTTGAAAGTCTCTCTCTATCTCTGCCTAAAGAAAGAAAAGAGGATTGTGTGTGTGTGTGTGTGTGTGTGTGTGTGTGTGTGTGTGTGTGTGTGTGTGTGTGTGTGTGTGTGAGAAGGGTTGTGTTGTATCAGTCCCTTTGTACTGGGAATAAAATGGAAAGAGTGTGTGTAGCTGCTTTTCTACTCAGTGATCATCGCCCTTGAAAGTCCACATTTTTGGATTTAATACCAATAAAAAAAAGTCTTGTCGCTTTTCAAATGTTTCTCCAAATGTAGCTTTTTATTCAACAATGGTTTCAGGCTGACTTTGATGTCTGGTACGTCCGGAAATGTCACATGACGTATGTTGAAATGAGGGTTAATCTATCATATGACTGGCACCTGAGAAAATGCCACTGCAGCTGCAAGGTGTAAATAATGGAAGCAGGACATTGTTTGAATGAAAATGCAAAACAAAAGCAGCAGAGAAACCTTCTCTGGAAATTACAGAAATAAACAAAAGTCGATAATTGTCAGGATCCAGATTTGATGTGACCGGTGTTTATGGCTCCTGCTGTTTTCACAGTTGTTAAAACAAACTCCGATAGCGTTTGATCAAATCCATCTGTCCACCTGTTTATGCCTCCATCCATCTATCCATTCATTTACCACTACCACCAAATTTTCAGCTCAGCCACATCATATCTGTTTCTGCGTCTGAAATAAAAATACAACCACTCTCATTTTCATTCCCTTTTCTCTCTTCAGCCTCTTCTTCCATCTAACTTTACACCTGCTGACGATCAATACCTGCTAATACAGCTATTTTTTAACTGGCCCCTTTAAGAGAGCCTGGCTCTTGTTGCTAGGAGACAGGGGGCTCAGTGAGGATGAGGAGGCTGAGGAGATGCTGCGGTGACGCTTGCCTCTGGACCAATCAGAGCAGCCGGAGAAGGGGAATCACACAGGCAACACGTAGACCACAACAACACAAGAAAATGAAAAAGGTCTGAAAGTCCTAAATCACTCAAAACATGGTGTCGGAAAATAAGAATATAATTAACACGGTTAACAAATAAACACATTAAGAGAAAGGTCTTAACAGCTGGTGTAAATTAATGGCTACAGATGTGACATCAGATTCCTTGACAGATTATAGTGGAACATTAAAACACAATATTCAGTGCCAACGTTCTGTTATTATATAAAACGTTATCACATATATAATGTCAGCTCCCCAGGCTCATTTACTCATATCAGCTCGTTGTGTTTTGGTTTTCCAGCTCAACCTGGTTTCAGGTAGCATTTAATAAAGCTTTGATAAACCCTCTATAATAGTGGACATAGTATTGATATTGTATTTAACATGTGAAAAAGACATCAAACTATAAAGTCAGTCCTTATCAGCTCCATATGTAATTGTCTTCTAACACAACGTGATGATTTTGACATGTTCCACATCTTCTGCTGCCTGAAAAGTTAATAAGAAATAAACGTTATTTTATACTGTGAATGAATCCACACAGACCAGGACTGAAAAATGTCAACAGTGGCTCCTGCTGATTAAACTGATTAGTCCCAGGAAACACGGAGCTGGTGTCTCTGTGAATGATGCATGACTATGTGCAAACAGCTGAATCCCAGTAAACATCCTGTGAGCAGCAGCGAGCAGGTTCCTCTCTGCTGTTACCATGTGGATGAGATGACGTGAGCAGTATCCAAGGGGGCATTGTGTGTGTGATAGTGTGTGTGTGTGTGTGTGTGTGTGTGTGTGTGCTTCAACAGTGCATGTATTTTCAGCTCCGACACATGCAGTAGGTGAGAGAAACACTGTTGCCATGGAAATAGCCCTCCCTCTCCTCTTTCGAGATTTTTTTGTGGACCCCTCCTCTCTCTCTCTCTCTCTCTCTCTCTCTCTCTCTCTCTCTCTCTCTCTCTCTCTTTCTCTCTCTCTCTCTCTCTCTTCTCTCTTCCTCTCTCTCTCTCTCTCTCTCTCTCTCTCTCTCTCTCTCTGGGTAATTGAAACCTGCTTGTAGTAGCACTGTCACCAAAGTGCTTTGAATCAATCATCTTTATCGATCGGAACGTTTCTAAACAGTGTAATCGAAAGCCCTGAAGTTTATCACCGATGTAAATAATTTAAAAATTCAAATTTGATATCTAAAGGATTTCTGTATTTGAATTTAAACACGATGGCATAACTGTTAAGTTTACATTCATTTCCTCAGGCCTTTTAATTGCAGGTGCTTTAGAACCATTTCAGATTCATCCGACCCACTTTAAACCCTTCCTATAAGTCTACAGGTCTAAATGATGGACATCGTATAAAATAAGCGAGATTAAGTGACGTGTTTGATTGAAAGAAACTTAGATGATAGACGCTGGATTTAATCGTGCATTGAAATTCATGAGACTTTGCATATTTGTTGCAGTTCCTGATATGATTTTTCCTCTGTGCGCAGATCGGGGTGTGTTGAGTGCTGAGGAGGTTATATATGATATGTCTGTGTGCATTGTGTTGTAGTGTTTGATTTGTGTGTTCCAGAGTCACTTCTATGTAATTGCCTGTTCTATCCGACCCCACCCTGACACATGACTTGTCCAACCACCCACACAAAACAAATGGCTGCTAATCTAATCCATTCAGCCCTGCACAAGTGCACAGAAGCACTCCACTCTGACACACACACACACACACACACACACACACACACACACACACACACACACACACACACACACACACACACACACACACACACACACACACACACACACACACACACACAGGTTGTGATAATGCACATTGTCATTTCATGTCTCTGAGGATCAGTAAATCTCTTTATGTGAAGCAGCTCAAGGCCAGAGTGAGACATTAATTCTTCATGAGAACAGCCATGAAATTCAATTTGGAATGAAAATCAATATCTTTATCACATTCATGTTCGTGTTTCCACCACAAACATTCAGTTGAGAAAAGCCTGGAAAGAAGCTGTTGTCTCAAACAAATATCTGCTTATTTTTCCACCTCATTACTACTTGTTGCTCTTTTTCAGTCTGAACAACTTTGGTAAAAAATATGGGATTTACTTCTGCCAACTCCTGAGTTGACAGTTCCTCTGTCTGGACTTTTCTGGACGACAGGTGCTATATGAAAGACGTCCTGCACTCATGTCTATCAAGAGGGTGAGCACAGCCACACCCCCCATCCCTCCCCCCTGCAGAGGGAGACACCACGCCCGTCTGCGGTGTGTGATGCTCCCTCCGTGTGACCCTCCATTATTGATGAGACTAGATCCATCCTGAAGCTCCCCCCCGGGATGATGATGAGCTCACTGATGAGGTCACCGCTCTGTGGGTCAGTGAGGGGCTTCTACGTGAAGTGTCCAGGGTCCATCACCCCTTTCCTCCCCAAACGTGCTGCAGCTGCACCAGCCTCCGCATGCATCTTTCAACAGGCCGGGCCTCCATCGAACAATGTGCACTTTGAAATAGAATGATGGGGGTTAGGGTTAGGGAGAGATGAAGGTCTGATTCAGTCACTGCTCCTCACCTCTGTCCTCCACGTCTGAACGACCGGAGTTCAACAATCTTGTAGAAAGTAGAGATTTACCGATGCTGCTATCAGGAAATCTCCTGTTTCTGTAAGTTTTATTTTTCTGATACTGTCTCCGAGTCTGAAACTGCTGAAAAATCTGTGTACCGATGACACATCTTTCAGTTTTGTGTGAATGAATGAAATCAGCAGCGATTTAAAAAGGATAGAAACGCAGTGATGTCATTTGTTGTGGGTTTTCTGGCTCTGTCTTTGACAACAGGCTCGTCCGTCTGGTGCAGATTAATCGCTAATAAAACAAACAGTCCTCAAGGTCGTTGTGAGCATTGTGGGATTAGTTTCTGCTCAGCGGCTTCAGAGAACATCGTTACACATGTTGTCATGTTGCCTACATTATAATTAACACACCGCAGAAGCCAAATTACACAACCTATGGGGACGTGATGCTCATCTTTCACTGATGATGCATTTTCTCTTTCTGGAATCCTGGTCCAAGTGTTTATGGAATTATATCTCTTTCTGCATGGTCATATTTTAATGATTTGCAATCACTCATAGGACTTTTTTGTGTTTTTCCCACAAAGCTATTCTCAGTTTCACAATTAGTTCATGTAAAATACTTTGAATGCCGATCACTGCCTTCAAAATGTAGTTTGGCAAACTGTCAAATGTGACAAGAGGCTGAAACATTATTGAGACCAACCAGCAGAGCCTGCTCTTTCCCTACACGGCAAACAATCCTTAACTGAAATGTTCCGTAGCCTCTCCACATGTGCAGAAGCCAAACAGGACTGTGTGGCTCATCCTGAGTAAACGAGACTGTAACACATACGGTTTGTTATTGTTGCAGTTGCAAATTTGAGCCAGTATGAGCCATTTTGGATTGTGCTCTCAGGGAGAGGATGAGTCATTGGTGCAGATAGTACATGTGAGCACACACACCTCCAGCAGAAAGCTTTCCCATTCAATAATCTGGGCCATAATTAGCTCCCTGGGTGAAAAGCCAAGAAAAAGCACGCAGAGGGGGAAAAAAAACTGGCTTTTAAATCTAAAAATATCCCAGGAACTACGTAGCATTGCGGCAAATTTCCCTGAAACAAACAAATACGAGTCATGGTGGAAGGAAATCTCTCGTCTTGCTCGTATACGTGACAGAAAAAAGCCCCGAGACCCTCCTGTTGCCTTGGTTACGGTAGAAAAGATGAATGGAGGAGGAGGTGATGAAGGTTTTAGTGGAGACGGAGCCGGAGAGATCTGACAGAATGACAAATTTACCTCTGGCTCATTCTCTCCCCCTGTGCCTCTCCACATCTCTCGCTCTCTCTCTCCACGGCTGCATTTTCACATTCGCTCCAGTTGCAGATAATGACCTCCTTGTTTCCGTGGCAATAACACTTGAGAAAACCAGAGTGTAGATTGAGCCCGTGCTGCTCAAAACTTAACAAAAACACAACAAAACGCTCCATTTCGGGCAAAGTTTCTGAGGTCTTGAAGAAAGAAAATGTAAACAGCTCAGAGAAAATCATCCACACACACTCCAGGATGCAGCAGGGCAATCGTATGCAATCAGACTCTAGGTTTTTAATAGAGCGTCTGTCAGGCCCCCCTCTGCCTCTGGCCTCCGTCCTCTGCCGGCAGGAAGCTGGATGCAGCAGCTGCTCAGGACAAAACGCCACAGAGAAGAGAGTCCGACCCCTCGCCGAGCTCGGACGTGGACACACGGTGTCACTGAATGACGGCAGCATGTCGGACACGATCTGGCTCAATGAGCATGTGAATGAAGAATGGATGTTATGTTATGTTTTTAATGCCAAGCCTCTGTAATACAGTATTCTATAAGGTTATTTTTAAATATTTTAAACTTCCATGTGTCAAATATACTTTGTGTCCAATATTATATTTTGTATATTTAATTTTCCATCCATAGACATAGACTTTGTACAAAGATTGGAAAATGCCTCTCCACTTCCTCACACATCACGCCTCCTTGTGATGGGACGGAAACCATCTTTCAGAAAAATGTATTTGACGTGTGTTGACTTTTTAATTTGGTCCATTTCCCATCCAGTGACATGGAGGAGGAGGGCTTCATGGCCTGTACTAAAGGGACCCACCAGGGGGCGATCAAGACAAGTTGGCTTCACTTTTGGGACCTTAGGAGAGATGACCTCTAAGATAAAGGCTCTCAGTAAAAAAAATGAATAACTTCCTTTTAAGAATATAAACTCGCAGCTCTGTGTGGGGGCAGCTCACCTTCATGTCTGGGCCATTGCAGTTGAGGCTCAGCCCGCACTCGTCTGTGATCTCTGTGATCTCCGACAGGTCGTCATCCTCAAACTCATCCAGGCTGATGTCGTGGGTCAACCTGGTCGAAGGGCGGGGATTAGGGTGAGAAGGGAAAGAAGAGGGAGAAGCACACACAAAAAAAAAATCTAAGTTAATCCTTCATCACTCATCCGCAGCCTCGGAACATCTCAAAATCTCTTGTTGACCGAATTTAACTGGGTGAAAACTCTGAGCCAAAATCCTAGGACACATGAATATGGGTCACAAGCTCTGGTCACAAATGTCAGCATAAAACTTCAACAAAAAAAAGTGTATTCAATATGTTTTTGGATAAAGTGTAAAATAAAAAAAATGGCTTTTAAGGAATGATTACTGATATTTTTGATTTCTAGTAATTTGCCTTTTTAGCTTCCTCAGTTTTTCTCCTATGCAAAGTGTCTTTGTGCTTTGTTAAAATAAAATATTACTATTATTATTATCATAATGGCTGAATTAAGCTTTTTAATCAATAGGATATTCACAAACAAACTGCAATTTTTTGTTTTGCATCTATTAGATGATGGGGTTGGTACACTTTTGAGAAAATCTTTATTTTATTATCAATTTTGCTCGATGCCTAAGATCTGTTACTCTGGAACAGCAATCACCAAAACTCCAAATACCATTTCTGTGCATATCTTCATCAGCTACTTCTCAAAAAAGGAAAGCATTTCAAGATTCCCTTCAACTTCACACAGAGCATCACACAAACAGCCCCGGGCAGCACATTCTCATCACAAACAGGCGCCATTGTCACACCCCTGGTCAGTGAAAACACCAGACACTGGGGTGGTGGTGGGGTGCAGACTGTCCATGTGGCTGCTGGTTAAGCTTCAGCAGCCATGTGGACAAAGCTGCACACCCACAGTGACGAGGACACTGAATCATAGTGATAACGGAGTGGAAGGGAAACATGGATCGCAGGCGACAGCTCAGTCCGAGGGTTCTGTGGCTGGAAGCATATCAGAGCAGACTGAACTAATCCTGACTAGAAGTTTCAGGAGTTGCTTTTCCAAAGAGCCACATTTTTAAACTAATCATCTAAATCCTGTGAGGAAACAGACAAAAGTTATTCTATCTTAAACATCGCAGAAAAGAAATTAAATTAATTGATTTGGTTGTATTTTAAAGCTTTTTATTTATAGTTTATAAGTTATATAAGTCTATGGTTAAACTATAAAATATCAATGAATCATTGCCAAATGTTTTGCTCCTTGCAAAGCTTCAACCTCTGCATCAGTTTTGTACAAGCACATCGACCTAGTGCAGCAGTGCACATAGTTAAAAACATTTTATTTTGCAAGGAAGAGCAGAAGGTCTTAAACACTCCTGCAGCGACCCCGTCCATCACTCCAGATTCAGGCAGGGAAATGTGCTGCTGCTGTAGCAGGATGATTCAATTAGCTGCCAGTAAACAATGCTTCAGTTTTGCCCGTCTGTAATTATGTCCGTCTGTTATCCGTTTTACCCAGCAGCCTCCTGGGCACGGCACACAGAGACAGGGCAGGTAAATGTTATTAGCGGGAGGAAAGAGAAGATGACAGCGATCACAAGGAGCAGCGAGCTGTCGAAGACACCCGGTGAACCTGGAGAGCTACGAGCCCCCTTGTTGCTGCACGATGCTGATGTCATTTCTGACCACATAGACACTGCAGCTGTCTCCTGTACACACAGCTGCCGTCGTCTTCTTCAGCCATCACGTGTCAGCGGCAGGAGTTAAATAGCCCGAGAAGAAGCATCTGTTTAGCTCTATAATGAGGCCCTGAAGGAGGCGGATGGATGGATGATGGATGGAGAGGAAGAGAAAGAAATGAAAGAGAGGGAAGATGAAGAGAGAGAATGAACCCTGCAAACTGCGGGGAGAGAATGAAGAATCCCTGATGAGGATATACTGTACATCTGATAATGAGACATTAAGAAAACCAGCCAGTGGAATACAACCATCCACCTTCATTCAACGGCCCTTTAACTGAGAAGCTGCAGCATCAGTGTGAGTTTAGGTTTGAGTGATTGTACCGATTAAAGTAATTAATGGGAAACAATGAAAAAAGGGTTTTCTACTGTGAAACCTAAGTTGTGCAACAGTTGAGGTTGAAAAATCTGATTTAATTTCCTGCTGAAATAAAAGCTTGTTTTGTAGAGTTTGGATGAGGCTGGTGATCGGATCCATGAATCTAATAAACACAAAAACAATCAATTGATCCTGCAAGTTTTGCCATTGTAACAAAGCCTGATGCAGCTTGTCCCTTAAAACTTCAACCTCAAAGACGGAGCAGTAGAGCGGGTGGATGAAACAGAACCTGGCGGTTTTTGAAAGATGGATCTGTTTGTGTAATCTCAGCCGAAAAGCTTTGTGTTGTCAGTATAAAAAAGGCTGAAGCCACAGTGTCTGGGTAAAGGGAACGAACAGAGAGGGAGTCGTGTATTGTGTTGTTCTTCTTTCTTTAAATGCTGTAATTTAATTGACCTACGCAGATCTATGGTAAAACGATTTGTGCTCGAGTCCACCAGATAAATGTAAAGACTAATCTTCCCTCTCACTCTGATTTACATCTCCATCGACTAAGAGTCTGTAAGAATCAGCAGGTGGGTGAGAGCCATAAGACTCGACCATGGGCTCCACGTGCAGCTGGAGAACCACAACAACGAGCTGCAAGAGGCTAACTACAGCATGGGGGGGTTCTGCTTTAGTCTAAGCAACAAAACAAATTTTGAATAAACAAGGTGAACAGCGCTCTGTTACGCAGCAGCAGCAGCAGCAGCAGCAGCAGCCGGGACTCAACAACATGAGTCGGGTCATTGATCAAATATTCATTCACAACAAGGGCGAGAAAAAACTGAATTTCCATTTCAAGGTTCTGCAAACAGGGTCGAGCTACACTTCTGAACTTTGAGTAAACAAGCAAACAGTAGTGCAGCCCCCCTTATCCGCTGCAGACAGAGAGCTGCAACCACAAACACCACAGGCCAAGCTAATAGCACTGGACTAGTAACTATTAATAGCTGAGGCATTCACAAGGTCAATTTTTTTCCAGCTAAAAAGATATAATTATATTTAAGAAAATCCTTTCTGTTATATATATTTATATATCTCCAGCTCTGCTAATTTTTCCCAGTAAACATGCTCCACTCACCACCTGTGGTTTCAGGTGCCATCCCAACTTGTCCCGACCAAGTCGTCGTTCAGGGGAACCTGCTCTGATTTAAAAACCCAAGAACTGTGCACTTATCAGTTCACTACTAATGTAATTGTTACAGCACAGACAGCTGCTTATATGGGAACAAAATCAATATCCTCCTCGGTGTCCCCCCCATTATCAGCCTCACTTACAGGAAGGAGCAGAAAGGAGGACGGGGGGGGGAGGAGGAGGAGGATCAGAGCCAATCGGCCTTAAATATGTCACGTTATTTTTGACCGTGAATTGCAGGATTTTGACCCGTACTTGCGGCTTCACGAGGACGGAGAGAGAGAGGGAGGGAGCGTAGAGAGGACGAACAAAGAGGTGATGTCGTGACTGTAGATCAAACCCTGAGGAAAGAGGCGGTGTGGACAGTGAGAGGATGGAGAGAGTCATCAGGACAAAAAAGGGAATGGTAGGAGGGAGGAGGGGAATTAAGTGCTGGGAGATAAACCACCAGGACTGGACAGGGTGACCTCTCTGCTGCAGTGAGTTGAGGGTAAAGAGGGATGCGGACACGGGAGAAAACCAACAGAGTGTGTATTACCGAGCAAATTACATCGTCACACATCGAGGCTCACGCATCACAGGGTGGCGTGCCACGTTGAGCACGCTCGACGATCAAAAACGGCGGCACGGTCGCATCACAGTCACGACGTGAAAACCTCCTGTTACAGAGTTCGGGCGGGGGGGGGATATTTTGTTCTGTAAAAGATAAGAGGACTCCTTTATCTTCGAGATCTGTAGGAGCAGAGCAGTTTGTTTTGTGGAGATATTTTATCCCTGACAGCATCATTAAGGCGTAACAGCAAACTCAAGCGATACACGTGCACCCCCACCACTCGGAGTTGTGTTTAAAAAGCTTCCAGCTAAGAAGGAAACACTGGAAATATGAATCAACCTTTTATTCTCAGGGAATTTGAAATATTGATATTGGAATACCGCTCCTTCACTCATTCACGTTTCAAGCAGCCACAATTAGATTAGTAATTAATTAATTTCTATAAAAATCAATTTGAACTCAAGTTCATTTGTATAGCAACAAATTGCAATATACATTATGCATTCAAGGCATTACGTATAAGAAAGAAAATATCCACAACTTCCCACATTTTTAAATCTGTATATTTGCTGTTTCTTCCTTATTTTCCTGACGGTGAACTGAAGATGTTCGGCAACTGCTCAAGTTAAACAAGAAATTAGAAAATGTCACTGTGGATGATGAGAGTTAGATTCTTGCTAATGACATTCTGAATGTGAGGGTGAATGGTTCTCTCGTGTCAGCTGTTATTGGTTCAAGCTCCCCCATGACCCTCAAAGAATAAGTGATATAGATAATGAACAGATGGACTATTGACATTCTGACATTCTAATGGACCAAATGTTTCATCAAGAAGCCCATAAAAGAAAAATCAGCATTCTAATTTATGGTGATGATAATCGTTACAGAGCAACAGAGCAACAGAGCAACAGAGCAACAGAGCAGCAGAGCAGCAGAGCAGCAGAGCTCGCTGGAGGAGAATACAGATCAGAACGACTGGATCAGCTGAGCTCGACAGCAGCGTCCACAGCACCTGACAACGTTCAGAGTCCCAGAAAAAAACATTTCCTTCTAAAGTATTGTCCAAAGTTTGAGGACAAACTAATAATCCTCACAAATTAGGCCTGTAACTCTGGAAGAACACGATAACAAGAACAAGATATGGACAGGAAATGTGAGAATGACACACCTGACCCCAGAGATTAAACACTTTAATCAGAAAATATGCACATATTTTATTATTCTAAGAAATAAAAAATCTGACAAACATTATGTGGTCGTATCAATAATTTAAATCTTTAAATAAAATCTAGTTTAAAATCCAGAGGCCTACATACACATCCTCTCTGGGATTGTATTCCTGAACTACATAGTACAAGCATCCCTCTCACAACCCCCTCAGTGATCAGTGTGTGCTGACGCAGCAGACTGGCGGCGCTGTCCGGGTTCAGAGATGCTTGTGAGGCAGCTACAGTGTCATCATCGCTGAAAGTGAGACGCAGCAAAATCTGCGACTGTAGTAACGACGAGCTGACGCCGACATCCTCACTGTCACACACGATTACCTCAGGGGACCCCGAAAAGCATCCGACCACCTGAAGGAAACTGCTGAAAGATATGAAACGATACAACCTGTTGGGGGAAAATGTCGAGAATGATCGAATCTGTTGGAAATAGGCTTCAAGAGGAAACTTTAAAATGGCCTAGCTTTAGTTCCCCTTCAGGAGATGTGATGTTCTCGGTGCAGCAGATGCGACGTCAGCAGGAGCAGATGTTTGGACGTTTGTATTCTGTGGCTTCTGTTTACACTGCTCACACATCCCGTGTCAGAACTGATCCTGCACATCAACTATTACTATATTTACACATTTATTTATCTACCAGGTACAAACACAGAGGTGTAGAAGGACTTGTCTCAGATATTGATTGACGCTACATGTGCGCTACAACCCACGTGGCCGACTCCCCCCCCATCGCCTACACCTGCAGATTCAACAGATGAATTCGACAGCTCAGGCAAACTGACCAAGAACTGGTCGATTGTATATTCACTGGACGGAGGTAAAGTTCCAAGATGCAAAAATGAGTAACCTTGAAACTGTTTAACCTATTTTACAGGAAGATAAATGACTGAGCTTTTTATGTAAAATACTAAAATGTTATTTTTCTTTTTACATGTAGATAAAGAGATAAATGAACCATTACCAAAAGGACACAGGATTACAACTGGGGAAATGTATTTTTCATTTCTTCAGGCCTTTAAGGTTTCAGGAAAATCCATTTGGGTTAAATATCAAACTCGACTTTTCAGTTTTTTCCAAGTCAGTGGTGACCTTTTCAAAATCGAATCAAAACCAACACACACACATAAACAGAAAAAGTGGAAAACCTCCAAGAACCAGCTGGATGCAAACCAGCCACTTATGAGGAAGAGGACATTGCTGTTGTCAGCTGTTGTTGTGGCTCAAATGTGAAAACTAACAATGTACAGTTTCCTATTTTTACAAGTGATAAAAATACACTTGCATGCAGTGAATAACGCAACTGAAAAACCATTTAACCGCTCCTGATGCCACTGAAGATGTAGTGTTGTAATAAACACTGGTATCAGCTCCAGAGAATCTAAATCAATCCCCAAAAGACCCCAAACCTCTCATGAAATATGAATTATTTTCCACAGGATGTCAGAGTCTCATTAGTCAATTTGACTCCTAATGGATCTTAAGCCTTGAGTCCGTCTCTCTGAGGGAGATTTTAATATTTCATGTGTCATTTAGTCATTTTGATCCCATTCTCTGACTGTATGATCTTTCTCCCACTATTCCAGTATTAATAACCATAAATATGATTTTAATTACGCTCTGTGATCCCCCAGAGATGTAAAGTCATGCTCAGGTGCATTCACACAGCCCCGTGTGTTCCAAAGGTGCAACACTTACTTACGCTCCGTATTTAAAGGCTTAAAGAGGCACGTGTCTTGGGTTTTAAGACTCAGCTCCTTCGTCACTTCTGCACAAATTCAGAAATAAAACCGAAGCAGGTGGATGAAGTCCTGATTCCAAAGTGTCCCAGCTGAGATGAAACATGACGACACTCTGTCGTAAAGAGGGCAACGACGCTGCAGGACGGACGCTAAGAATTTGGGCTAAACTCCTGTGTTTCTCTGCGTCCTGCTGGACTGTTTGTTCTTCGTTAATGAAGGACAGCATGACCCTGCACGCTCGGGCCATGATGGGCCTCATTAGTCTTTATCTGAATCCAGGTCTGACCCTGATGCCGACAGCACTGTATCAAAGTGCTGCCTGGTTGCACATATTGACCGCAGGTTTTTGTCCAGGTCGAATATCCTTACACGACGGCTCGTCATCAGATTGTCACTGAAAAGATTAGTTCTTCCCTATTCTCATCAGGCCCTGAAGACACATTATGCAAGAATGTACTTCTTTTGCAGTTTAGGGTGAAAAAGGTTGATGTTGTGGGGAAGGCAGATTAAAAAAACACCTCTTGTATTAGAAGATGTGGAGAAAATGCAAACAGGCAGATTATTATGGACCTAAATTGCCATGAGTCTGATTTCCATCCAAACACTTATAGCATTGATTTATTGCAATATTGGCTAATGCACCAGCAGAAGCAGGACGGTGGCGTTACCCTGTCCTCAGCATCTGTGTGGTGCTGTTATGGTTCAGTCTTACTTTCCGCACACATGCACAGATGTGTGCACACCTGTTCAGCCCCAATGATTCACACATTTATTCTCCCACTGAGAGGTTACAAGGCTGCGCGCTGACCGTCATTCATCAGCTCTGCCCTCCTGCAAGGACAGGACCAGGACAAGCACCCAGATCAGGACCGTCCCATCCGATTCACCACATACAGCCGGGACAAAAAATTAAAACCTCCATCAACAACAAACTCTGAAGACACAAATGCATCCATGCAGTGCATCTGCTCCACCACCGCTTTCTGTCATGCAACAACATAAAGTCGCCCCTCTGGCTTCTCTGGTCGTATTTTTGGTCAACGTAAACCAGCAGCACCTGCTGTGCACGCTACCCCTCCTCTGAAGACACAAACGTGCACACTCGCCTTCAAGGGCATGGCTGTCCCTGAGCTTTGAGGTGCGAGGAGACGACACATAGCAGGAAGAACATGTCAGCAGTTACACACTGACAAGGTCACACACACACACACACACACACGCACGCACAGAGCCATGTTTGCTGCATGCCGGTAAAAGAGATGGAAGAAGAAACGCGAGACATGCCCTACCATTTCTCCCACTGGTCCTCCATCCAGCCCTCTCCTCCTTCCCCTCCCGAGTCCATACTGTAAGTGAGGAGGGCATCCACAGCCGAGAAAAGAGGAGGAGGAGGAGGAGGAGGAGGAGGAGGAGGAGGAGGAGGTTAGAAAGTGATGGAGGGAGGAGTGAGCAGGAAGAGAGCTGGAGGAGAGGGAGGAGGGGTGCAGCTTGTCCGGGTCGATGGATTCAGAGCCTGCTGCTGCTGCCGCTGCCGCCGCTACCGCTCTTACGGAGGAGCGGGAGAGAGATGGAGTGGGGGGGGGAATTCTTTAAAGCAGAGGAGCTGAATCTGCCGGAGAGGAGTGTTATATAATCTACTCCTGTCTTTCTCTCTGATGTTTACTCTGTGCTGCGTGCATCAGATGTTACTATGCGCCACTGCAGGGAACTGCTGATGTTAACAGAACATCCAACAAGAGAAACATCAGCACGGGAGGACACTCCTCTCTCTCTCTCTCTCTCTCTCTCTCTCTCTCTCTCTCTCTCTCTCTCTCTCTCTCTCTCTCTCTCTCTCTCTCTCTCTCTCTCTCTCTCTCTCTCTCTCTCTCTCTGAAAAACACCACTGTGCTCAATTATTCATGAGAACCATTGAACCAAATTTGTCCATCTCTCCTTTCTCTTCAGTCGTCCTCTTAGTGGAAAATTCCAGCTTCTTTGTTAAAATTTTTTTTAAAAAATACAATAAAAAATAAATCTGAATAATCTTTGTGCTAGTCTTTGATCATAGCACATAAAGATGGAGGACGTGACAACCCCTTATAAGTGAAGCCAAAGCATATCTATCGCCACCTGGTGGCTGGTTGCAGTAGTCAGTCATAAAACCCTGCCTCCTCTATAGAGAAAACATGGAGCAAACAAAAAATCTAAATACACAACATAGCATATTTTTCCGAAGATGGTTTCTGCGTCGTCCATCTTTATAAACAGTCTATGAACAAATGGTTTTCACCCAAAACAGCTATTTCTACTTCTTTTAAATTTTTATTTTACAGCTTTTAGAAAACAAGTTCTGATTATCTCACTGCACCTTCTCTGCAACAAATGAAAGACAGACTCAGTTATATATATATTTATATATATACCATAACATTTAACAGCTAGAGGTCCTTTTTTTATTTTTTAGCAAGTGAAGAAATTAAAGCTAAAGCTAAAAAACAACAGTAATGTGTTGATTACATTGCTGGATGTGTAAATGGAGAATTCATTGCCGCAAACGACAACAGCTTTAAAACATGTAACTAAATCGTATATCTACCATCTTGTTATCTTCCTCCAACCTGTTAAACTTCTAAATGGCAACGGGTGTAAAAGTTATAATAAAAGTTGCACTTTGGAAAAAGCAAACTCAAGGTTTTTCTTTATAAAAAGTCAGAGACACTGAATCCGGGTTCCTCTACACTGAGAAACCCACATGCAGCCAGATGGACATAGCAAGACCTTGGTAACTGGCCCGAAGCTATGGAGCTCACACACAGGCTTCACACACTTCAACACAGTGACATCCCCAGTGTAGACTGTACAGGTTGCGTTACATTATTGTGTGTGTGTGATGTTTAATCCCCTTACAGCTCATCAGCGGAGGCAAATTAAGAGTGTGACGTCGATGGGGCCATCAGCAACATTAAATTATTTTGCATTAAATCCTTTGTTACGTTAACTTGTGCTGAATTTTGTCAGAAGAAAGAATCTGCACACGGGGGCATTGCCACAGCGTAGACTGCAATTTACTGGGGCCCCGGGCTGATGGAGGGCCCCACTGAGAACAGCTGATTACGTTCATCCACAGCAAAGATAATTGCGCAGGGCCCCCCCACATTCCATTTGCCTGGGGCCCACAAAATCCCTTGAAACACCCCTGTCTGCATACTAAATATTAAAATGCTGTGCAATGGAAAACAAAACCTTTATAAAACGGCTAAAAGGAATTTCAAGCTTGTGGAAAAAATTGGAATGAAGTTCATAGTAAAATAAAGTGCTGGACTATAAAGCAGCTACATGTGTTTGTTTCAAATACAAGTTTACTCGTATGCACAGCTTTGTATGTTTGACACATCCCGGCTCATTCATGCTTAACGTGAGACATTTAAACTGAAGGAGCCTTATGTCCGTACTCTGCGTTAATTTAATCAATATTTATAAACTACAGGTGTCTGTATGATGTCATTAAGACCGGGGCACTGGGACAAACAGCCACTTTGGCTTTTTCCTCCTCCGTCGCCATGTTGTAGGAAGAAGTGGTTGTCAATAGAATGTGATGCCCTCTAGTGGACGATTGCATCATTTAAAATCTTTTTGTTCGTTAAGGCAGACAAACCTCAATACTGGCAAAGCAGTAAGAAGAGAGAGAGAGAGAGAGAGAGAGAGAGAGAGAGAGAGAGAGAGAGAGAGAGAGAGACAGAGACACAAGACAGAGAGACACAGAGACACAGAGAGAGACACACAGAGAGAGAGAGAGACAGAGAGAGAAAGAGAGAGAGAGAGAGAGAGAGAGAGAGAGAGAGACAGAGAGAGAGACACAGAGAGAGACACAGAGAGAGACACAGAGACACAGAGAGAGAGAGAGAGACAGAGAGAGAAAGAGACAGGGAGAGAGAGAGAGGGAGAGGGAGAGAGACACAGAGCGAAAGAGACAGGGAGAGACAAGAGAGAGAGAGAGAGAGAGAGAGAGAGAGAGAGAGAGAGAGAGAGAGAGAGAGAGAGAGCATACTGTATAAGCAGAGGGGAGGTGCCATCAGATGGAACGTGCATTGTCAGCAAAATCGAGCCACAGCAGTAAATTATCAGCGTGGGGGGGGGCGACTGCAACCAGAGCCATTACTGTCCAGTGTGTCAGCTTCTACTGGGGGTGAAATTCAAATCAGCCTGATTCTCTCCTTTTCTCTTCGAGGATAAAACTGATTAAAAAAAAAAACAGAATTCAAGTTTTTCTTTATCATCGAGAAAACATCACAGTCAATAACAGATGGATGTGAGCGGATCAGAGAAACTGACACTTCAGAAAATCTCCTTAACCTCCCTCTGTCTCCCCCACCCCTTTCTCTCACATCCCTCTCACATCCCACAGCCTGTGAATGCGTCTGCCTGAGCGGATCTCGTCAGAGAGTCGGTTCAGACGCAGCAGAGAAGAGGATGAAAGAAACATTAGAGGGTAAGTCAGTGACTTAGAGAAAGAAATGAGATCATGGACACACTTTACTTTTGTCTTCATTATTTACTTCTTCAAGCACGTCAGGAATGTGTCTTGATGTATTAAGGGTTCACTTCCTAAATCAGTGGTTATCTGTTGGTATCATCTTTAAATGAAGATGGACGACATTATAGATCCTATAGATGAAGCCAAATCATTTGGACTGCCCCCTGGTGGCTGGATTCAGTATAGGATATAAACCGATGAGACATAGACCAAATTAAAAGTGTATGTTAAATAAATTTTTCTCAAAAATGGTTTGCGTCATGTTAAATAGGTCTTATACCGCTGATGTTTAAAGTGTTTACGTTTGTGGTAATTAGTTTTAATTAGAAACATCACGATTTGGCGGCTGAGCCTGACTGATGTACAATGGGAGGAAGTCGAGATTTGTCGTCCATCTTTGACGGCAGCCACTGAATGAGACAAGGTGTAATCGTCCCTGTCCACTCAAAGCTGAAGATTTTGAAGTCAGTGCTTATTGTAAAAAATCTTGTAAAATTTAGTTATACAACATCTTTAGGGAGCCGTTCACAGAAATCTGTAAATATCTGCTTTTGAGAGCTGCATTTTCAATCTTTGCGAATCTGCATTAACAATATGTATTTATGTATTTCATGGAACTTGTTTTAGAGATAAAATTATTTAAAAAATATTAGCCAGGGGTTGACAATGTCCACAAGAAAGATCCATGCATTTCTTTGTTCTATAAAATACAATGGAGGTCTTAAAGAAATATCTGTTCTGTAAAATCTTACGTTCAAACTGCTAAAAGAAAAAAACAGGAATATCTGAGTAAACGCCAACTTGACACGTCCCCATTGAGGAGCGATGAAAATTTTAAAGATTCCTCATAAGTGGGTCACATCCGCTGCTCGTGCATCTCCACTCGGCGAATATCTCCACACTCGTCTGTTCTCCAGCAGCAGCAGGTTGCACAGAGAGACGGAGGATTTGACCACCGGCAGGAGGAGGTGACGGAGGAAATCAAGCCAACATATGGCCGCTCTGGGCCGGCGCCAAACCTGAGTGGATTATCGGGCTTCCTCTCGCTACGGTCAACTACAACCATCAATGAATACAGTTCAGCTGTGATGAGGAAAAGAAGCCGGAGTGTTAAGCACTGATCTAAATCAATTATGTTCTAAATTCATCCTTTCAAACAGCTCGCACTTTCAATCGATTTCTAAATCAACGTTTAATTTCTTTAACATGTAAATTACACATCCGTCGACATGAAGTGAGCGTTTGACATTGATTATGAATGATTGATTAAATAGCTCCAGTTGTACGGTTTCATGTCTTTTTGAATGTTGCTGATGATCAGTTTACATTTGGAGCATCTTTAATTCGTTGTGCTGCTGAAACGGTTTCTGTTTCCTCTGATGATTTGTATGTTCGTGTGTAACTCTGAGGCACTTTTCTTTTTTAAGGTTTATTTATATATTTTATGTGTCACATGAATCAAACACTGCTGGAGCCGCTCTGATGATCTGAGGGAGGAGGGAGGAGGGAGGAGGGTTGGGGATGTGAGACACAGACCGAGCCTGATGGTGTGTGTGTGTGTGTGTGTGTGTGTGTGTGTGTGTGTGTGTGTGTGTGTGTGTGTGTGTCGCTGTCTCACTGTATATTGATCATTGATCTCCCAACACTCTGTAACGCCACTGAAGAATTACAGCTTCTCCTCAGGCGCCATTATAAGGGTCTCTCTCTCTCTCTCTCTCTCTCTCTCTCTCTCTCTCTCTCTCTCTCTCTCTCTCTCTCTCTCTCTCTCTCTCTCTCTCTCTCTCTCTCTCTCTCTCTCTCTCCAACACTATTTTCATCGTCAACTCAACCTCTGCAATCAATCGTGCTCTCATGCAATTCATTACTGATGAATTATTTAGGCTAAATTCACAATCTCATCTTCCCGGAGCCTGAAGTGAATCTTCAAACTTCTCGAACCCAAGAGGGGATTTAATCTGGGCCAAAATAAAACTGATACAATCCACCAGCAGTCTGAATAATGCATGTATTTCAAACTGACTGATAATTGTATCTGTGGCCAGAATATGAACTGTTTCATTAATTATTCATGCAAACCAATGTCCTCATCAGACAAGTAGACAGTTCGTATTCGTCAATTAAAACAAATGAAAATGAAATTCAAAACAAAGCTGTAAAATGGTGGCTATGACAACGCCAGGTTTAAACAGCAAAGACTATACGAAAACTAAAACATCCATTTATCTGCTGTTCTTTTAGATTCTGTAACTCATAATGTGTTCATTTATTTTACTTATACAGTTATGAATATAATGAATTTTCTCTTTAATACCAATATATAACCTTTATAACCCCATGTGTACTTTTTAAATTGAATTCATGTATTTTGTATTTATGTTTCGTGCAATAAACTGAACTAAGAATATTGTTAATTAGGCTGGGAACAACCCGGGCACCTGATATGTGATACATGGCCTGCGATTGCGAGAATATCACGATACCGCGATTCTGCGATAATCTATATATATTACAAAACAATCATATATACAGATGCATCACAATGTTTGGGTAACTGGAGAAGAATACAAATACCCCTGAAGATGTATTTGTGTATTAATTCACTGTACTTTGTTAATTTAGTCGTATCTTAGTACTTGTTCTTTATCAAACACACTAGTCATTATCCACATGCGACATCATCCTAAAGTAAAATAACCATAAACTGGCAAAAGTGCAAACTAAAGTAAATCGATATTTGGCTCCAGCGTATCGATATTCGCATCTTATGAGCATCCCACTCCTTATTATTAATAATATAGAATGATAGAATAATAATATATCATGATTCTATATTACAAAGATTTTAACTTTTTAGGATGTTAATTCTCATGTTAACTCAGCAATACAGTGACTGGAGATGAATATGATGTCTGTTCATAAATCAAAGTGGATATTAAAACAATAAAAAAACTGTATATTTATAACAACACAAGCTCATGATGGTCACAGGAGGGAAATACCACATGATGTCAAATGTCATGGAACATATTAAGGCCACACTGGAAGTCCCACAGCCGCTCTGCAAGCTCTGCTGGTCGGTGCGTGATCACCCAAAAAGTGCGCGTCACATTTTAAAATGCAATGTTTCCAGTGGATGCTCTGGACGTGCACACGGTTCCCCTCGGCCCCTGGTTGAGCAGAGACACGCCCAAACACAAGCACCTCTCCCCGCAGAGCCGCGCGGAGCCAAACCGCAGTTGCAGCGGCTCCCCGCAGCGCACACAGCCGGCCATCAGCAGCCCGAGCCCCGCAGGCCCTCCTCCTCCTCCACCGGGGAGCTCCCTCCTCCCCCGGAGCTCTTACCTGAAGCTGGCCGGGGAGTTCACCTGGACGCCGCGGCCGGCCGGAGGGCTGGCTTTCCGCTTGTCTCTCTCCGCCATGCCGCCTCCGTATCAAGCCTCCATTGGCTCCGCTGTGCAGTTCGCAGCTTCCCCGGTGCAGACACCTGCCAGGTCCGCTGCTGCTGCTGCTGCTGCTGCGGTGCTGCTGCTGCGATGCTGCCGCTGCCTTTGAGGGCTGTGGGAAAAGTCACAACTCCGCTGAGCTGTGGGTAAACCAACTGGGCTGGTGATGAGGGAACTGTGTGTGTTCATTTATTAATGATAATAAATGATAAACACTCAGAAACCACCCCCCCCCTAAAACGTTTCTGAACAAAATATCAAAGGCAACAAGGCTAAATAACACATGAGCATTTAAAATCAAAGACAGCCAGTAGTCGCCTGTAAGCCTATTAGAAAAATCTAAAATCAGAGACAACAGAAAAGTAGCCGGCATTAGAATGGACGAAAAGAAAGAAGAAGAATCCTTAAAATATAAACTGTACAGTACAGGACGAGCAGATCTATTGGATGGTGGGGGTGCACCTTGATGTTGGTTGCCACCTGCAATAAACCAAACAAAGAACAACAACAACAACAAAAATTCAACAGCATTTAATGGCAAAAGAAAAAGATAAAAGGAACATAAGTTCAAACTAAAATAAAAACTATCAAGTCAAAGCCAGTCAGTAAAAGTCAAAGTTTTGAGAGATTATTTTGAAAACACATGGTGATATTTCAAGTCAGAGTTGGCTCATGCGATTACTGCCAAATAGAGGAGTCAGTGGAGCATGCAATGCAATACGTATGTTAGAGAATGAGAAAAGCTGGAGGGAAATTGCAAAAGCATGGAGTGGAAGAACTTCTGAAATATTCATCTGGAGTGGGTCTGCCATAATTCACACATCAGACAAAATTGTTTTAACAGTTAATATTAACACGTACATCAACGACATCAAAAACAGGCACATTCTGTTAGTTGTATGTTCGTTTGCGAGATAATTAAAAAAAAACATGATATTATTATTTTACAGAATGCATCATCACAGAAAAATAGAACAACGCTATTTGTTTTAGTTCATGATAAGCAGATATTTCAGATGAACAGGACAATGGTTCACCCTGACATCACGTTGCTTGTGTTCCTGCAGCTGGAGTTTACGATGAGCCTGTGAATGCAGCAGCAGCAGCAGCAGCAGCAGCAGCAGCAGCAGCAGAGAAGTGAGGGATGCAAGTGGATGGAAAACAGAGGATCAGGAAACAGAGGTGGATTTCAGTCGGTACCAAACTGGACTAATCCGAGGAACGTGACCCACTGTATTGATCACATTTATAAAAACGAGTCTGAATGTAACAGGTGTAGATTTCCCTGTTGATCTTTCAGTGGTTTAATCCAGAGAGAAAAATGTTTTGTGTTTAGAATAAAAAAAACTCTTTGATTTGTCTTTAATCTGTTAAACAAACAACACTCACAAACACACTGGAGACAGTCTGTTGACATGACATTTATCAAGACCTGGGACTATTAGGGAGTAATGTCAGAGACAAACCAGCAGAGGGCAGTAGGCTACTTTTCACTGTATTGTGTGTAGAAAAAAATAATTCTGTGATGATCCTGATATTATAAGAACAGTTTCCTTGATTTCTCTTTTCTTTCTTTCTTTCGAGTGAACAACTTATTGCTTGTAAGAAATAAATGCTTCAGTCCATCTCTCCATTTCATTGGCCAAGTGTTATTTTTAATACGACCCCTAGATGTTGCTGAAGTCCTTCAGACGCCTTCTGCGAGGCCGCAGATTAAATGATATTCCTTGTGCCACAGAAAACACATTTCTGAAAAAAGAAGATTGTTTTTCCTTCATGTCAAAATGTTCAGTGTGTCCAGGTCCAAGAGGGAATAAATTAAAAATAATTAGCTCATAGTCATTATGCTGGTTTGTCAGTGAAGGCAGGAGGAGTCTTGTCACAGTACTTTAGTGTTTCCCAGAAACTTCACAATGAGGTTCCTTTCCATTGTGCAGGCTGAATATACTGAACTCCTTCAGGGATCCTTGGCACTCATGAGTTGCCGGTCGGACAAGTACTTCTGGACCCATCCACAAGGATTGACGTCGAGACGTAGGAAGCTCTGCAGCCACGGACTTCTCTGAGAACCCTCCACAAACTCCTCCAGTGTAATCTGACCTGCAGCACAGACAGAGGAGCTTTCAGTGAGATAGCATGGGAACCTTTGTTTTTTAGGCATTCGCTGTTTTGGTGATGTTGGTGATTTTATGTGTGCGGTCAACTCACCGTCATGGTCCACATCGACCTCTTGAAAGATGCGGTCACACGCCTCCTCCGCAGTGAGTTTTTCCTTTCCCGTTTCGTCAGACACGGAGCCTTTCTTTATCTTGTAGATTATCTGAAAGAAAAAACCAGGAATGAAACCGTTTGTCCTTCATCTCGTACCCGAATTCTAATGTCGTGGTCCCAAGAGGATCAGCTGCTGACCACTCAACGTTTCATGTAGTCCACCGAACATTAATGAACAGTAAAACATTATATTACAGCTGGACCTGATAATCTAAAACACAGTTAATAAGATATAATAAAAAAACGTAAAGATGGTCTTTTGAAAAACACCTAAAAACCGAAGCTATTGCCTAAAAAGCAATTCTTGTTTGAACTAGAATGGTATTCAACCGTCAAGCTGATTCTGCGTAATCTTGCTGATAAACAAACACACAAACCGACCAATAACCAACGGACAGAGGTGATGACCTCCTTGTTGGAGCTCACGAGGCTGTGACTGACTGCTTTTAGGAAACCAGGACCTCTTACCTTTACAATCTTGTGTATTTCTTTTCTGTCCAGACGGCCGTTGTCATCGCTGTCGAACACCTTGAACGACCAGCGCAGCTTGTCTTCAAGTCGTCCGCGCAGAACAAGATGAAGAGCGGCCACGTACTCTATGAAATCCATCGTGTTGTCCTGAAGAAACAGGGAGAAACACCAACATGGAACATCTGCTCGGTTAGATAAGCGGAAGAGCTTTGTTTGCTTGAGCTGTCATTTGAGGAAGATTTCACTTGTGACTCACATGATTCATGTCAAATGCTCGGAAGATGTTGTCCATGTACTGGGATTCAGGCGTCCCATTCTTTACTCCAAACATCCTCTTGAACTCGTGCAGGTACAGTGATCCACTCGGACACGCCGTGATGTATGTGTTGTAGAGGTCCTGGATGCTGTTCAGCTCCAGCTCTGGTTCCTGCGTTTGTATCTGCTGGTTCTGACCCATGCTGTATCCAAACTCTACCACTGCAGTGAAAACTAGGAGTTTCTTATTTTGTATAAAACATAAATGCAGATTCTTTAGTAGAGTAATATCCTGAAAGCTCCTTGCAGTGAGTTCTTCAGCGTCCGCTTCATGGCTGCTGTCGAAGGTCTCTTCAACAGCTCTGGGGTCGAGAACAGAGTTAAGCATCATAACAGATTCATGTGATCCCTGCCCCCAACCAAGATGCTTATTTTCAGCCCGAGGCCACAACAAGCTGAGTTTAAAATAATAATCCTGATCCTATCTTGAACCTTTGGTGACCCAGGGTCACTGATACACTTTATACTGCTGGAGTTACAGCTCCTTTTCACTGCAGCTGGTAAAGTGGCCAGATCACTGCTCTGACAACCTTAATTTTCATTTCTCCGGTGCAACTCAATGGAATCTCTGGGTTTGCTTCCATCTTGAACTCAGTGCCCCCGACTACTACTGCTACTCCCCTGGAGTAAAATAAGTTAGCAAACGCTGTCAGAGCAGAGGAGCCTCCCTCTCTACCTTCAGGAATCCCTTGCAGAGTCTTTAAGGTGAAGGGAGGAGGTTTCTGGAGACGCATTATGCTTTAAGCAGGAATATTTAGGAAATGCATCAGGGAGACTGACATTTAACAATTTAACAGCTGTATTGCAATCATCAAAACTGAGCTTTTCTTGCTAAAATGGTTCATTATAAACCTACAAGGGCAAAGTATTAAATTTAATATGTCTAAAACTTTATTTGTCTCGTCAAACCATTGAATCTGTCTTCAACATCTAGCTTCCCCTGGTAATATTGAATTCAGTCCCTGCAGCGTTTGCAGTTTACTAATCACATGCTTCACCTATGTGCAGTCAAACTATCTGACGAGGGAGCTGATGGATGACTCTCCCTTTTCAGCCTAACTTTTACTGGGCGTTGCCTCCACCAGACTCTGAGCTGGAGCAGCTCTGGGTTACGACGGTCTGTCGGGTTGCCCCCCCCGCTGTCAGCTGAAGTTACGCCCCCCTCAGGTGACACAGGTCAGTGCAACCAGGTAGTTGTCAGACCCCACCCCCCATGTGGAGTTTCAGTTTTGCCTTACGTCCTCCCTCCTTAACTAGACCTCAGCCCACAAGATAAAGAAACAATCAAACTTTCTAATGGATCAAAACTCTCCACGAAGTTGCTTTCTACTATATTTGTTCTCCCAACTCAACCTTGGGTCCTGTGGATACCTCACAGAGAAAAGGTAACTCTTAATTATAATACAAATATGATGTGAATTTGTATAAACTTCTATTTATAGATTATCATCAACATGTTCCGTGTCATGCTGAGTAAAAGATGCCTACAAATATTTCAATGCCTGAACATGATACAAAACCAGATCTGAGCATAGATTTCAGGTCTGAACAAAAAGGACAGATGTTCATACACATGTGAAACCAAAACTTTTCATGTTATTATTTATTGAACCTCAATTGACATATATTTAAAACACGCCTTTAGCATCAATAACATAATCAGGTAAAAACTGAATATTCACAGTGAAAATGTTTTAGTTTTCTCAGAGCAAAACAAATTAATTAAAAACACAACAAAATTAGAAAAGCAGACAATTTACATTTTAGACAATTAATGACATTTTGTAAGATAAGAGGAGAAGCTGTGACTGTGTATTTGTTTAAAAATACAGGAAGAAAATTAAAATACAAATACTTTTAACTTTGAAAAGAAAGACTTATGTGTAGATAGTATATTTCTCTTTGGCTGAGATTTAAGACAAACGTTGGCCAGCTCTGATAAAACATCTCTCACTCATAGTATCGAAGGTGACTCCTGATTTTACTTGTAAGTTGTGAGTTTAATACATTTCGTAGATCGAATTTAAGGCTTATTCTTATTAAGGCAGATCCACGGTGACATTTCAGAAGTGTGCGCTCCGCCTCCTCTGCTCCAGCACCCATCCAGCAGGGTTCATGTCCAGCTTCAGCATGTTGAGCACCCAGGGGTCCTGCTGTGCACCTCTGATGAACTCCTCCATGTTAATCTGACCTGTCCCAAGAAAACGAAGAAGAACTTGGAGCACGATTGATGTTCTCTGCTGATACAACCAATCCGTCTTTTGTTGTTTTCAGTGTAAATGTGAGGTGGGACACAGATGCTCACCGTCTCCGTCGCTGTCGACCGCCTGCAGCAGGCGATCCACAGCCTCGTCCACTGAAAGCTGAGAACTGCTCGTGTCCGTCCTCGAGCCTTTCTTAATCCTGTAGATGCTCTGAAACAGAAAGGGACATGTTGTGTTTCTTGTTGTGTGATGAGTCCTGACACACTCAGGGACTGATGATTGGTTTATAGCAGCAATATGATTGTGGCATTAAAGTAACATCCCTTTTATATCTGTTAAATCCTGTAAATCCTGAATATATTTGACTATTTGAAGCAATCCTCTTTGTGCTGTGATGTTTAATTCATCTTCTTGATTTAACTGTTAATACTGATTGAATTCAAATCAAAAACTACTCCTCATTCTTAATACACATATTTATCTATTTTACATTTATTTTATACATGTGTTTTTTACCATCATGTCTTATCTAAATGAAAGAGAAGTATGGAAAAGTAACGATTTGAAATCCGGTGGGGAAACAAACGTGAACTTGAGAAAGCGGCTTCACCAGAAAGCACATTTTCACGTCTGCTGTCAGATCTGCATCCAGCTACAACATCGATGAGAGAGCAGCTACAGTGGAAACCAACTCAATCAGGTCATCTGCTTCACTTCAGCATGAAGAAGTCGCCCTTAAAGCTTTGTATACATACGAATCATTGTATGACTCACAACGAGATATACTCACTTTACATTACATGAATATTTTATTACTACAGAGAATAGTTTTCCTTCTTTTTCTCCCGACTTCATATTCTTTGGCTTTAAAACTTGAAAAACTAAAGTATAAATGAAAAGGGCAATAGGCATATAAGTAGATTATGATACACTTATTAAAGGATGACATTTTAATAATTATATAAAATATTCAAGGATGAAAGCACATTTTCTCAGCATAATAAGTACTGTGATGTGGTTTTGGCACAGAGGGTGACAGTGAGCGGTCGTTCACTGTAAGAAAATCTCCTTTCTCAAAGTCAGTATCTTTTAAAAAATATTGTTACTTGACTCTTTGACTAACTTACATCAATTATTGCCCGCAGCTCGTCCCTGTCCACGTGGCCATTGCCGTCTTTGTCGTACACCTTGAACGACCAGCGCAGTTTGTGCTCCAGGTCGCCTCGGAAAACCAGATTGAGAGCTGCCACGAACTCGAGGAAATCTATGGTGTTGTCCTGAAAGAACACATCACTGAAATGAGAACAGCCGGGTCACGGTCCAAAGTAAAGGTGTCGCACGGGGAGCCGGGATGGAAAAAAGCTTTTACTGTCTCACCCCGTTTTTGTCAAAGGCTCGAAACATGTTTTCAGCATAGTCGGACGCCTCTCCCGTCGGGTCCACGCCGAAGAAGCGCTTGAACTCGTGCAGAAACAGACGTCCGCTTGGGCACTCCATGACAAACTTTTTATACATATCCTGAAGTGCTTTGACGTCAATCTCCTCACTGTTCTCTGTTTGCTGCGTCTGCCCCATGGCCGACGTGCTGTTCAACCGTCCATAGTTGCAGCGATGGCGTGGCCGGACTCGGAGAGAATCTCGGTCTCAGGATTTTGTTTTATAACAGGCGTGGAATCCCAAAGCTCCAGTTTACTTTAGAGTCAGGTGATTAGCGTGGCTGCAGGATTACTTTGGTAGTACGTCAGTGGGGTTTCCTCCACTGAGCTAATAAGGTCTGCAGCCAAATGTGGGTCTCGGCCAAAACACAGAGGAGTGGCAGGTGTTATTCAAACAAAATGTCCAGTAGTAAAATAAAATCAGAGGTGATTAAAAAGCAGTAAATTAGGAATTCATTATATCCAAACTTTACTTTTCTTGTAGCTGTTGCTCCCCATCAACTCTACATACAAATGTCTGACTCTTAAACTGTGAGATATTCAACTTTCTTAACCAACTCGTTACTAATTCTGAGGTTTGCAGCAATTTATGCCGTCAGAGAATTTTGACTTTTTCTCATATTATTGTTATCAGATATTCCCATTAGCCTCAAGCTGCACTGTGTTCTGAACTAACTCATTCCTAACGTGCTAAACCGGGACAATAAATAAGCATCAGCTGTTCTCTGGGTCCACAGCGGCATGCTAACATTAGCATTTAGCTTCAAACAGGCCTGAGGATTCAGCCTGCAGCAGTGAACCTGGTTCAAAGTTTTCATCCCGTTTGATTGACTGCAGCTTCGTTCAGTCGTCACATTTAAACCGTGCAGGGCAGCAGCAGGTCATCAGCCTGACAGGGTTCAGTTTTACACAGAAACGTCCTCTGCTGTCCCTAATCAGTCCCACTCTTGTTTTTCTCGTCAGGACCGAGAGGCTAAGAGGCTCTAAGTCACGCTTATTTAGAATTGGTGTATCAATCTCTTTTAATCAGATTGTAAAAGCTCTGCTGATAGAGGCACAAATCCCTCAGTGGTAGTAGAGTGAGTGGATCCCTCAAGGTGTCCAAATTAACCCCGAGAGTCCAACAACGTGCTGATTGGTTTCTGTTTCATTTGACTTAATTATCCAAACTTAGTAAATGTTTAGCATCCAGTAATTGAGGTGTCACCACTTTCCTCAAGTCCAGAAAGCAGAGGGAATAATAAGTCAATCCCGAAAATGGACTTTTCAGGGAATTCTCAGTTATACTCTCATGTATTTTGTATGTATTTATTCACCTTACAAGAATGGGATAGACTGTAGAAATTAATTGAGAAACAAAGTTTGAATCTGAAGTCGTTCCAGGTCAATTCCCTCAAATTCAAGGACACAACACGTCACAAATCCTGATTAATTACTTTATCAACACAAAGTTTTTACAGGAGATCTTCTCAGATCTCTCAAGACTGTGGGATTTATTTTCTTTTCCAGCACATTACAGCAACTTATACTGTGTAAACTGAGCAAAGGAGAAACAGAGATGACAGCGGTACAACATCAAAAATATCTTCATCTGTTAATCTCTCATGATTGGGACGACTCTTCACTTCTGTGTTGTGGCTTTCACAGGCTCCTCATGGAGGTTTCACTCAGTCGGTCTGTAAGAGGATTTAAAGAAAGAGAAAACAAGTTGCTTTTCTATTCATGTCTTGAAGTTACCATGAAATTTTAAACTAGACTACAATTATATGCTACAATAATAAATGTGTATTTTATCACTACTTTGCAGTTTAAGTTTAATTGTGACGAGCACAACCCAGTGACACCACATCACTTACAGCCTGAAATAGTTTAAAACACTCTAATTCCACAATTAACCTGAAAATGATAACTCTGCATATGGGATCAAGAAAGACCTTAAAAATAAGGGATTTTTAAAAAAATCAACTCAATGTGCAGGTGCATTAAAACTAATATATCATATTATCTGTGTTTTGGTGTTAAATCGAAAATCCATCCCATTCTAAAGTTTAAAATTAGCAGAAAATATCAAATTGTATAACAGAGAACAGAAAAGAAACAAGAATGTAATCTTGATATTTATGCAGCGTGTGAGTGTGGTGAGACTAGTTAAATGAAATCACGTCCGTGTTTGGCTTCAGGATTAGTTAATAACTATGTTTAACCGAACAGGGAGAAACAAGCCTAACAGGATTAGAACCTGACGGAAGGATTCTCCTCTCAGGGGTCTGACCTCTCACGTCCTCGGCTGGATTCATCTGTCAACAAACACTGAACTTTACAAACACTGAACTTTATAAACAGTGCACGATTAAAAGGACAACAGATCTACTTCATTAAGTTAATTACAGTCATTGTATTTTGTTTGTCTTTATCAAGGATTTTCAGTAATTTCAGCATATTTCAGATTAATATTAAATCCCTCTTTTAGATTAATTCATGTATTTCACAAACCTGGGTCACCCAGGTCATATTCATGGATTTATTTAAATTTGTGTTTATAACTACAGATCAATTCATGATTGAAAAAAAAGAACCAGTGAATATTATCTTATGTCCACTAGATGGTGGTGTTGGCTCTTTTTTGGAGCTCGTGAGCTGCACAGTAACGTTCCAGTTTGATTTACTTCATAACGCGGACTGGAAAACTATTAAAATACATCACATGTTACTGTGCATTACATAAAGATACACACATCACAGGAATCACCAAATTAAGAATTTAGGTATTTGATAATATAATAAATATGAATATAATACGGTATTATTACTCTGAGATGCATTTATAAAGCTCTATTACATATATAAAGTTTCCATATTGCTTCATATCTTCATGTGAAAGACTCATATTGGCCAAAGTTACCAATAAATCAATCAGGCTCTAGTCACGTTAGCATCATTTGATCTGTAATGAAACAAATATAATTCAGAAGGTTCGTTTACTGAGGTACAGTGAGGAATAAGATGTTTTCGTCTTAGAAGATTTTAAGGATATGATGCAATGGAATTAAAGAAAAATCTTTGCACTACTTATGTCCTTCTTCGACTTGCACCAAAACCATGTCTGTAATTTAATACAGGTCATATACAGGTTGACATACAGGTGCTGCATCCAAGGCCAAGTTCTACCTTTTAAATCTGCCGTCAATATCCTGAGTAACGATTCTATGTGAAATTTAAAATGGCAAAAAGAAGAACAACAACATTTGCTGCCACGTGATGTAATAATCAAACAACTGAACTCCACCGATCTGAATCCCACGTGCTCCACCGGGTGGCGACAGGAGATCACGTCGGCCTCAGCAGCACCGACGCTCCATTCATCAAACCTTTTTCATCTATTGCTCAAATCCTACAAGAGCTCTCTCTGCTGCTTCCTCCGTCCATTAGCCTCTGGCAGTAGAGAGGGAAGCTCTTTCCCCTTAAAGCTTCACATGATGAATATTGTGCTGTAATTTGTTATATACACACAAGCTTTCAATGTGTCTTATATCAACCTATATAGACAAACAATGATGCTTTCTATAAATCATGACTCGAGCATCACACACACACACACACACACACACACACACACACACACACACACACACACACACACACACAATAAAGTCAAACCAGCATTATTTGAGTTGTGGAGCGTAGTGGTGCCATGAAGTTGTCGGAGGGGCTTTGTTATGATCTGTGTATTTCAGACAGAAGATGGGCAGTGATGAAGTCGTCTCTGTGGATCTGTGGAGACAGAACTGACACAACTATTAGTTATGAGGATAATATTCACTATGGCTCCGAGCACGACGTATAAATCATCTGCATTTGTTCCTGTTGTACATAGAAAAATGTCACTTTAGTGGGGTATTGCTCATGAAGTGAGAATGAAGATGTAAAATAGAACTCAGCTCAACTCTGAGTCAACTTGTTCCATCCAACTTGTTCATTGAAATTCATATTGCTCGCCGTCAAAGTGAAAGTTTCGGGTTGAGCGGCACGTTGGCTGCAGTCGTCAATGTACAGAAAGTAAAACTAACAAAATTAACAAATTATGAATTTACAACAACACAGATTTACACTTGGTGGCCTGCAAATGAAGAACTTTTATTTTGAAAGAAAGCTGTTTCTTCTTGTTCAATTCCTTCCTTCAATTGTCATAAAAGTGGCAGCTATATAACTTTAAATTATAGTCATAATAATCAGAAATTTGACTATTTGTTTATTTGATTACTTATTACTTATCAAAGCCTGCGACTTTTACTTTGAGGGAAAAATGTCTGTTTCAGTCTCTGGATTTCATTTGTTTACTTTTTATTGTAAAAGTTAGAGAAAGACACAAGCCGACACTGAGTAGTACGTCTTCATTCGATGTGACAGTGATGAAGACAAATGTTAACTGGGTTTAAATATCAGTATCAAGATTTCAAGATTCATTAACATCTGTATATGAAAGACAACATTATTAAGAAATATTAAGTGACATTTTTCAATATCATACATGAACAACTACATATGAATGTATACGTCATGTTGAACAGTAAATTCATATCTTTCCACCTGTTGTTTCTCTCTGAACCAGTGCATTCGATTCACGTCTCTTTTTGAAGACAGATTTCCACCTCGAAGGAGCGTGAGAGGTTTTTGTTTATTTCATTTTTCCAAAGGGGGGGAGTTGGGGGTCACAGATGTTTCGGAAGGTATATTTGCAGATTTCAAGAGGCTTTTCATATTTTCCAGGGCTCTTATTCTCCAGTGTGGGAGACATCATTCACAGAACATAAGCACCTTGTTCAGACGCACTCGACCCTAAGAGACCATGACATCCTCCACATCTGAAAGCTGGAAATCTCTAAACATCCATTAAAGATGCAGCTTGTCCATATACTTTGCGAGTTATGTCATATTCAACAACCTCACAACCTGTTCTTTTGCAGCTTTTGTCCGGAAAATGAGAAACGCGCTGTAATCTGAATTTAAAGGGTATTTTCATTCATAAGAAACTACTTTGACATTTGATATTATTCACAAGTAGAGACAATAATGATGTGATGAGAACCAAAGTTAAACCTGCACAAAGCTCTTAGAGAAATGCACTTAATGCAGAATCTCAGAGTGGAACAAAGTCAGCAGGTGAAGACCAGACGGCTCACGGAAAAAACATGGAGATGTAAAAAAAAAGGCAATTACTGTGCAAAATGGCTGTTTTTCCTTAATTGGCACATTACAGAGGGAGACTGAAAGTGTTCTGAAGCCCTGACGAGAAACATCTGAAAGCGTGGAGGTCCTCACCCGGGACGATCAGCCGCCTCGCATCGCTCCAACGTGTCCATTAAGTCTCACAGTTCAATGGTCGGATCTCAGAGCTACCGACCTGGTTGTCCAGTTGGCCAGAAGCTGTTAAAACGTGTTAAAGGATTTCTGGACCCAAAATGCAGACACTTGACAAAAGGCAGGAAGTTGCCCTGGAGATGATTGAATGAGAATAAACATGCTCACGTGGTTCTGCAGCAGGTAGAAGCAGAAAGTCCAAACTCAAGCATTGAGGTGAACAAACATGAGGTAAGACATGAGAGACAAACAGACAAACCAACTAGAGCTGAGTTGATTTCCTGCTAAAGCTCAGGATGTATGTGCTCACACTGTACGTAACTCTGGACCTGTTCTGGCTAGAACTCATCAAAGTTTGGTAAAAAAAAGGGAAAACCACGCTCTAGACAAACAGAAGGAGGAAAAAACAAAGAGACACACAAGGTAGAGTCAGTAAAGTCAAAGTCAAACGGGAAATAATTACAAATAGACATCGAATAAATAGTCAAAAAGTTCTAAAAGTCACCTATTGAGTCCTTTATGGGGGCAGAACCGAACAGAAACACCAGTTTGAATGAACGCTCATGTCGCTTTGTGTCGGCTGAATGTGTCAATTCACAAATGTCATTCACGAGAATTTTGTGGAACCAGGACAGATTAGATCTTTGATTGTGTCATTGTGTTGTTCAAGCCCCCCCCGAGCATCTGCATCATCATTGTTGTCAGAGTTTCCATTGTCCCCGAGAGAGAAGCAGATCAAATCCTGTTCTGTGCCACAGAACCGAGTTGTGATCCCTTTTTTCTGTGAATCGTCCTTGAATCCGACATCTTGACCTCAGAAAGAGTTTGAATCTCCGAGGTTCGAGACCTAGAGGATGAGAGACTGTTTATTATTTTTTATGGTTTGGATTCAATAGAGATAATGGTTGATGATTAATGATTTTTTCACTTAATGGCCAGTTTCATCAATCATTTAATAAATACAAAAATAAAATAAAACGTAAAATAAATAAATAAGTAAGAACCCAAGGTCGATGCAGTGTTTCTCTGGACTTTCCTTCCTCTGGCAGCTGCTGATGAAGAGTCTGCGGAGGTCAACGGGCGCCACTGCCTGTGATGAAAGAGAAGAAAAGCACAGATGATATAAGGACGCATTGATTTTTAATTTCTCTCTCTGTACAATGCTGTCAACATATGGTCCTAATGCTTCCTTATGCTTGTCTTAGGCCACACACACACACACACACACATACTCACAGGGGTCTGAAGTAGTCCAAGGACACTGTGGATGAATTCTCTTGCTGGGTTTACAACGTCGTTCCCTCCGTCCTTTCCCCCCCGTTCCATCACAGCCCCCGTTCCTCATGTAGAAAATCGCCAGCAGTCACAGCGGGTGACATTGAACAATACACTTAATAAACTTCACTCTTTATCGAGACATGTTTCCTCCTGACATCCTGTGGATAATGTGCCGCTAAATATGAAATAACCAAACTTTAAACGTTAAACAAGATAAAACAGAATAGTGTATAAATCGCAGGCTCATAGATAAAAGCCCTCAGTAGACTTTAGCCTCTCATCAAGGCCTAATAATGTCGGCCATTACACTCGCTGTCAACTTTGTCTGATTATATGACAGAAGGAACAAAAATCAATGGGCTTGTTTCTCCGGGGAAAGTGTGCACAGCACGGTTCGTGTCTTTATGAGTAATGACTGAGGGAGATGCATTCATTAGAAAACAGCTGGCGGCGGAAGAGGAAAAGTCTTATTGATTACAGGGCTTTGACTTAAAGGTAAGAGATTAACGAAGAGACATGCAGTAACTTTGGTTAAACCCGTGCTTAAAGTACTGCCAAAAAAACAACATGACCAAGCAGATCGTTTGGGTTTTTACGTGCCGAGCTTGTGAGATATCTGCCTTTTTGGCGCCTCCCCAGTTCAATGAAGAAGAATAGAATTGACCGTTTGCTAAATCCTGCCCCAAACTGTGACCCTCCGCTCATAGCAACAGTGATTAGACACGGCAGGCTGGTCAAGCTATGGATCTGCCCACATGGGGCATTAATGAGAGTGAGGTGGAAACAACAACAGCATAAAGTTTATAAAGTTTACTGCACATGTTCACTTTATATCCAACTCGAGGATTCAAATGTAGCTCTTCTGTTCAGCCTGTGTCTGAAACTCTTGTTTTTAGCTCCTGTCTCTTTAAAGGTCCAGTGTGTAGGATTTAGTGACACCTAGTGGTGACGTGTCATGTTGCAGCTGAACACCTCTCACCTCACCCTCCCCCCTTCCAAACATGAAAGAGAACCTGTGGTAGCTTCAGTTTTCATAAACACTCAAGAGGTGTTTAGTTTGTTCAGTCTGGGCTACTGTAAAAAACATGGCGGCCTCCGCAGAGAGGAGCCGATTCCTGATGTGAATATAAAGTATTTAAATATAAAGAGCCCATTCTCAGGTGAAGAAAACAACAAATCCTACAATTTAGATGAAACACACTAGTGAAAACATCCCTAGGTTTATTTTATATCCAATTTATGCCAATAGATCCCTTTCAACTAAATTTTACACACTGGACCTTTAAGGATTTTGGATACACAACGAAATTAATACTTTTTGGAAAGGAAAGACAAAGACGAGCAGCGAAGCATCGATCACGACTCCAGCCTCACTCAAATACTACAGGCTACCTTTACGGTTCAAGAAACATGCAACCAGCAACACCAGGCATGTTTAGACACTGCACCACTTTTCTTCAAACGCCTGCGAGATCCTGTGATACCTCCTAAGTTGTGAATGCAGTTCCTTTTCTCGGTCGGGGGCCGGTGTGTTATTGTGTTTATGTGGCTTTTGTCCTCGGGTTGCCGGGGGAGTTAACAGTCGTGGTTTATAGGAAATTCTGAATCATTTATACAATTTGATCCCGGCAGCACCGCCGAACTAAAGCAGGATAAACAGCCATAGGTGTGTGGAGGAGGCTGCAGAGAAACAAATCAAACTAACAAAAGAGCAGAAACATTGGCCAGTGCTGAACCACATCCTCCAGTGCTGCAGGACAACAGTTCCACCTCTTACATTGGACTTTAATTGATTTCTTCTGCAGAAACGCCCACTCAGGATTTCAAATCACATCTTCATGTGTATTAGTCACTCAGTCAAACTGTATATGGGAGAAATCCCAGATTAACACCAACGTTTAATTACTTGTTTCTTCTTCCATATGTGGCTGCTTGGTTTCCCTGACAGTGTTTTTTTGGGAGATATCATAGAGACAGATGGAAACTAATTAAAGCGTTTGAGGAGATAAATCTTAAATCTGGAAATGTGCGTTTGTGAGTCTGCAGGAGTTCAAAAGTTTACTCAGAAAAACAGTAAAAAAATCAATGTGGAATTATTGAAATTCTGAAGAAATATAAAGTGGAGAAGCTAGTGGTTGTTTCCTGTAAATCCCCTCAGGGCATCTGTATGTACTCATGTGCACAAATTGAGGTGTACTCCATCTTGGAAAGTTCGTGGCTACAGTGGTTTGGACCAATCAGCATCGACGGAGGAACTACTGGCAGCCTGGGGGCGTGTCTCAGGTGTGACGACGATGCTTTAAAAAAGTTACATCCAAACTTTTGAGCATTTCTTAGTTGAAAGAAGAGCAAAGAACGGCCCTGAAAACTTTACCCGACGCAAAGAATCTTTTCACTTTCTCCCGACTAGCTTCGGTAACTGGTGACAGACAGATGGTTCCTCCAATCACCTGCCAAGTGTTTATTGAAACGCCTGCCCTTTCCCAATTTCCAGCAAAGCCTCCCCATATGGTTCAGTGTAACCAACCATCTGTCACATCCAGGTTCTTGTTCCCTCACTCTCCACAAGAATAGTGAAAGACTATGCAACTGTCATTTATGTCCCAATGCACGTATGATACCAGAAGCAAATCCAGCTCGTTTCCACGCCCTCAGCGGTTCAGTTCTGATAATCCTCATTCTACAGACTGGTCACGTAGGCTCCATCCCACTTGACACCGGTCCTGTTGTAAAAGCCTTGAAAGGCCCAATGTACCCGTCCATTCAAAGACTCAGGAACCATCTCACCTGGTTCACTCCATCACACCAGTGCAATGTCCGCTCTAAACCTGTCTGTCTGGAATGGGCTGTGAGTTTGGCCTGTGGTGATGCCGGTGGCAGCTTTCTCTCTGAAACTGTGAAAGTTACCCTGGAGTAATTGAGCCACTGCTAAATAAAGACCGGCTGCTGAACCCAATCCACAGAACCTGGAGCTGCACCACTGCTGCAGCACAAAGACCTGGTCCCCTCAGTTCACAGAATAAGAATCAGTTGTTGTTGCCTTCGTCATACACAGTGCTAGTTTCCTGTTTATTTAAATTCTATTATTACTGAACGTACTGTATAATGCAAATTCCACCAAATTTGAACACTAAACGTCCTCTGGTTTGTCAAGTGTGACGCAGATAAGATGAAATGTTCGAGATATTCTTTACATTGACAGGAAGGGATATTTTTAGAATTAAGTGGTGTAGTGCACTCGACTGTATGACTAATGTAGTAGCATTGTTCCGTCCTCAGGAGAACCTACTGTATGACAACATGGAAGAAAGCACTATAACATGCATGAAGTAGAAGGAACATAAAACACACCACAAACAGTACGTTGGCAAATTAATCGATTGGTTGAAAGATTCCAATGATTAGGATACGAGGATTTCCTGTATCTTAAATGTGGGAACCTGGATTTCTAGGTTTGCTGTATGTTTGGGTGCAGAAGACTGAAACACAGATTCCCCATCTCAGCAACGCTGCCATGAAACTGTTGGAGCTTATTCCGATTTTAAAATGTTATTATTACAGTGATGTGACTGGCTCAACTTGCAGCTTTGGGCTGGCAGCTCTCAGACCAGCTGTGTGGCTTGCTTGGAATCCAGTGCTGCCAACTCTCACGCTTTCAGGCTCCGTCTCACATGCTCACACTGTCCAGACAAATCTCACTCCACATGAGAGGGAGCAGCAGAAGCCCCTGTGTAATGAAAAATACTATGAAGGCTGGTCCAGTCAAATTTTATTCATGTGGCCCAAAAACACAAATTTGCCTCATGTTGTTTAACAGTATATGGCAGCGACTGTCTGCGGATCCGTGTATTGTTCTGGGAAAATCCCCTGAGCAGGTGTAAAAAGTACAGATCAGAGAACCAGGAATCAGGATTAACTAAAGTGAATAAAGATGAGCTGTACGTTTGCATTTAAAAGGATTAGCACAGTTCGGTTTGTATGATTTTCTGCAGCAGAAGTGCAGACACACCGGACAGAGCAGGTTGGTGCAGTGAAGAATATTTAATAAACCTGAGCAGGTACAAGTAGATTCAGGAAATATCCCAAAAACTCAAAGCTCAGGCAGGAAACATGGACAGGAATCACCACGGTAACAAAACGGAGCTGAATCAGAGGTGGATCGACGAAAACACACATCGAGAGTGAGCACAGACTTTTCAGATGACTGACAACACAAAAGACTAATTAATTCTAAAAGGCCCAAATTTGTATTTTCGTAAAACTGTTTTCAAATGCTTGGGAATTATCTGCTGCCTTTTCAAGTTAGTAAAGTTACATTTTGCCTTTTTAGCTTGTTGCGTTTCTTGTGTACCGTTATCATCCATGTCCCTTAGCTCCTTACCGATCCAATAGCAATTTTATCAAAGGTAAGTTACACAAGTTTTTCAAAGATATTTCACTTTTTAGAGAAGTTGTTTAAAAGGAATTAAATCCATTATCGCTGGAGCCAATCTCAGCCGACACAGTGAATCCTACCACATAAACTAACACATTTGCATTATTAGAAGACTGAACTCTTCTATTTGTATGTGGATTTATGACGGACGAGGTTAAAGTCAAATGTAAAGTGTCAAAAGAACTTTCCTTGAAAAAAACCTGTGTTAAAATCTGGGTAACAGTTGATCATTAGAGTTAAAAATCAGTTTCTTTCATTCTTTTTGGTGCAGGGATGTTAACAACAACGCCAGATAAATAGTAAATGAGTTAAATGGAGGCAGAGCAAAGAAATTAGGATTTTAAAAAACGGTTATGACATTAAATGGCCATTCCAGCGAGTATTTCCTGACCTGCCACTGATGTGTTACTTCCTCCCTCCGACTCTATCTCGCTAATTCTCGCTCACCATGAGTGAACCTCGCGAAAGCCGTGAGCCAAATGTAAGCCTTTGTTGATGGGATGTGGAGTAGAAAAGCGATTTTCTGCGGCAAATTTTCTCTTCAGCGACGGCGGCAGAGAGCAGTTAAAGAGGATTAAAGGCATCCGACTCCATTCGGCTCCCACTGTCACCCCGGAGAGATATTGATGTTCGGATACATGGCAGAAAAATATACATTGGTGTTTCTTTTTTCAATCTATTTTCTATCCAGTATGATACTGGAATCCGTGGGATTAGCAACTACGTCACCTGTCATTTGACCTGGCGACCGTTGAACTGTCCATATCGTCTCAGACATTTTTGGGGGAACCCACCCTCCGTCCACCAGCCCTCTGGTGTGTAGCCTGTTTTTATTCTTCAGTTAGTATTTGCACAAACTGCACACAGGGGAGGGAGGTTTTTGCCCTTTACCCCATCGTTAACCTTTGTCTCCCTTCCCAAGACACAATGACATGCACCGGTGAATATCGACCACACGGCTAAGAAGACAGGGAGGTCAGTAGTGTGTGTGTGTGTGTGTGTGTGTGTGTGTGTGTGTGTGTGTGTGTGTGTGTGTGTGTGTGTGTGTGTACGAGAGCGTGACCATTGGCGGTTTTCTGTAACTCACGTCTTTTGTCTCCAGAAACAATAACTGGGTCAATGATCAAGGTCACAGACAAAGTTGTGCTTCAGTTTACTGGAAACACAAAGTCGTGAATTCCACAGTGAAAATCACTTAAAAACAAAAACATGGGGAAACAGTGAAGTGGTTTGTGAGTCATTAGTGTTTTTTATCACCAACAACATGTGTGAACACTGATTTTATTGATTAAACACTCACCTGTTCTTTCCCAATGGAGTCTTTTGGTATTTTACATTAAAAACATACAACCATATCTGGAAAGAGCCTTTTTTTATCATTTTTATATTTATGGTTTTATTTGAGTGGAATTTTGCTTAATTCTGGCTGTTTTAAATATTTTGTAGGAGATTTAACTTTTTCAGTTTTTTTGCTGATGCTGTTCAGATATTACCTAAATATTCCTCTGAAAGTCGGATATTTTACATATATATTCTTTCAGCTTTATAATAGTTTTGCTTGTAGTTTTCTATTTACAAACTGTTTTGTATCTTCCACATTATTGAACATAAATATTTAGGGAACCTGATTTGTTGCCATTAAGGTTTCAGGACAGACTCTTTGTGTGATTTACTACACTAACAGATTATATGTGTGATCTGCTGTTAATGGAAGCCACTCTGCTCCTGTCATCTTCAGGTAGCGTCTACAAGGGAGGAGGTTAATACTGACCGTTAAGCAGACCAGAACAATTCTCTTATCAGGCTCCGTCCAGAAGCTTCGAGGCTCCAGAAACATTTTGTTTTTCTAATTACCGCCATGAGAAAGTGGCCCAGAAGGAGAGGAAGAGGGGGTGGATGAAGAACGAGCAGAAAGAGCAGAGGGGCTACAGGGTTTTATCAACATGCAGAGATGAACACAGTTCTTTCATTGAACCTAGTTTTCTCTTTACAAAACAACGGCCGATACACAACTTATTTTTTTGTCAGTGTGTGAAAATAAACATTTTGTGCATTTGTGTTTCTTTGCTGCTTTTTGACACAGCATGATGAAGATTAGAGAGATGAAAACAAAACGTGATTTCACTGCACCGACTTCAAATTAGTTCGATTTTTCCTTTTCTCCATTTTATGCTCGAGCACGAGAAAATGTTCCATTTGGACTCATCATAAAACGGCGCTGCTGAATGTTAATGATCACGTTTCACACATTAATAATCCTTGACCTTTTTACTAACTGTAAAGCACAAGAGTAGAGCATCAAACATTATAGTGAATTGAAATGTCTCAGTTTTTCGTTAATGTCCTTGTCTCCTCCTTTATATCTGAAAATGGGACAACTTGAAATTGGCTCCCTGTAAAAATAAGATGTCGGTGAAAATAGTTTATTACAGGTGTTATTTTTGTCAGCTGCTTTTTTTATTTTTATTAATCTAGTTTTAAACAATGTAGTCATACTTTTAGTCTTGAGATAAAAAAGGCACTTTAGATTTACTCGTCTAAAACTTAGTCACTCAAAAAACAATCGAGACCAAGAATGAGCAGTTTATTCAAACTTCTGGGAATAAGGACTATTTTATATCAAAATCCAAGGCGATGCATGAAATCTGCATAAATGATGACGCATCTCCACTTCCTCCCGTTGTACAAAAAGCCCATCTGTTAACATGGAGAAGGGTTTATGAGCTATTTGATTTAGCTTCACTAAGCTGTCACGTCGATACACAATCTATATACGTTGACATTCCCGTTTATGGAGCCTCATAAACCAGTGGGACACTTGTTTTTGCCGTATTCCCTCAATTTCAGTGGAGCTGCTCAGTGACCTACATATACTGTATGTTTCCTTCTGCCTGCCAACTTTCTATCGGTTAACTAAACACACATAACAGGGGCGGGGAGCTGTCTTTGTAATCCTCGGTGTTTACCGAGCTTCTACTGCAAAACTGAAGACTGCAGCCTTTCTGAAGAGGATGTTCATCGTTTCAGTGTTTTGTTAAAAAACTGTATATTTCTTCTATATATTATTAATTTCCTGTAAGTTTTAAAGATTCAGATACATTGCAAACATTATAGTTGTAATACATCAAGTCAAAAACCCTTCATTCTTCTAATAGGTGCATTCTAATTAAAATATTATCTAGAAAATCAAAAACTGTGTATGAGGTGTAATGATCCAAATTATTATTTTATTAGATTCAGAAGTGAACAATCTAATTTAATCTTTCTTCCCCGTGTTCCACATGCAGTGTTCTGGCACACATAACACTTCCTGTTTGCCGTCCACGCAGCCAAAACATCACCTGATGTCTGCCGGGCCGGCAGCAGTGTGACGCACATGCATCGCACTCATAAAAATAGGCACACTCACTCTAAGCGGGGGGGGGGAGCACGAGCTTGAATTCACCGCACGTGCACTCACAGCGTCGTACTTGGGATAAAAACAGCTCTCCAGTGCCTCCTGTCTCATTCCTGCTCCTGCTGCATTCAGGATATTTCATTTAATTGAGTGTAATTGTCGAGGACACACTGCGTTTTAATGTGAAACCCAAATATTGTGCAGCCTCCCTCCTTCCATTTACTGACTTCGTTATCAGGGAACACTGACACTTACTTTGTTCAACTCACGCATACGTTTCAAAGCTTTTTTTTTCCCCGAAAATGTCATTTAACTTCTCTGTGTGTAACAAAGTCAATTATGCAGCAGCACCGTGTGAAAAAGAGTCAAATTGTGCTTTTGGCGACCGAGGATCCTGGCAGATGCAGCTATGGTCCGAGCACTGGCAGCTCATGTTGTTACACCAACCAAATAACCATGGTAATCACTGTAATTATAGATGTGATAAAGGATCAATTTGATTTGAGTTCCTCCTTACGATGTACTTATGTGTTTTTATACAAATTAACGTATTTTAACCTCTCTTTTATGCTGTTTATATCGTTTGTTTATCGATATTGTTTGTATGCTAACATATTTATGTTGTTTATTTTGTTTAAGGGCTCAACTCATACACAATTGACCGGAGGATTTCGTTATTTAGCTCTTTCCGTCAGAATAAAAGGAGATTGCCTGCATAGATCGATGGTCTGGGCCCTTTCCTCTTCCCAACACAATGCACAAACAACTCTGGACTCCACAGGTTACATAATGGGTCTGTTGCTCCACACCTCAGATTCCTGTGAATCCTAACATGTTTTTTTCTAAGGAGTTCAGGGTCTCAATAGCTATTTTCAAGTCTTCCTCAATACAGCATGATGTTCATTTTGAAAATGATGGTCCCATTTAGAGTCAAATTGACGATAAAGCACGGTATGCATTGTGCCGTGGATCCCGCCGAACGGCTTGTGCAGGCTCCACCCCCTGCTCTTCCAAAATATGGTGACTTCTGGTGTAAAACCAAGATGACGCTGGACAAAAGTTAACTCTAGAAACTGATGATAATCCCAGAACACCGGCAGTTTCAGAAATATTCAACCCAGCCTGTATCAAAAATGTGAAAATCACATTTTTCTCACATTCTGAGTCTTGCATCTGAAGGATTTTACACGCCACCCGGCTGACACATGATTGGCTGATGGGATAATTGCCCGGATAAGCAGGTGTGCGGTTTTGCTTCTGCTCTATTTGGCTCGTAGACGATCAGAGCCATTGAAGCCGTCTGGTTCGGGGAGATTTTCCATTATCTCCGATTTAAAGGTTAAAGACCATATTTCTGGTAATTTGTGCATCAAGGTGAGATATTGAGTGGTGTGCGATTATGATAAGATGTGATGTTCAGCGTGTGGCTTTGTATTAATGTGCATGTATCTCTGACAGGTATCTTATCTGTGCTCAAAAACGTTTTACAACAATACAATTTTAATAGGCAATAAGAGATTAGCTCTCTAATGAGCAATGAAGTTAAAAGCTTCCTTTCCCCACTTAATCGGTGCACAGCTGCTGCAGCAATTTAAGATTTTGTTGACATGTGCTTATGAAATATACATGTAACTTAAAAAATACCATACATGTCCTTGAGGGGAAACCCTGACAAGCGTCGGCAGTTAAAAAGAAACTAAAACGAGCTGGATGCTGGAAGTTCTCCAGACAGACGGTGGAGTGAGAAGATGTCAAACTTGTCACATTGAAACAAATTGTAAGGAGAGAAAATCTGTCTTTGGATGAGACCGACCTGTTTTCATTTCCAATCAGGATCATTGTCCCGGCCTGGGAAGTCAGCGGCAGAAAAAACAAGCACACAGCAAAACTAACAAGGTGCAGGATATGAAGGCAATAACAGAAAGTAAAAAAAACAAAATCACATCCAAAGTCGCCCCGGAAGGCAAATCAGTGAACGGACAACCTCTGCAATATTTCAAGCTAAGTGAAAACCACAGGGCCAGTGAAATGTCCAGAGTCTCTTTCCTGAGACGCCAGGCAATCGGAGTTGGTTTCAGGACGGAGGAACGTGTGGACAGTCCGTTGGGAGCATCGTGGCCTGAGGGTCGTTTGGGCCGGACTCCAACCGTCAACCTGAGCAGTGATAATACAACAAACAGGAACTGACTGACAGGCCTCTCCTCAGAATCCATGTTTCTCTCTCAGGCATCTGCTTCTCCACCAATAACATTTTAGACCTTGAATATGAAGAACGTAGTTTCTGGGTCAGAAAACAAAAGGACTGGACGTATAAATTCTGCTACGGACCGCACAGTGTTATTGTTGATATGTATCCACATTAGCTTATCCAGAATAGTTCTTGAATCTTGTTTTCTTTCCGAGTTGACACCTTCGTCAGCGTCTCAGATATTTGTTTTTTGCGTCCTTCGCATGTTACACACATCATAAACACACCCACTTGTTCACTGTGGATCTTTCCAGAAATGTTCCTGCTATATTCTTGCATGGGATCACTCCTTTTCATTTCACTGACGGGCTGTTCGGGGAAAGTTCTGCATAATATCTGGAGCAACTGACTTGGGCATTTTTGTGTTCTGACATTCAGGAGATCCGGACTTCAGCTCATGTCTGAAAGAAGCTTGTACCATCGCTATAGCGTACCTTGGAATCTCAGTATCCAGATAACAACTTTCCTCCCTAATGCACATTGTGGCCAAACGTATAACTTGTGAAGTTAGGAAATAGTGTTAGCCTTCAAAATTAGCAGTCCGCTGGTTTGTGAGGATAATTTTGTCAGTCTGCTCCTGCCAGAGGTTCTGATGAAGAGCACAAAGCTCAGAAAAACCACACATAATGAGATTCTAATACATTTTTTGCACATGGGAGCAACTTTTTGGATCGTGCTCCTGCTCTCTCTCAAATCCAAAAAAGCAATTTCATACGGCTTCAGTTGTACTTTTCCTCATAAAGGCAAAGAGTGAACGAATTAGCTTTGAGTGTTCAGAGATGAACACGGGATACGGAACTAATGAACTTTGTAATAAGACTCATAAGACGAACACGAGACACCTCTCCGTTGAACTACAGAAAAAACGGAGTCATCATAAGCTCTGGGAGCGGAGCGGGCCGGTTCGCAGCTGAGCCGGCGTGGGAGGCGATGGCTGCCAGGTAAGTTGGCACGGGAGGTAACTGATTAGAAGAAGGCACGAAGGAAATCAGAAGAAACGCTGGAAATAACTCAGGGGGGCAGGTAAGTGGGGGGCCGTGGCCCATAACACACACAGACACACACACGAATACAAGTAGAGCAGGAGGAGAACACAGACACACAAGGGAGAGAGAAGAGACAGCGCTGCACAGCTATTGTGTTACATTTAAAATGAAATGACAAGTCGACCTTGACTGTTGTTAGTGGACAGGAAGCAAACTGCAGTTTCCAGTCTCCAGTGGGACCAGAGACCGTAAACAAAGACGAGCGACACGACAGCTTCACAACAGAGAAGTCAAATCGTTTTGATTGCCTCACTAAATAATAAATCCCACCTCCTCCATGTTATCAGATGGGATATGGATCAAACTAGAAACGTAGAAACCTGGTGAAAGGTCACCTGATATTTCAGTGTCATCTCTGTTGTATAGGTTATAAACTCCACCTCCTCCATGTTAGCAGTTGGGACATGGACCAAACTTTAAAGTCCAGAGAAAGGTACACGTCAAATATTATATTTTTCTCAAAGATGGTTTCTGGCAAAGTAGGTTTATTTTAAAATCACACTGGTGTATGTTCAAGAGTTCATGCTACTAATTTGTTTGGTTTAAATTGGTACTAGAAATGTGAGGTAAACATTTTGATCGACAGCTCAAACTGACTCGTGATTGGTCGGACACTGTGCAGACTCTGGCTGGTAATCAAATATTTTAGCTTCATTTTGTACAACAGGGGAAAGTGAAGATTTAGAATCCATCTTTATTTACAGTCTATGTGTGGCAGGTATGAAATGTTATACTGCATAAGCAGCAGTACCAGCAGCTACATCTGGATTTTCTGGACCCAACAACTGGTGGTAATGACCTCTTGTTACAGCCTTACATCAATACTCCTCAGTGTTTCATTTCCAAATCACAAAACCAAGCAGTTTGTGATTTGTGCAATATCAACTTCACGTTTTTTTTTTTAAATATCGTGATCCTGCCATTTTGCTTTAAAAAAAAAATCCTAGAATAATTGAGACAGTTTTGACAGTTTCCTGCATCGAAGACAACCTCATTAGAGGCAGAAAAACATGCTGCAGGGGATCAGTCACCGATTGACTGTGCCTGTCTCCTCCTCACACACACTAGTCAACATTTGAATTTCTGCTGCTTCAGCCTGCTGAGACAGTGGGTGCCACCAAACGCCCATGAAAACAGATTTTCCACAAATGATTACTCACGTCGCCCTCCTGATCCAATCTAATAATTGCATCTGAAAATGAGCCCGAGCCAACACCTGCGGCTGCGAAGCCTCCATTCATTTTATAAAGCAAAATTAATTTGCTGCCACACATTGTACAATCTCCACGGCCGGTAAAAAAGGCATCTGAACTGAATGTGTTTGCGATCTGAAATGTTCTCGTGTCCCGGACTCTGTTTATATTAGTGAGGAATCCTTTCAGACGAGATATATCAAGGCTTTCTTTAAAAAAGATGAGTCGTGCTCAGGAGAACGCCGGACGCCAGGACCCGGGCGTCTCTCAGCTCTGGGAGGCGACTGGGCGGACACGCAGCGGCAGTGAATCAGGCAGCTGTAGATCATCCTCGGCGAGCAGACGCTCCTTTCGCCTTGGGGTCCACAGCAAACACATGACAGTGTGATTCATGCTAATGCATTACAGGCTGAACAGAGACCTTCATAATGTTTTCATAAAATCTGCATAGAAAGACACAGAAGAGATTTGCTTCCAGTGCCGAATGATTTGGTTCATGAATCCTCTGCTATGGGTGAGAATAAAGTGATTATTGATAATATTATAGCTTTTTTAACACAAGCTAATACGACTTTATGGATCATCGTCTTTTATTCACCACTTTGATGTGATACCATGACTTTTCCTCAAGCATCACCAAAAACTCTGTAAGGTTTTAATGGAATATCTTGGAAAATATGATATATATTGCTTTAAAGTTTGCTACAGATATTCACAGGAACCAGATAATGGACTTTTAGTCGTCCCCTGATGGAGGCTCCAGTCGCACCATGAGGCTGATATCCGAGCTTTTGAGAACATTTTAAAAGCAAATCAACCTCACCCACAGTACAACCCATAGACTATAAAGATGCACCACATGTCAGCTCCACAAAACATCTTGATCGCCCCCTGGTGGCTGGCTGCAGCATGGGTCATAAACTTTGCAACGTCCATGTTAGCATTTGGGACATGGGTCGAAGTATCTGTCACTTTAAATAGTTCTGAAACATCGGTCAAGATCCTGATTGGTCGAGCGCCCGGATCCTGGATCTTTTTGGCTTCATCTTTTCTGCAGTGGGAGGAAGTGGAGCTCTGTCTATGGTCCAGATTCACAGAGTAACCGCATGGATGTCGAATCTGTGTTGTTTTATTTCTCTGAAGTGAAAGTATTGATAAGTAAAGACAGGATTCCTTTGTAAAACAGCAAAGATGTGATCCAGGCTGATGCTGCAAAGTCACATCTAACATGCCGTGCATGTAGCTTTTGTTCATTTGAGTGTTTCTTGCTCTTCTTTACCGATTCCTCCCCGGCATGTGTGTTTTCAGATCTGGTGCCTGTGGTGTCCTCGTGCCTCCCACCTCCTTCCAGCGTCGCATTCTAACAGATTTACTCAGATCTGGATTCTCTTTAACACAATTCATTTAAAAGAAACGTTATATTTTTGTCTTCCCACGCTACATTTCTCTCCGCCAATTCTTTTAATTTTTACAGATCTGATATCATGCATCATCACACCACCTGGTTTTTAAAGGTCGTACAGAGCCACCACAGTGTATTGTTCTTACTCAAGCCTACTTCATCCATCTGTTCTACCGGTGACAGCTTTCAGAAGAGCAGCATCTTGCAATAAGAGGCCTTGATACCTCAGATATTTATCTGCGTGATTAGTCTCTCACACACACACACCACAGTTTACTCATAAAAGGCAACTCGACTTTATTCTCAATATGGCAAAGTTCTTCTCTTGTTTGTTTCTATCATTAGAAATGCTTTATTAATTCCACAGTGTTGAAAGAGTCCAGGAACGCTACAGTCCTTCATCATCGCTTCCACAGGCTCATTAGTGCACGTGAAGCATCTGCATTGACAGCTGCAAAGTTCCAAGTTCATCAGATTTTCATTTACACATCATCGGTGCTGCGTAATTACTGGAGGAGCGGGCGGAGAGCCGCACAGTGGAGGAGCACACGAGATGGTGCGATTCAATCGGATGGATAATGATAAATAGGAAAATAGGCTGTACATTTCATAAATAGCAGTGTTAGGCTTTAATAAATAATTTATATGAGACACAGGAAGAGGAATAACACAAGCTCTCTGCTTTGAAGAGTGTTATTGCTCTGCTGCAGGACAGTTTTGATGGCATTAATTGAAATGCTGTGTTGTTTTTCGATAAACAAGAACAATGATGATGAAACGTGAAACACGTTCAAAAGAAAAACTGAGATGAAAACAAATGAAATGACAACTTTTAAGTGTTAATTACAGAAATATAAGCTGTCGATAAATGATGAAGTCAAAAAGATGTAGTTTTCAATTAGTTTTAGTCCGATGGTTTGAAGAAGGGATTGAGTTGAGCGAACAGAAAGACAAGGAGATAAAATGAATTAAAATGAGGAGATTGCAAATAAACATAAAAAACATCTGTACTGATATGATCTGGTAACTTTTTAAAGATTAAATTTAGAGACACTTGATTTGATGAGTCATATATGAGTTATATGTAACACAATAAGAAAATTATTGACAACATCGTCTCCTTTGGCGAAAGATGAACCTTCGCCGCACCTCAATGTTTACACGGTTTGAGGAAATGTCACAATTCTGACCATGATCCAATGACTTGACTTGACTGAGCTTTTTTGAGCTATATATTGTAAAACAGCCAGGAGCAGTTCATCAAAGTATAAAACATGTCACTTCCTTTAGCCAGCAGGTGGCGCTGTGCCTTTAAGTCATGATTTCTGTGTAGAAGTTGATCTGATGAAAGCCCAAGGGCAAGTTCATCAGAGTAAAAATGTGGAAAATGGCCAATATGGCCACTAAAGTCAAAATGGCGGGCTTCCTGTTGCTTTTTTCCAATTGCACCTCTGACCTTTTTTGTTTGTCTGGTCATGATACACCTGGGCTACGATTTTTGTGAAGATCGGTGAAAGCTAACTGAGGGGCATTTCCTTAGATGGCGCTGTTGAGCCATTTTGCCACACCCATTTCAAATTACTCCAGAATACAACAACTTTTTGGGGTTTTGAATTCCCTGCAAACTTTGGTCATGATTTCAGCATGTCTAGGCCCTGAAAAAGCCCCAAAAGGGAAATACAAGTCCTTCGAAATACAATAGGGCCTCCCACCGTAGCTCCAATGAGCTGTTCAACGTGTTTTAAATGTCACTGTGGCGTATTCTGTCTTGTCTACAAACAATAACCCTCCTGTATTTCACGCCTTTCAGGTTCATTAGGGTTTAAGATGCAGGTAATGCTGACAGCGGAACTGTCTGGATAGAATATCAATATTAGATCAACACCACAGAAGCGTCAGGCTTCTCTCCACTTTACCTCAAGTCCGCACGAAGCTCAGCATTAGCATAGGAATGTGCGAAATATACTATTATGATGCAATAACACCAGAGGTGGCAAACGTACACACTCTTTACTGTAGAAGTACAGATTCTTGTGTAAAAAAAAGACTCAGAGTGTGAACACACTCAGAGTTACCACGGTTGTTCTCAGAAGTTTCCCATCTCGGGCTTCATCAACTCAGATTTCAGTTGGTCTTGTCAGAGTTAGTTAAAGCTGCTTTGCTCAACAGGCCCCTGGGAGTGGCTGGCAAGCAAGACAGTGGTAGTAGAGAGATGCACATCAACTTAACTTAAGACTCACAGAAGAGAACACAAATTTACCTGAATGCTGTTCCCGCAATTTACTCATTTAGATCATTTTATTCCTCATTGCTACTCAGCCTGTGGTAAACAGTGTGATAATATCCTCCGTGGCCCTAATGTCTGAGACAATGCTGATATTTGAGATCTTAACTCAGAGTCGTCTTAGCACTGCAGTGAAATGTGGTCGAGCCACTTCAGATCATTCATTCTCAAACATCCTGGACAAGTCACTGTCCATCACAGTCCTCGCATAACCAGACACACAACTTTCCACACTCACAGCTACAGAAAATGTGGAGTTTCCAGTTTCCCTGGTTCTTTGAACTGTTGGAGAAACACTGAGAAACAGAGATTTATTGTAAAGTATTTCCTAGTTGGACAAAGTAATTTTAATGGAAGCAAGTTTGCTCAGTTGTTACAGAGAGTTTCGGGTGTTAGCACATAGCTATGGCCTGATCAACCAGTTTGCTGTCAAGAGTGAATTATTCATTTTCCAGAAACACACGCACCTTGCCTTGTACATTTGAGCTCGTAATGACAACGCTGTAATTAAGTCCCTGACAGTGAAGGGACTGAAGTTTGAGTTATAGCTGGGGGATTTTCCTCATGTGTCAAAAGGCAAACAAAATGGTTGTAGTGCGGAGTTACAGTAATAATACTCAATCTCAAGACTTTATCTGACTCAATTTTTTTATTTTAAAATTGAAAAGACATTCAAAAGGTTTTTTAACATTTAATCATTTTAACCATTTTGTAAGTTTGGAAAACAAACAAAATGGCACATGAGCATTTTATTTTCTTCCAGATTTCCGCTATTTCAGCTCTTTCAAACATCAAATGATGCAAATTTATTAATGAAGGCTGTAGATTTACATAGGTGTAATTTTAGACATATTTGATGCAGCAGTAAATCTGCACACTGAGTTCTCATCATCCAGTCATTTTAGAGAATGAGTCGATTTGAAGTCAACTATACTTTTTAGTTTGGTTATTTTGTTGTTATGACAACTTATTACGTGTGTTACTCATAATCAACTTATAAGCAGAATATAAAGGAACCTTTAAAATAAATATATAGGAAATATTATCAATCCAATGTGATTCCTGAACGTCCATTCTTGGGGTATTCCACGTCACATGCAAATGCATTATTCAGAACTATGTTTCCCATGATCCATTTCGAATTAGCAACCGTCAACAGAAGAAGGCGGGAACAAGGAGGGTTTTATAAGACACAAACACAGCCCTGGTTGTATAAGTACTGAAGTACTCAGGGAGAAAACTCCAGACTTTGACTTCTCCAGCGATAAAACTGAAAGTGAGCCGAGAAGAGAACTACACCATCAACATGGCGCTGAAGAGAATTCAGGAGGTAAGTTTGACTAGCTGCTTTAATGTTTTCAGCTAATGGTAGCCGACTAGCCCAGCAGTTATTTTCATGGTAAAGGTTTATTCATAAAGATTGAGACGCTGTCCTCACATCAAAACAAGCTCCATGGCTGCTGTCACTGTTTTAAATGTCACTGTGGCATATTCTGTCTTGTCTACAAACAACAACCCTCCTGTATTTCACGCCTTTCGGGTTCATTAGGGTTTAAGATGCAGGTAATGCTGACAGCGGAACTGTCTGGATAGAATATCAATATTAGATCAACACCACAGAAGCATCAGGCTTCTCTCCACTTTACCTCAAGTCCGCACGAAGCTCAGCATTAGCATAGGAATGTGCGAAATATACTATTATGATGCAATAACACCAGAGGTGGCAAACGTAAACACACTCTTTACTGTAGAAGTACAGATTCTTGTGTAAAAAAAAAAGACTGCAGCCTCTGAGTGAACACACTCAGAGTTACCACGGTTGTTCTCAGAAGTTTCCCATCTCGGGCTTCATCAACTCAGATTTCAGTTGGTCTTGTCAGAGTTAGTTAAAGCTGCTTTGCTCAACAGGCCCCTGGGAGTGGCTGGCAAGCAAGACAGTGGTAGTAGAGAGATGCACATCAACTTAACTTAAGACTCACAGAAGAGAACGCAAATTTACCTGAATGCTTTTCCCGCAATTTACTCATTTAGATCATTTTATTCCTCATTGCTACTCAGCCTGTGGTAAACAGTGTGATAATATCCTCCGTGGCCCTAATGTCTGAGACAATGCTGATATTTGAGATCTTAACTCAGAGTCGTCTTAGCACTGCAGTGAAATGTGGTCGAGCCACTTCAGATCATTCATTCTCAAACATCCTGGACAAGTCACTGTCCATCACAGTCCTCGCATAACCAGACACACAACTTTCCACACTCACAGCTACAGAAAATGTGGAGTTTCCAGTTTCCCTGGGTCTTTGAACTGTTGGAGAAACACTGAGAAACAGAGATTTATTGTCATCAGGCTCAAACCCTGCACTTTCTTACTGGGAGATGACAGTGCCAACCACTTTACCACCTGCTGTCCCTGAATTGATTTATTTTATTGTTTGAATGTATCATGTGGTACACATACAGTGGAGTCTTGAGTTTTCTGACTTGTGTGATGGGATAGAAACAAAAAAGTGTGTACATTATCAGCATTAGTCACTATGGCTATGCTAATAACAAAGACTTTACTAAGAGAAACCAACACCTACAGTCACAGGCATCATCAGGTAGAACAAGGGGGGAAAAACCATAGTCATTTGATTGAAAAGAAAAAATGATTTTTTACCTTATTCTAATGAGGAGAACCTGTTCATTAGAATAGCTAACTGCAGTATTTCTGCTGTGTTGAACAGGACCTGCAGGACCTCGGAAGAGACCCTCCAGCACAGTGCTCTGCTGGACCAATTGGGGATGACTGTGAGTACACACACAAACACACACACACACACACACACACTCTATATTCCTGGTAAAACAACCCCCTCAGGCTCGCACCACCCCCTTTGTATTATTTGACATAGCATACCTGTGTTCTAGAAAAAAAGTGCAACATTCCTCCCTTGAAAGTGGAACCTTCCTACTCCACGTTCTATGGGTTGTTTGATGGTCAATATTGGATAATAGCACACAATTGCGACACTGAAACGCACTTTGCATAAAACCAGCAAATAAGGCCATTGTAGCAGTGTGCTTTATCCCATGCTTTGTATGTATGCATGCATTGTGGGTGGCTGTGGCTCCACTAGACAGAAAATTGGTAGTTGAAAAGAACAACTTTATTTTGGTACATCATGAAGAAGTAGAGCCGCTTCGTCCATCTTTATAAACAGTCATTGTTTATAGTGGATTCATTATGAGTGATGAACATTGTGTCTGTGACATGTACAGCTTACATTCTTCTGTGTTTCTCTGTTTCTCCCTTAATTGCCAGTGTTTCATTGGCAGTCGACCATTATGGGTCCAGTGAGTATCATTTAAGTCTTTCAGTCCTCTCATATAGAATCTTGTGCGGCATTTATTACCTATATGGACATAGATTGTTTACCATTCTTTTAAGTAGCCTACACTAAACTCCATTACCTCCAGTAATTATTTAAATTTACATAATTCAATGTCTTAATGTTTCTGAAGTTAAAGCACAGAATAAGTAAACAGTTATTGATTTTAACTTCATTGAATGGTCTTGTAGAACCACGTAATCGAAGTGTTTGTCTCATTCAGCTGATGAGCACACTTCTTGTTTTTTCCTGAAGTGGAAATCAAACATTGTTCAGAAAGTTGGTTCCAACACTGTTACAGAAGTTGCACCGTCAGGTTGATTTACTTTCACCTTGTGTCCAGTTCACACCAAAGCAGCTGTATGAGGTTAAATGGATAGTTCACCGAAAGATGGAAATTCACTCATTATCTCCCCACCACTATGCCTATGGAGGGCTGGGTGAAGTGTTTGAGTCCACAAAACACTTTAGGAGTCTCAGGGGTAAACAGTGTTTCTGCCAAAGAGACGTAATAAAACAACAGAAAAAACACACAACATGCCTTTATACTGCTTGTGTGGTGTCATCCAAGTGTCCGCAAGCCCAGACATATTCGACTCGAAACAAAGTCATTTACACTGTTGTTTAAGCCTAAATATCCTAAAGGATATTTAGGGCCAAAATATGGTTTATATGACGCGAAGAGTCGAATATGAAACTTTAACTGGAATTGATCATAGTAACCTGTGAAGCACAGCTATCCTGCCACGGAGTAGAAACATTCAGGTTCAAACTTGTAACAAGCCACATATTGATCAGTCAAGTTGAAGAATGAAGTCATTGTCCCTACACAAACATATCATGGTCTAAAATACACTTTACAGCAAAGTAACAAGTAATAACAATCCAACAGGTCAATTTGAACAAACCAGGAGAATCGGGTTTCTGTAAATGATACAATTTATAGCAGAAGAAATGTGTCACGTTAATTTATTTTCAAATATTTTAACAGTAGTTAACCAAACAGTTACCAATAACGGTTTCCAGTTATATATAAAGTGAAAAATGACAACGGAGATCCCACCACATTAACTGCTGGGATTTCATAAATGTTTTTTTACTAACGGTACACATGGTCTGAACAACAAAAATTATATTATAATAACAATATAAAAGTAAATAAAGTTATGTCTTTATCAGGTTCTGATGCAGATTTATTTGAATTAATTACTACTGATCTGTCAACATTGTGTTTGAACCTGATTTAGTGGGAAATGTTTTGCTGACAGAAATGTTCTCATGTCTTTACACCAGGCTGATTCTCCATACCAAGGAGGAGTTTTCTTTCTCACAATCAACTTCCCCACCGACTACCCAGTCAAGCCACCACTTGTAAGAAGTGCTGTGGTTACTCCAAGCTTTGTCCGGTCATACTGTGAAATGTAACGATGTAAATTATCTAAGAGATTATAACCTACAAATTGTATGTTCCATGACTGTCCAACTCATTCTAGCTGTGTGATGAAATTATAGCTTGATAATGAATAGCTACAGCCTGTTGTGTACAGGCTCTATGATAGGAGGTAGCTGGGATCAACAGCAACTACTGCTGTTCCAAAACACAGGAAGCCAAGAAAAGTGTTTGGTGGCTTTCCTCTGGAATCCATTATTTAAACTTACTGTGTTTAAATCCTTATATCTTCTGTAAAGTTCTTCCTGTATTGATAAAAGCTAAAAACTGTCACTTTGATCCTTAATGTAGTATATATTATTTTATGTGAAACTAATTGTTGTGGCTCAGAACCTAATGAACATTAGTACACTAGTACCATCTGAATAAATATGGTTTTTTTACAGGTATCATTTACAACAAAGATTTATCTTATAAGCCATGTTCACACTACACGACTGCACCATTGGTGTCATGTGATTCCGGTTCTGGCAGTTACTGTGAGTTCATATTACACGACTGACGGGGGGTGACAGGGGATCTTGCACTACACCATCTTTCAACAGGATAAACCCTGACTGGTATGTCTGGTCTCCAAACTACATTTGATCAGGAAGAGACACACTGAGTTTGACTGATCCTCTCAAAATGCGTCCATGGAAATCACAGTTGTATGGAAAAATCTAATAATGATAATTATTCTCAACTCTACATTTAACTTTGTAATAATTGTATTTATTTATTAGGAAAATAGCTTAATATTTACTAATTGCTTTGATAATATACACTTAAATGTTTTACTTTGTGTGGCTCATACTTAAACCAGGCCTACTACTAAATTTCAAACCAAACCACTACCTCTATATACCACCTTCACCCCATCCTGAGCTCCGATTGGCTGTAATTGTTGCCAATTTTTCTTGATATTTATCTGCTAGAAATCAAGACAGAGGAAGCGGATTTGTCAGCAAGCCTTTAAATCGCATCTTTGAAGAGTTCACAGATAGCGAACGCTGATTTGTCCCTGATCTGAGTGTTTTTTTTGTTGAGTTCCAAAATTTGTTGACAAGTGGAAACATTGGGCTGAAAATCATGTAGTGTGAACAAGACATTTCCTTGCATAAATATTCTTCATCTTAATGTTATTTTGTGTCTCTTCATTTCAGTTTTATTGTCCATATGTGCATTGTTGCGGGATCCAAACCCAGACGATCCCTTAGTTCCAGACATAGCTCGAATGTACAAGACCGACAACAAAAAGTGAGTGTACACACAGGCTCGGGTGAGACTTCTTTTTTCTGCTTATATCATCAGTGCTGTCGTGAGGTGACCACGTTCTTTTCTCTCCTCAGATTCAACGAAATGGCAAAAGAATGGACCCGCAAGTATGCCATGTAAAGAAAATAATAACATCCAAGAGAAGAGGAAGAACATGCTGAATTTTTTTGCATCTTGTTACAGATGAAGCTGAGTGAAAGAATGTACTGTTGCAATTCCTCTAAAAATGGAAGCAATTACAAGTCATTTAATATGGTGTTCTTCATCTTGTATTATTATTATTATTATGGGTATTATTATTATTAAAATCATCGGGAACTATCTAACAGTTTAATTATTTTCAATTAGAGTCATCACAAAATAAATCTTACAAACTGTACTCTTTTTTTTTTTTCTTTCACTGGGAGAAGCTGTGACATTAGCTTTTTGTTGGATTTACACAGGTACATAGATCAGATTTTGAACCCAGTCAAACGTGTTCCTAAGGGTTGAACATGCTCTTCTGTTCATATCCATCTGTGCTATAGAAAGGGTAAAAATCCTGTTTCTGTTCTTGTGTAAACAGTCTGTCACTTGTATCTGACGCCCCTGTGGCACCTTTTGTACTGATTAAAGGATGGGACTGTTTGTTATGACTATGGTCTGTACATTTTTATCACAGTGCATTTTGGATCTTTATGTGATCTTGTTGTATTACGTGGTCGGATTTATTGATGATATTTTTTGGTGTAACTTGTTTGTAATTACCACCTAGATGATGTAGCAAGCATTAATTTGGCACAAAAGTTTAGTCATAAATACCTATAGGAAAACGGATAGTAAATATTAAGTATCACTAAAAGAAACAAAGAACCTTGAAACTAGTTTTTTCTTTGTGGTGGGGCATTCATAAGAAGAATAAAAGCAAACTTAAAATGTCTTCAAACTGGATTTGGACAAGATCAATCAATCAAATTTTATTTGGACAGGCCATATTCAAAATCTCAATTTGTCTCACAGGGCTTAACAAGGTGCGATACCCAAAAAAACATAGAGACCTCAGAGAGAGCCACATGAGAGGGATCCCTCTCCCAGGACGGACAGAAGTGCAGTAGATGCAGCGTGTAACTGAGAACATCAAATAATAGAGATAAGAGAGAGAGACTAGGAACAGCATCAGGTTTCAGCTCTGACTAGTTGTGATAAGTGATAATTATGGATGCCCCAAACTACCCCGAAAATCAAGACCAGCCAGGTGAGATGACAGCTCACCAAAACCAGGATGAATAAGACTAGAGGTCCGGACAACATGGACCCCAAGGTCTTCAAGGTGTGTGTGGAGCATCTATACAACCTCTCGCTGAGGCTGCCCAAGATCTGGAAGACATCCTGCATCGTCCCTGTGCCCAAGAAGGAGCGTCCCAGTGCTGCAAACGACTTCGAACCTGTGTTTTTAATGTCACATGTCATGAAAACCTTTAAGAGGATCGGCCCACAGCACCTCGGGCCCAAAGAATGGTCAAATTGCACATGAACACAACTCTGATCCCATCTCTATATTGCCATTTTTATATATTTCTATATTTACTCATATTTTTAGTCGTACTATATTTTCCACTTGAGCTGTTACTTTCTTTATTATCATCGACCTTCAGAGCCGGAGAGCCCCTGTTCTCCACCATTTTAGACCTAACTAGATGCTCCCTCTACAAAAACTACACTTAAGTACAGATTTACACTCTGCCTAATTATTTCCACATAACTTCACATCAACTACAATTGAGGCAAATGCTGCTGTTTTTACCCAACTAGGGCTACATTTATTTGATAATTGTGCATAGTCCACTTTGTAGATTAAAAATATACAATTTAAAAATAAAAAACAATAAATAATAGTGTCTCTGCATAATATATTTAATGTAACATAATGTTTACATAATATACACTGAAAAATATATTGAAAAGTATAGACAGTACAAATAAAATAGCTTAAATGTAATATGGGACAATAAAACTGGAAGAGATAAAGAGAAAAATCTAAAATCTAAATGTCATACTTTTAAAGTATAACAGCCAATAATGTCTCAGGTGTTTATTTGTTTGTTCATGGGACTATCACATGTGTATGTGTGTTGTTTACAAATATAACAGTGATCGAGAATCATTCTATATAATTTCAAAATAGAAAACTAGTTGTGTGACTCTATCATGTCTCTAATTATTTTTCAAAAATGTGTCCTATATAGTAACACTGGAGTAAATATTATCTTTAAAACCCCCAGCAGATGGTGTGTACGTGTGCTTGTTTGTGTATTGGTTTTTGTTTCCTATTCAAGACCTTTTCCAGCATAAACACTAATCTTGTCAGGACCAGTGGACCTCATGGGGACCAAAAGAGGCCAGACATGATTTCTGACCTCCTGGATAAGGTTAGTGGTGAGATGTGAATTGTGGTTAGGTTAAGGTTATATGTTATAGCCATGAAATGGTCATAGTTAATGTTAGGGATAATGTTTTTTCGTTTGGGCTGCACGATAAAAAATCTATCACCATCGCGATATCAACATGGGCGATAGACATATCGCTAATGGCGGCAAAAAATGTGATAAATGGTGTTCGATGCGCCACGCATTCACACTCTGCGTGTCAATATATTTGGCCAATCAGATGAAGCCCTGCTACCCTAGATGATAAATTAAAGAAATTCATATCATTGACGGGTTTTTCTGTCAATGAATTATTGTCAAAAGAACAGAGAGAAAACTGATTATTTGAAAAACAGAGATATGACGAAGCCGTGTCGCTCCGTCAAATCTCGCTCTGCCTCCTCCACTGTGGAAACTTCAAGTGATCTCGTTTGTCCCGGGTCAGATTCATCATTATGATAAACGTGTGCATGTCTATCTATAGTTTTGAGGACAAATTTTGGTCCGATACCATCATTGTGAGGACATTTTGGCTGTTCCTCACAAACTCAAAGGACTGTTTGAAGGTTAAGAATTGGTTTTAAGGTTAGGGTTGGATTTAGGTTTAGGTTTGGGCCCGAACCGACTCATTTACCTGCTCCGTCCTATCCGCAAAAACTAAAACCTGAGAGCCCGTCCTATGTGGACTTGTGGTGCAGATGCCAATGTTGATAGTGGGGAGTAAAAAATCCAATACCAATATATTGGCAAATATATCTGTGAACATTAAAATAATTCAGACATAGCTAAACATAATTAAGACTTTGTATGTGATATTTTAACGTATTTAAGACTTTAAATTCAGATTAGGGAATTTTAGACTTTTCCAACCGGCAGTAATTGTGGATTCACAGTTTTATTTCACTGTCTTAAACAATGTGAGACAAAAGATTTCTTTTACATTTTCACTGATTTCACAGAGAATAATTCATGGATCTTGATGAGAATAATAATACATTTAGGGGACTGGTGGAATCCACGATTATTAATCTAGATTTTTGCATTTTGTGATGAAATATGACTATGAAATATGTTGAAAGTAAACATGCAAAAATAAAGAAATCAAGGAATAAATGGAATGTTCCCGGAAGAAGAGGACTGTTTGGGGCGGCGTATAGCCTAACTGGTAGAGCTGCTGCCCCAAAGAGGAAAGCCGACCCGCGGCCATTTATGCATGTCCTCCCCCACTCTCTCTCTGTCCCCCTTTCACAACTAAGCCTCTGTCCTATACAAATAAATAAATAAAGGTTATAAAAAGCCCCAAAAATACATTTAAAAGAAAAGGACTGTTTAAAATGACACGTTTAATGTTAAAGATTAAAGACATGTTCGATGTTCTGTATCAAAGGCTCATGCTCTTTGATCGTAAATGTTCCTTAAATACCTTTTATCATTAAGTCTCTAATATATAGCAACAATAAAAGGAAGGAGATATACCATCTGTACAAAGGATAATGCGACATTGATTTCAGAAAGTGACACCCCACTGTGAGAGAGGGAAAACTTCTACTGACGCAGAAATCTGTTCAGAATAATTGTAACTTTCTATTTCAAACTGAATAGATTAAACCAGTGATGGAAGGTTTTTGTCACCCAAACGTGGAGACTAGTCAAACCCCAGGTTCGATTCAGCAGAACTCTATTTGTATGTCTCAACAAATAAGCTACCTCCTAGACCTGCTGGCGAAGGAGAGGGCCTACCGTAGTACAGAGTACCACTGGAGGATCCAACTGGGCCAAGAGTTGGAGGAGCACAAACAAGAGCTGGTTCGACAGAAAAAGCTAAAAGAAATGTTCATTAACAGAGGAAAGGAAACAAAGCAAGAGCTGGAGATGTTACAAAAGTACAGCAATGCAGAAGCCCTCAGCGCCACAAAGATCGCCTCTCAGGTAAACAACACCATCAAGAGGAAGAAGAAAAAAGACCTTCAGAAAGATTACGAGGAGCTGAAGGTGGCACACATCATCAACCAGGAGAAGTTTAACAATGAGGTTCAGCTGGAGAAGGATAAAAACAAGCTTCTCCAAGAAGAGATGGAGAACTTCATAGCTTCCTTTGAGGAATTATACCAAAGTCAAGAAACCAATCAGGAGAAGTTCAACACCGAGCTTCAGGAGGAGAAGGAGAAGAAGAACGATCTCCAAGAAGAGATGGACAACTTCATAGCTTCCTTTTCAGAATACTACCAAAGTCAAGAAACCAATCAGGAGAAGTTCAACACCGAGCTTCAGGAGGAGAAGAAGAAGAAGAAGGATCTCCAAGAAGAGCTGGAGAAGCTCAGAGCTTTGTACCATTACATGAGCGAAAGCTATAAAGCTGATGTTCTCGCTGCCAGGCAGAAGGTTGACCACTACCAGAATGAGCTTGAGATACAAATAAGGTTCCAAGACGAGAGAGTGTTACAGGATGAGCTCCTGGTGAAACACCTGAGGGATGAGCAGGACTCTCTCCGTCGGCAGACGGAAGAAATGAGACTCATGCAGCAAAACGCTTCTGAGCAGGAAACCATTTTGCAGCAAGAGATGGAGGAGCTGAAAACTCAGTTCTATACTGAGGTCTGTGGTGAGAGTCAGGGGGTTAACACTGAAGTCTGCCAAAGTCATGCAACCAACCAAGAGAAGTTCAACACCGAGCTTCAGGAGGAGAAGGAGAAGAAGAACGATCTCCAAGAAGAGATGGAGAACTTCATAGCTTCCTTTTCGGAATACTACCAAAGTCAGGTAACCAATCAGGAGAAGTTCAACACCGAGCTTCAGGAGGATGAGAAGAAGAAGAATGTTCTCCTAGAAAAACTGGAGAAGCTCAGCGCTACTTATGATGAGGACTTCCAAAGATATATATCTGATGTTTCCAGCACTGAGCTCACTGAGGACGAGTCTCTCTCCAATGTTCTCCCTGATCCCAAACCCAAGGAGACGGGGCTGCCTGAGAAGACAGAGAAACCAAAGAAGGCTTCATTCTGGAAGAGAGTCCGCCGCTTTGTGGGGTTGAGAAGGAGGCGGAAGAAGGAGGTGGAAGAAGTCAGCGGCGCCAACATCCCCCAGCAACTGTGCTGACTTTACCTTCTTCACCTGCTGTGAGGACTGTCAAGGTTAATGGAGGGATTTACAATTTGATTCCAAAACATCATGAAAAATAATAATGTCCTCACAATGATAGTATCGCACCAAATAAAACGATAAAAAAATGAATTTCTTGCATATGTTGATGTATTTAGGATAAGATAAGACAAGATGTACCTTTATTTATCCTCCGTAGAGGAAATTCACAAATGACACAGCAGCAGAAGAAAGTGAGAAACATCCTCCTGCAGAACCGTTCCAGATGTGCACATGCAAGAGTCATGGAACCACAGTTTAGGCCTGTGCATGCACCACCAGTTTGGTTCTCATGGTTTTCCAGGTATGCATATGTCAAACTCTATCAAAGCTGCCAACATTATTAAAACAACATATATATATATATATATATATATCAAATTTTCTTCTCTTCTATAAAATGTTAGATTTTTTCATCAATATAAACATTTATTAAGTTAACTCAGCCATAACCCTACGTAATAAACATTCATCAAAAACAGCTGTATGCCTGCACACATGCAAATACAAATATACAGACACTGATATCTATATCTATATCTATACAGACTTTATACAGATTTTGTGAGTTTTTTCAAGGAAACATAAACTTGAAGAGCTTTTGTTGACCTTCATTTGGGCACAGCCATGGAAATCTGACTGGAGACATAGAGTGCTACTTAAAGCTGTTCACTATGCCACCAGTATATTTATTTGTCTATCATAGAGTGCTGGAATTAATATTCTGCCTTGATGATGTTAGAATGAATACTAGATGTTCAGTTTACCTCTCTTAGTGGGTTTGGAACTCGTGCATGCGTAGGTCTAAAATGGTGGAGAACAGGGGCTCTCCGGCTCTGGAGGTCGATGATAATAAAGAAAGTAACAGCTCAAGTGGAAAATATAGTAAGACTAAAAATATGAGTAAATATAGAAATATATACAAAAGTAGGGATAATTCTATATATACACAAGGCTATTTAAAAAAAAAAAAGGCAATATAGAGATGGGATCAGAGTTGTGTTCATGTGCAATTTGACCATTCTTTGGGCCCGAGGTGCTGTGGGCCGATCCTCTTAAAGGTTTTCATGACATGTGACATTAAAAACACAGGTTCGAAGTCGTTTGCAGCACTGGGACGCTCCTTCTTGGGCACAGGGACGATGCAGGATGTCTTCCAGATCTTGGGCAGCCTCAGCGAGAGGTTGTATAGATGCTCCACACACACCTTGAAGACCTTGGGGTCCATGTTGTCCGGACCTCTAGTCTTATTCATCCTGGTTTTGGTGAGCTGTCATCTCACCTGGCTGGTCTTGATTTTCGGGGTAGTTTGGGGCATCCATAATTATCACTTATCACAACTAGTCAGAGCTGAAACCTGATGCTGTTCCTAGTCTCTCTCTCTTATCTCTATTATTTGATGTTCTCAGTTACACGCTGCATCTACTGCACTTCTGTCCGTCCTGGGAGAGGGATCCCTCTCATGTGGCTCTCTCTGAGGTCTCTATGTTTTTTTGGGTATCGCACCTTGTTAAGCCCTGTGAGACAAATTGAGATTTTTGAATATGGCCTGTCCAAATAAAATTTGATTGATTGATCTTGTCCAAATCCAGTTTGAAGACATTTTAAGTTTGCTTTTATTCTTCTTATGAATGCCCCACCACAAAGAAAAAACTAGTTTCAAGGTTCTTTGTTTCTTTTAGTGATACTTAATATTTACTATCCGTTTTCCTATAGGTATTTATGACTAAACTTTTGTGCCAAATTAATGCTTGCTACATCATCTAGGTGGTAATTACAAACAAGTTACACCAAAAAATATCATCAATAAATCCGACCACGTCAATACAACAAGATCACATAAAGATCCAAAATGCACTGTGATAAAAATGTACAGACCATAGTCATAACAAACAGTCCCATCCTTTAATCAGTACAAAAGGTGCCACAGGGGCGTCAGATACAAGTGACAGACTGTTTACACAAGAACAGAAACAGGATTTTTTTACCCTTTCTATAGCACAGATGGATATGAACAGAAGAGCATGTTCAACCCTTAGGAACACGTTTGACTGGGTTCAAAATCTGATCTATGTACCTGTGTAAATCCAACAAAAAGCTAATGTCACAGCTTCTCCCAGGGAAAGAAAAAAAAAAAAGAGTACAGTTTGTAAGATTTATTTTGTGATGACTCTAATTGAAAATAATTAAACTGTTAGATAGTTCCCGATGATTTTAATAATAATAATACCCATAATAATAATAATACAAGATGAAGAACACCATATTAAATGACTTGTAATTGCTTCCATTTTTAGAGGAATTGCAACAGTACATTCTTTCACTCAGCTTCATCTGTAACAAGATGCAAAAAAATTCAGCATGTTCTTCCTCTTCTCTTGGATGTTATTATTTTCTTTACATGGCATACTTGCGGGTCCATTCTTTTGCCATTTCGTTGAATCTGAGGAGAGAAAAGAACGTGGTCACCTCACGACAGCACTGATGATATAAGCAGAAAAAAGAAGTCTCACCCGAGCCTGTGTGTACACTCACTTTTTGTTGTCGGTCTTGTAGATTCGAGCTATGTCTGGAACTAAGGGATCGTCTGGGTTTGGATCCCGCAACAATGCACATATGGACAATAAAACTGAAATGAATAGACACAAAATAACATTAAGATGAAGAATATTTATGCAAGGAAATGTCTTGTTCACACTACACGATTTTCAGCCCAATGTTTCCACTTGTCAACAAATTTTGGAACTCAACAAAAAAAACACTCAGATCAGGGACAAATCAGCGTTCGCTATCTGTGAACTCTTCAAAGATGCGATTTAAAGGCTTGCTGACAAATCCGCTTCCTCTGTCTTGATTTCTAGCAGATAAATATCAAGAAAAATTGGCAACAATTACAGCCAATCGGAGCTCAGGATGGGGTGAAGGTGGTATATAGAGGTAGTGGTTTGGTTTGAAATTTAGTAGTAGGCCTGGTTTAAGTATGAGCCACACAAAGTAAAACATTTAAGTGTATATTATCAAAGCAATTAGTAAATATTAAGCTATTTTCCCTAATAAATAAATACAATTATTACAAAGTTAAATGTAGAGTTGAGAATAATTATCATTATTAGATTTTTCCATACAACTGTGATTTCCATGGACGCATTTTGAGAGGATCAGTCAAACTCAGTGTGTCTCTTCCTGATCAAATGTAGTTTGGAGACCAGACATACCAGTCAGGGTTTATCCTGTTGAAAGATGGTGTAGTGCAAGATCCCCTGTCACCCCCCGTCAGTCGTGTAATATGAACTCACAGTAACTGCCAGAACCGGAATCACATGACACCAATGGTGCAGTCGTGTAGTGTGAACATGGCTAATTTCAACAACAAGGCAATTTAAAATGTTTAACTTCAAATATAAAAGGCATCCAGAATAAAATATAAAGAGAGAAGACTATAATTACCTCCAGAAATTGTTAGTGCTGGAGACCATTCTGAACGGAGAATGTCCAAACAAATACTGCCATTGCTGTTAATATTTGGGTGATAAATCTTTGTTGTAAATGATACCTGTAAAAAAAAACATATTTATTCAGATGGTACTAGTGTACTAATGTTCATTAGGTTCTGAGCCACAACAATTAGTTTCACATAAAATAATATATACTACATTAAGGATCAAAGTGACAGTTTTTAGCTTTTATCAATACAGGAAGAACTTTACAGAAGATATAAGGATTTAAACACAGTAAGTTTAAATAATGGATTCCAGAGGAAAGCCACCAAACACTTTTTCTTGGCTTCCTGTGTTTTGGAACAGCGAGTAGTTGCTGTTGATCCCAGCTACCTCCTATCATAGAGCCTGTACACAACAGGCTGTAGCTATTCATTATCAAGCTAGTATAATTTCATCACACAGCTAGAATGAGTTGGACAGTCATGGAACATACAATTTGTAGGTTATAATCTCTTAGATAATTTACATCGTTACATTTCACAGTATGACCGGACAAAGCTTGGAGTAACCACAGCACTTCTTACAAGTGGTGGCTTGACTGGGTAGTCGGTGGGGAAGTGGATTGTGAGAAAGAAAACTCCTCCTTGGAATGGAGAATCAGCCTGGTGTAAAGACATGAGAACATTTCTGTCAGCAAAACATTTCCCACTAAATCAGGTTCAAACACAATGTTGACAGATCAGTAGTAATTAATTCAAATAAATCTGCATCAGAACCTGATAAAGACATAACTTTATTTACTTTTATATTGTTATTATAATATAATTTTTGTTGTTCAGACCATGTGTACCGTTAGTAAAAAAACATTTATGAAATCCCAGCAGTTAATGTGGTGGGATCTCCGTTGTCATTTTTCACTTTATATATAACTGGAAACCGTTATTGGTAACTGTTTGGTTAACTACTGTTAAAATATTTGAAAATAAATTAACGTGACACATTTCTTCTGCTATAAATTGTATCATTTACAGAAACCCGATTCTCCTGGTTTGTTCAAATTGACCTGTTGGATTGTTATTACTTGTTACTTTGCTGTAAAGTGTATTTTAGACCATGATATGTTTGTGTAGGGACAATGACTTCATTCTTCAACTTGACTGATCAATATGTGGCTTGTTACAAGTTTGAACCTGAATGTTTCTACTCCGTGGCAGGATAGCTGTGCTTCACAGGTTACTATGATCAATTCCAGTTAAAGTTTCATATTCGACTCTTCGGCGTCATATAAACCATATTTTGGCCCTAAATATCCTTTAGGATATTTAGGCTTAAACAACAGTGTAAATGACTTTGTTTCGAGTCGAATATGTCTGGGCTTGCGGACACTTGGATGACACCACACAAGCAGTATAAAGGCATGTTGTGTGTTTTTTCTGTTGTTTTATTACGTCTCTTTGGCAGAAACACTGTTTACCCCTGAGACTCCTAAAGTGTTTTGTGGACTCAAACACTTCACCCAGCCCTCCATAGGCATAGTGGTGGGGAGATAATGAGTGAATTTCCATCTTTCGGTGAACTATCCATTTAACCTCATACAGCTGCTTTGGTGTGAACTGGACACAAGGTGAAAGTAAATCAACCTGACGGTGCAACTTCTGTAACAGTGTTGGAACCAACTTTCTGAACAATGTTTGATTTCCACTTCAGGAAAAAACAAGAAGTGTGCTCATCAGCTGAATGAGACAAACACTTCGATTACGTGGTTCTACAAGACCATTCAATGAAGTTAAAATCAATAACTGTTTACTTATTCTGTGCTTTAACTTCAGAAACATTAAGACATTGAATTATGTAAATTTAAATAATTACTGGAGGTAATGGAGTTTAGTGTAGGCTACTTAAAAGAATGGTAAACAATCTATGTCCATATAGGTAATAAATGCCGCACAAGATTCTATATGAGAGGACTGAAAGACTTAAATGATACTCACTGGACCCATAATGGTCGACTGCCAATGAAACACTGGAAGCAATTAAGGGAGAAACAGAGAAACACAGAAGAATGTAAGCTGTACATGTCACAGACACAATGTTCATCACTCATAATGAATCCACTATAAACAATGACTGTTTATAAAGATGGACGAAGCGGCTCTACTTCTTCATGATGTACCAAAATAAAGTTGTTCTTTTCAACTACCAATTTTCTGTCTAGTGGAGCCACAGCCACCCACAATGCATGCATACATACAAAGCATGGGATAAAGCACACTGCTACAATGGCCTTATTTGTTGGTTTTATGCAAAGTGCGTTTCAGTGTCGCAATTGTGTGCTATTATCCAATATTGACCATCAAACAACCCATAGAACGTGGAGTAGGAAGGTTCCACTTTCAAGGGAGGAATGTTGCACTTTTTTTCTAGAACACAGGTATGCTATGTCAAATAATACAAAGGGGGTGGTGCGAGCCTGAGGGGGTTGTTTTACCAGGAATATAGAGTGTGTGTGTGTGTGTGTGTGTGTTTGTGTGTGTACTCACAGTCATCCCCAATTGGTCCAGCAGAGCAGTTTGCTGGAGGGTCTCTTCCGAGGTCCTGCAGGTCCTGTTCAACACAGCAGAAATACTGCAGTTAGCTATTCTAATGAACAGGTTCTCCTCATTAGAATAAGGTAAAAAATCACTTTTTCTTTTCAATCAAATGACTATGGTTTTTCCCCCCTTGTTCTACCTGATGATGCCTGTGACTGTAGGTGTTGGTTTCTCTTAGTAAAGTCTTTGTTATTAGCATAGCCATAGTGACTAATGCTGATAATGTACACACTGTTTTGTTTCTATCCCATCACACAAGTCAGAAAACTCAAGACTCCACTGTATGTGTACCTCATGATACATTCAAACAATAAAATAAATCAATTCAGGGACAGCAGGTGGTAAAGTGGTTGGCACTGTCATCTCCCAGTAAGAAAGTGCAGGGTTTGAGCCTGACGACAATAAATCTCTGTTTCTCAGTGTTTCTCCAACAGTTCAAAGAACCAGGGAAACTGGAAACTCCACATTTTCTGTAGCTGTGAGTGTGGAAAGTTGTGTGTCTGGTTATGCGAGGACTGTGATGGACAGTGACTTGTCCAGGATGTTTGAGAATGAATGATCTGAAGTGGCTCGACCACATTTCACTGCAGTGCTAAGACGACTCTGAGTTAAGATCTCAAATATCAGCATTGTCTCAGACATTAGGGCCACGGAGGATATTATCACACTGTTTACCACAGGCTGAGTAGCAATGAGGAATAAAATGATCTAAATGAGTAAATTGCGGGAACAGCATTCAGGTAAATTTGTGTTCTCTTCTGTGAGTCTTAAGTTAAGTTGATGTGCATCTCTCTACTACCACTGTCTTGCTTGCCAGCCACTCCCAGGGGCCTGTTGAGCAAAGCAGCTTTAACTAACTCTGACAAGACCAACTGAAATCTGAGTTGATGAAGCCCGAGATGGGAAACTTCTGAGAACGGACTTGAGGTAAAGTGGAGAGAAGCCTGATGCTTCTGTGGTGTTGATCTAATATTGATATTCTATCCAGACAGTTCCGCTGTCAGCATTACCTGCATCTTAAACCCTAATGAACCCGAAAGGCGTGAAATACAGGAGGGTTGTTGTTTGTAGACAAGACAGAATACGCCACAGTGACATTTAAAACACGTTGAACAGCTCATTGGAGCTACGGTGGGAGGCCCTATTGTATTTCGAAGGACTTGTATTTCCCTTTTGGGGCTTTTTCAGGGCCTAGACATGCTGAAATCATGACCAAAGTTTGCAGGGAATTCAAAACCCCAAAAAGTTGTTGTATTCTGGAGTAATTTGAAATGGGTGTGGCAAAATGGCTCAACAGCGCCATCTAAGGAAAAGCCCCTCAGTTAGCTTTCACCGATCTTCACAAAAATCGTAGCCCAGGTGTATCATGACCAGACAAACAAAAAAGGTCGGAGGTGCAATTGGAAAAAAGCAACAGGAAGCCCGCCATTTTGACTTTAGTGGCCATATTGGCCATTTTCCACATTTTTACTCTGATGAACTTGTCCTTGGGCTTTCATCAGATCAACTTCAACTTCTGGGAATGTCATCTCAACAAGATGGAGATATAAATTACCTCGGTATATTTGATTTTATCACACGGTGTGACCGTGGCGTGGCATCAAAGTTTGATTACACGCCATCAAAACATGAGGTTCTGTATCTCGGACATATTTGATCCAATCGAGTCCAAACTAGACATGTAAGACAAGTGTCCCGGCCTGATGACATCTACACAGAAATCATGACTTAAAATCACAGCGCCACCTGCTGGCTACAAGAAGTGACATGTTTTATACTTTGATGAACTGCTCCTGGCTGCTTTACAATATACAGCTCAAAAGAGCTCAGTCAAGTCATTGGATCATGGTCAGAATCGTGACATTTCCTCACACCGTGTAAACATTGAGGTGCGGTGAAGGTTCATCCTTCGCCAAAGGAGACGATGTTGTCATAACTCCAGTGTGCATTGTCCTATCACCGCCAAACTTCTGTCTCATGATCAGAGACCAAGCCTGAACAGCTCTATGTGTCAATATTTCCTCAGTGTCATAGCGCCACCTACTGATTCGCCATGAAACAGGAAGTACTTTGTCCTTGCCGCAGTGCGCAAAATGCATGCAACGCGGAGACGTGTGCTTGGTCATTGATCGCTCTCTCCACTAACCGCAACAGGCTTCAAAATGGCTGTGCTACAACGTAGCCCTAGTTTGAATTATTTCCTCTTCTATTATATGTATACATTTTTCTTGCAATGACCATAAAGACTGAATTTGTATTTTTCATGGTATTTCAGGGATAAATACAAACCTGTCTTTGACTATGAATCCAGGATTTGCAGAGATGTCGTATAATCCACCTTTAAAACAGCAGAATTTCTTTTTCTCACCTTCTTCTACTTCACTATTTACTGCGACTCGCTCCCTTTTCCAATTCCATCTCTTCTCGCTCCGTTCCTCGACTGTCACCCCCCCCCTCTTCGCCTGCGCTCTCTCCCCCGCTGTCAGCGTGTGACAGATCGATGCTGTATCCTCTCGGCTTCCCTTTGCAACTGTATTCTCCTGGTAATTGAGCTCAGCTGGTCTCCCAGGGGGCCACTGATTTTCACAGGCGCCTCCAGAAGCTCACTCCACCATCGAAATCATCGCCTGCTCCCTCCATCCAGCCTCGTTTTTTTTTGGTCAGTCATCTTTTCTCCCCCCTGCTCACTACCTGCGAGACCCCTAAAACCAATACCCCGAAGCTGTAATGGTTGGATTTCTACCTGCCGTGTTGTTTCTCTCACCCTATAGCGCCTGCTGAGTGTGTCCATACAACACCACACGCTCAAACAAACACATTATCTCCCTTTTACAAACCCACACTTCGAGATGAGGGGGCCGTGAAGAAGTGAACCGTCAGCATTGACAATTTAAGATATCAAAGCTTTGAGGCACACGTCAATAACGAGCGAAGAGATGAGAGTTCATGGTGAATCTGTGTCAGATCCATATTCTGTTCAGTTTGTTTTCAGACTTCACCGAGTGTTGAGGTTCCTTCAGTCCTCTCATTCCTGCTCGTATCGATTATCTTCTGATGCTGGAATTGTTATTGGATTCAGTGCCGGTGATTTCCAGGAGTCTCTCATGGACTCATGTGGATCTGTGACCACGAGAGAAACAGTGAGGGATGAATCGAAAATTCAGAACCGGGGCACGTACAGCTTCGTCGGTGTGACGGAAACGTGACGATCCAATTTAACAAGGAGTTTGTGCAACTGCGAGATGTTTAGATGTGGCTGTTACGAAATGTATACAAACCCACAGTCACACATTAGAAAGACAGTACGTTCCCAGGACGGCCCCCAGAAGCCTGACGAACCCAGAGAGGATTCTGGGAAGTGCGTGTGTCCGTGAAGGTGTTAATGAGATGAGCAGCAGAATGATTTTGTTCTTTCTGTTTCATTTGCAAGTGTGAATTATGGCACCTATTCCTAATATAGTGTGTCAACAATATATATATATATATTTAAGATGTATGAACCTCAATGCGTTACAATCCCTCTGTGTAATTTAGCTCAAACACACGTGTTCTTCTTATTACACTGCTGCTTCCATGTTGTGGTAATATATACTGCATGCATTTAGTGCTGTGCCAAGGATGGACAATAATACTCAAGGAGGGAAATAAGGGAATTGGTGGTGGATTTGATTTATTCGCACCATGGATCGCAATTATCTTTTGATTGCACATGTTAACGAAACAAGCAGAGCCACAAACTGGGCTGTGATTCGAGCAGCGCGGCGGGTGCATCAGTGCGTATGAAGGAAATATATTAAATTAAACTTTAATTTACTTACTTACGTCTTATGCAAAAACGACTCAACCAAGTTTCCTATGTTTTTGTGTGGATCTGGATCAAAGGGCGGATCCAGGATTTTAGTTTTTTCACTTTCTTTAACATTACAATTAACTTTTTAATGGATCGAGATTAAATAAATCAGGAATGTTTACGGGACGTTTGAGAAATCTGGATTTTGTTAATTGGGTTTTTAGGAATTGGGCTTAATTGGAGGTATGCGCTCTACTCAGTTACTACAACGTTACTCTACTAAGATACTAGTTGGTTTATTTGTCAGCAGGATTATACACAAAGTATTACACTGAGTAGTTTTTTCCGCCTGGAGGAAAGATAGGGATTTAAACAAAAAATCGAGAATTTCTTTAGGCTGATATTCATGAGTGTGAACAATTCACATTTTTATTTCCCTGTAGCCTTTCACGTTGACATATTTTTTGTTTTGTGCTTGACTGAGTTTGATTCTAGTTTATTTATTCTTGTTTGGGATCCTTGACTATTAATCAGCTCTTCTTCTCCTCTTCTTCATCTTTTATATTTGTTGGTTAGTTATTGCAAACAGCAAAAAATAATTAAAGCAAAGTCATGTCACGTTATTCATCCCTCAGTCTCGTCCTTGTAGTGCTGACCTAAAATCAACACATCTTTTTTGTTGGGTTGTTTTTGTAAGTTTGAAATGAACTGAGTTGAACTTGGTATATTCGGCCTCCAGGAAAGAGCAATATTCTTCTTCTCTGACGTCCGACACTGACAAAATAAGTTTCACCTTCTTCCCCCCTATCAGACATGAACGGATTAATCAAAGTCTGAGACGCTGTTAGAAACTCACTGGGACTGGGTGGCAGAGTTCAGTTTGCTCTAAGCAGTGCAGGTGGTGACTGACATGTTTTCCCCTCTGGACTTGCCGTAGCTGCCTTTGCTCGCTGCAGAGACTGTTTGGTACTACACACCCGTACAAGCCTGTTTACCCGACTCCACTGTTGCTGATACCAGCCCTCCTGCAGACTCGCAGCCCTCGGCTCTTCGCTAACGTTCTGAACGGAACGCCTGTACGCCAAAGAGAACGCTCAGGGGCTTCCAGGTGTTAGGCCTCGCTGGGTTCGTTCACGTACCAGAGTCAGAGTTTGGGATATTAACTCCTGATTCCTGAGGAGAAACTTGCTTCTGCCGACCAATATGGATTTTTGTGTTGCTGATGCTGATACTGATATCACACCGGGGCCACACAGGCTGCCAGAGTGCTGAGGGCTCATGTTATCAGGTTAGAACGTGGCTCACAACGAAATATACAGCGAAGATTATCCATCACCACAGTTTCAGTGTTTGAATCTGTTGAATAACACTTCCTGTGCACAAAGTAAAAGCACTTAAAGCGTTTCTGTCGTGCCTTTTTTTTGTGTGACTGGCATTGACAGACACCGACATCAACGCGGGGGCAGTTTATCGTCAGCCATCATTATTAAGATTGATCATTTCGTAAGAACAAATTAATGGCACCCGGTGTTGCATGTTCCTCGTCTGCAGTCAACACCATCCATATTTCATGAGTTTCTATTTACGTCTCTCCAGACATGTCAGCGGCTGCCTCACACCTGCTTTCATGTTGTGTGGCAGCGTCGGTGAATCCTGGAAACAATACAACCCTGCGTTTTTAGGCCAGTTTGGTTTTATGCAAATGCGGTAAACACCTGTTCTGCATGATGATATCAGGTGTGAAGATAAGTGTGTGTTTAATTACACATTATACAAACATTTACAGAACAGAAACCTTAAAAGGTATTTTTAATTAACCTTAAAACATTTGATCTTTTTCTTCTTTCTCCCACTATTCACTACTTTCATCATGACGACAGGAACCTGAAGTAATGCTGCAGCCACGGTCTCCAGCGTCCCATCGAGACAGCAGTCCAAGCTAAGGACGCGGAAAATAAATGAGCTCAAAGCCCAGTATGAGCGATCTACGCGGGTCCTCTCTCATTCCCTCTCTGCACAATAGCGGACATACGAGTGTTCGCTGAGAATTAGGGTTGCAAAGGGGCGGAAAAGTTTCCATGGGAAGTTAAGCTCTGGAATTTTGAAATTTTGTCCATCAATTGTAAAATATTTTTAAAGACGATTCCAATTGTTTAGCTAACTATTTGTATCTCTGGCATTGCATTAGTGTTTTTTACAAGCTTTTTTCTTTTTCTCATCTTATTCTACAGAACAATGCCACGTGCACTATCTCATGTGTGGAGACATTTCACCCCAGCCAATGTAGAAGGAAAGGCTGTGTACATTTGCAAATACTTTGCAAAGACCTATGTTAAGAATGCCACAAAGATGCAGAAGCATATAGTCAAGTGCCCAAAGTTTCCTCAGGGCTCAAATCATCTTATGACAAAACAAAATGTTTATATTTATGTCTGTATATGACAAGGTAAATACAGTTACCCATAAAATTTCCAGTTTATTCCCGTTAATTCCTGTTAATTCCCGTATATTCCCGTTAATACCCATGGAAAGTTTCCAACTTTGAATATTCCTGGAATTTTGCAACCCTACTGAGAATACAGTGGATTTTGGGACAACATAGAAAGCCCTTTACAGATGGGAGCATCGTTAAAGAGTGCATGAATGCTGTGTCCGAAACACTTCTGGATGGAAAAGAAAGACGTGAACTGACAGAAAAAATTCAACAAATCCCCCAGCCACAAGACGTGCAGAAATATTAGGAGAGGATGTTCAGTCACAGCTCACTGCTGCTATTAAGAGTGCACCTTGCATAGCTTTAGCAGTTAATGAATCAACTGATATTAGTGACAATGCTCTACTTTTGGTATATGTCAGATTTTACCACGCAGAGGAACGATTTCTGTGAGGACATTTTAGGCATCACAGCACTTACAACACACACCAGAGGGGAAGACATATACTTACTTATAAAAGAAATGTTAACACAGAGAGGTATCAGTATGAAAGATGTTGTGTCCATCCCCACCGATGGAGCTCCCTCCATGATATCACTGCATTATCCATCAGTCTGTTCTGCTCTTTCAGAAGAGTATGAAGAGGTTATGAATACTGTGATGAAACTTATCAACTTTCTCAGGGCATCGTCATCACATAAACATCGCAAATTCAAATGACCTGCTGCTGCACTGCACTGTTAGATGGTTGAGCAAAGGCAGAGTTCCAGCACGCGTTTGGGCCATTAGAAATGAAATAAAAATGTTCCTGGAACAACAGAAGAATCATAAGGCCAGACAGATTGCTCAGTTTTTGGAAGATGAGAGAAAAAATGATTTTATGGCCTTCTTAGTTGACATAACCTCACACCTACATGACCTCAACTTAAAACTGCAGGGCAAGAACAACTCTGTGTGTGATTTGGTAGCAGCGGTCCAGTCTTTCCAGCGGAAGTTGGAGATTTTCAAAGTGGCTCTCCAAGAGAACTTTACACATTGTCCAGCAATGAAGCAAATTCAGGGTGAGAGATATTTCCTCTCACGTTGAGTTCATTAAAAAAACTGATTGGAAACATCAGTGATCGTTTTCATTCAGAACCCTTTTCTGTCAAAAATGTGACCACGTTTTCACAGGAGGCTAAAATTACCCTCAAGTGGGTCGATAGGGCCTCTCTACAGATGGAGCTTGTTGATCTGCAAGCAAATGTATTACTGAAAGAGCAGTGTGGAGTTAGAAATGCTGCCAGAACACTGTACAGGTACAGACTGTACCTGAGAAAGTTTTCCCTGGTCTCACGAAAGTGGCAGTACACACCTTGACGATGTTTGGCTCCACATGCAGTTGCGAATCAGCATTCTCAACACTTAACATTTTTAAGACCAAATACCGTTCAAGAATGACATTCTTTTACATTTACACACCTGTTTGAGAATGGCACTGACCCCATTCCTCCCGAGGTTCAAAATACTAGCAGAGAGACCTAAAGCCAATTTCTCCCCCTGAATTAGGGAAGTAGGCCGACAGACAATAGGCTACATGTGAATGAAACTATGAAAATGATTTAAGAAGTTTTTGCTTCAATCTTTAAGTGGTTGTTAAGCTCAGTTCAACTTAAAGCACTCTATATGTGTGTCTTTGAGGAAGTTACATCTTTATGGTTAAGAGGAATGTAGACCTATATGCAAATGTCTGTTTACGTGTTTATTGCACTTTGTTTCATGTTTGTCCAGAAAAGGCATTGTATTTTTGCCAGTTTGTGTTTGATTTTGTATTGTTACAAAAGCAACCTTGTGCAATAAAAATGTTAATTAAGCTGATTTAGTCAGAGCCCATATTTGTATGTCTCTAATTATCCGGACACCAGAAGGGGAGGAGGGTTGATGTCTGGACCTCTTGCAATTTTAGTTGAAGACCCCTGCACTAGAGGAAGAGAAACAATGAACAAGCTTGAATAAAAACACACATGAAAGCAAAGCCCACTGTCATAAGAAGCAGCAAAATGCCGAAAATCGTACAAATGAGAATAAAGGGCACAAACTTTCTCTCATCACGTGCATTCATAAGGGTTTTTGTTATGTGAATAATGAAAAACTAGTGTGCACAACAATCGCACACCGGGACAGTCTCTCTGCAAAGTGTGAGTGTGTGTGTGTGTGTTGGATTGTCTGAGTTGGAAACTGCAGTGGCCTGAGTTGTGACTTCGGGAAGGTGAGGGAGGGAGGGAGGACGTTTCAAATGGGATTTTTCTAAAAAATAAGCTTTTCCTTTGAAGCACACTGAACTTTCAAAGTTTAAATTGGGTTTGTGCGCTGCACACGGGCCTGTTGGTGTTTGTTGGAGCAGACACGCTCAGACATGGGCAGATTGCATCGAGTTTATTTCACCTGGACACAAACCGGACACAGTCGGTGAGGAACTTTTCAGACGGATTATTTCATTTAATGACGACAAACTGTGTATTTCCTACTTTACTTTTCTACTTTGTGTCCTTTGTTTGGGTAGTTTTTCATCGTTGGAATACATTTTATTGTATTTCCCTCGTGTCTATTATACGCTTGCTTTGCCCGGCTGACCCTAGAAACCTCTGGGGGAAAAAATCTGTGAGAGCATCTATTAAGAGAAACACTAGGAACTTTTCTTTTGCCCATTATCTTGAACACTGATCTTTCTGCAGATCAGCAAAACAGTTTGGTTCAGTGGAGAATATTCTTGGCATTTACCTCGTGTTCTCTCACTTTGTCTTGTTGTTTGCTAAACTCTCTTGTTGGAGGCTTCTTATAGTCGGAACACATCATCTGGAACATCTGCGCTGTGTCCATTGTCTTCTGAGCTGGAGGACGGCAAGACAACGAGCTGATTACTGATTTGAAGAACAACCTTCTAACCTCTGTGAACTTGCTGAAAATATGGGAAAGGCACGAGAAAAACAATGTGTAAATAATGCAGCACAGATGTACATAATTTATAGAAACATAAATGTTTCCACTAGCTTGCACGGTTCAATATAATATAGTAAGTGAGCAATATCTTCTTGTCTTTATCTTTGTTTCCAACTCTGTTCCATCACGTCACTAGGTCATCTGCCTTGTTACCTACAAAGTGACGGATCCTTTGGTTGAACGCAAGTGGTGGATAATTAAATTAAACTATATTGTCCAGAGCAATAGCTTCCAACGTTATTTTACAGATTTCTCCATCAGGTAAATATTCAATGTTGCTTCTTCTTTCCTGATCCCAGCAGGTTTACAACTTGAGAACCTCTCTCTCTGGGCAGTGCTTCTGTTTATGTTTTACCACCGCATGTCTTGTGGAAAACATATCCTTTAATTGCGTATCTGTGTGCTTTTGATTCTACTGTTTCCTCAAAGATTAGTTCTCTGTTTCTAATATGGACATAATGAGCAAAACACTTGATCAGCCATACTCAGCATAATTAAGCTCCAACACGTTTTTCTCTGCTGCACAAAGGGGATCTTCTTCTCATTGAGCAGCAGTCACACTAATGGAAGTCTCTGAAACACAGAGGGTTACTAACTTCTTATTAATTTCCAAAAGCTAACCAAAATGTGCACGTTTTGACTGAAAATGTCACACGGGTGAACTCTAAAGCAGCTGCTGACTTATGTTCCCAGATGTGTATAACGTTGTAATAAAGGCAACTAACAAATCAATAATTCTTCAGCTAAAAATTCAAACATAATTTACTAGCGAGCAAAGAAATGAAACGTCTCCAAATGTGCAGTGTGAACTTTTGACTAGAGAGCGAGTTCAATACACACAACTGCTTGTCATCTTAATTTGTAAACTGGAGAGTCTCTATAAACTTAATGCAGAAATTTACAAGGGATGCGTTTAACCTGCTCATGCTTGACTGTCCGGGTTTATCAGAGCCCACAGACTGTTATTAATGTGAAGGCTGGTCCGTGTGTTCCTCTCCCTGTGCAGACCCAGAGTGGAGGTGGTCTCATATTCTCATATTCTCTAATTCACCTGGTAGGAATCTGTCTATTGATCTCCAGGGTTAGCATCAAATTCAAGGGGAGCCCAGGAAGAGATTTACTGGATCAGCACAACCTGATAAACACATGTGGTGAATTGCATTTAAGAATAAACACGTTGTCCCCCATTGCATTAGGAGATTTTTAAATTTAAGGGATAGCCTCGTTCTTTGTTCAATAACTATGAGATTACTTGATGTGAACTTTAACACAGATATGTCATGAATCGGCTGTTTAGTTCTGCAGTTACTCCAATATTATCAGCTGCCGAGAAGGTTTTCATGGGCGTCTGTCGTTTGTCTGTAATTTAGCAGTACTGCCCTAAAAACTACTCGCCAGATCACCACTTCAGTATTTTGTGAAGTATTTTGTAACTTTGTTTGGATAAGTGCTGGACAAATAACGGAGGTGCACCTGTACAATTTGGCTTGATTGAACTGAAGGGGTCTGTTGTGCTTTCCCAGTTTAAAAAATGGAATTGCGGTGCTGGTGCAATGGCGGCAAGACATTTGTTCTGCTTCCAATGGGGGCAGTCCGTAAATTTGTGGAACCACGGAAATAAAACCACCTGACACTTTTATTAGGTCACTGACATTAGGACCCCGTCTCCACCCTTTAGCCGAGGGGTTGTCTGATGGGATTTATTCTCTTTGCTCTGTTTAAAAGACACAGTTTTTTCCTCTGATCTTAGGTCCAGCCAAAATTTTAAATGCACACTCTGGTGATTTGATTTCTGGCTCATCTGCACCTTTATTTCACACGTATGGAATAATAATAGAGGGACGAATTAGGAAAGGGAATAATGAATGACAACATGCGTCTGAGGTGAGTGACAGAAGCTTTTACTTCTAAATGACAAGTTATGATTGGCGCTGCCCGTGATTCGACAGCAGCTGTAACTGAACCTGAAGACAATTTGTGACATCGCTCAGCTCACACATCCAGTCGAAGCCAATCGGCGAGTTCAGGTATCAACTTCGTGATTGGACCAAACACGTCACACTTCCACGTCGAGTGAGGGTTTGATTTTAGAAATGATGACATTGCTCGAGTTGCATTCCAGCTCGATTCGACAGGGAGCGATTGTCCTGAGTCATTAGCCGGTTGAGCGTCTCACACTACGTTGACATGGATTAGAAGAAAACATGCCGACAGCTGTCAAAACCTGATGGTGTCAAACGAACGCTGCAATTACACCATTTGACTCTATTTATACCAGCACAAATAGCAATTATGCTCTTTTAAATGACACAACGCACACACCTCCACCAAGGAGGTTGTGTTTCCATCAGCGTGTCTGTCATTGTAGGTTTGTTTTTAAGCCAAGTTGCACAAAAACTACGGAACAGATTTCCACAAACCTTGGTGGAAGGATGCAGTTCGGGTCGAGGAGGAACCCTCAACATTTAAAGGGTTGTCGTTCATATCTGGGATATTTTGGCTTCATTTGTGGATAATGGGAGGAGTGGGAGACGTGTCGTCCATCTCTATGTACAGTCGACATTACAAATATACACAAACATGCAGACACATAATCCCAACTTTAATCCTTATTAAAGAACCAAGTCTTAATTGTGTTTATGTTGTTTTGTAGAGTTTTATCCACAGATGAGAAGTACGTACTAATTATGTAACAGTGAATGGACTTTGTTGATGCAGCAGCTTTTCCAGATAACTGCTTCCTCATAAGATCAAGATATATTTTTCAAAAACAGATCCCCAAAGGAAAAGTTCATAAGGCAGGATCTGACTTAAGGGGATCCATGATGAAGAGGGTGTGTGGAAAGTCTGAACTTCAAGTTGATGCATCTGAATTAAATGAAATTACCCCAAAAAAATAATACTGTGTCAAGTCAACAACAACAACTTAACAATTTATCTTTCTTCTCACACAAAACAACAAAAACGAATAACGCAACTAATGAACATCAGTGTTGGCAGCAGACTCCAGTGAATCCTTTCAGATGAAGACACGTGGAGCTGTGAGCAGGAGAGTTGTTCACTTCCACATCAGTGAGCACCTCTGGTCGAGGTACTGTGAATACCGGGCACGGACACTGAGACACATGCACACAGAGCTTTGTTCCTTTAACTGCAAAACTGGGGAACATCAGAGAGAGCAAGTCCTGCTGCACTGAACCCGTGATCCTCTCAGATTGTGGAACATGACCAGGCCAGAGCGGCCAATCGGGGGAAGGAACAGAGTGACCTCCCGGGCCCCAGCTGAGGCGCTTTGGTGATGGCAGGCGCTGAAGGAGTAATTGAATGTCACTACAGTTGACAGGCCTTGTGAAAACCTGGAAAAGCTTGACGGTGAGACATGTCTTGAAATGAGGATTTCTGAGAGGAGAAGGAAACACGCAGTCCCTGTCAGGTTGTGGTGTAAGGTCTTAAAAAACCCTTTCCAGCAAAAACCCTGTAATCCTCCTCTGAGCAGAAATGGAAAACTGTCAAAATACACACATGAAGATTTCACGGAGACAGCAGGAGGACAAACTAGTTCAGAACATATCATTTATTAGACGTAAACAGAAAAAGTGCTCGTTCTACCACTGCAGTGTCATGTTCTGTGTCAAGGAGTCAAGGAGCTGTTGCTGTGAGGATATATAAGAGTGGATCACCTTGGTTAAGTGGATCCAGTGAATCAACGTGCGCAGGCTTGACGTGAGCGATTTGACCCGAGTGAAGCTCGTTGATGCAGAAGTTCTTCTCCTCCCAAGTTCGCTGAGACATTTGCATGCGTCATTTGACTTATTTCCATAATTGAGATCTAATCAGTGGTGTTTTAAGACTCTTACTTACATACAGACTTTCCCAACGAAGGAAAATGTGCATTTCTTTAACTTACTCCAAATCGCTGCTCATGCTTATTTTCAATATTTTCTCTGTTGCACGTCTGCTTTTTGTGATTCTTCCTTTTAAGCTGTTGTCTGCATATTTATGATTACTTCTCCCCTCCCCCCCCCGTCCTCATGAGCAACCACGGCCACACGCAGGCTTTCAAAAACACCAAGGTCCAGAAACTGAGCTGGCTCCATTCCGCTGTAATCACCAATCAACACATATCTTTGTTGTAATTAGGCCGACATAGTTTCAAAGAAATCAGGTCAGTCGGTTTTTGTTTGTGTTGAACCGCACAGGGACATAATGCTAATCGCATCCCGGGCTGCTCTTCCTCTCTCATCTCCCTCGTCTTCCTTCTTTCATTTTCTCTCAGTCATCCAAATCTGAGCTTTGCCCAATGACATCTTTTCGTCTATGTCTCTCCTGCGCTGTGACAATGTTGTGATGAATATAAAAAATATAGGCCTGGCCTCATTTTAACCTGTATTTCAACCCTTTGCACAAACGTCTGACATCGGATGGAGGGAATTGCTGTTGACTAGCTCGCCAGTTGATCCACTCAAGTGAAACTAACCACCCGACATCACCATGGACGACCCCTGTTTAATGTAGCGTGACAACACGATGTATAATCTTCAGATGATATCTGGGGCTGAGAGGCATTGAACTACAAACTGGTAAAAGTCTCCAGTCACCTGCATCGTGCTCCTGTGGATTCAGCTGCCTGCTCGATAAGAGCCACCATTTTGAGTAAAGATTTTGTAGCGACGACATGCAGGCAAAGGCGAGGGTGATCAGATGAGACGGTCGGGTGTCTCCGCGTTGTAGAAGAATATACCACAGCTTTTATGTTATATACCTAAAGAAAGAAAGAAAGTCTGGACTTCTTGTTGGGAACAGAGATCAATAAGCGACAACAGTGAATGAATCACATTTAATCACTTACAGGGTCTCCGGGCTCCCTCTCCACCTGACGTGCTCGTCCTGTGTGGCCGGCCGGTTATTGCCTTGCTCTGTCAACCCTCCAGGGGCCTCGAATAAACAAACATTGGAAGGTTCTGCAGGGCAGCGCTTGTGATCGATACACAGCAGTGATATGTGCTGTTGGTTCAGCGCCACCTTCCAGTCAAAGGCCATTTCCCCTGGAATCAATAGTCGTGTGGCACAGTTGCATCGGGAACACGAGCGCTAACAGGGAGATCGGGGAGATGATCGGCATGACAAGATTCTATCAACTCCACCTCAGGACGTGAGCTACGGCCACTTAGCAGCACGAACGGGCCAATTATCTGTAGAAATAGTAGTAGTCGTCCGAGCTTACAGAAAATTGTTGAAAAAGCTCAAACAAAACAGCCCTTGTACGTTAAAATCCTCTCCGTCTTGAACTCTGCGGTGTTGAGTGGTCGTGCAAACGCAGCAACGCAAGATGCCCGCTACACTGATTCATAGTCGAAGCACGAGCTGCAATTAAGTCGTCTAAAGTGGGGAAGTCAAGGTGATGCAATGGCAATAACACAGCGAGCCAGCCAGCAGTGTTTTGTAGCTCTCCCGAGCTGAGTATGATGAGTGTGTTGTCTGCCTTATTCAAACGAGGCAATCTGAAGAGCATTGGAGATGCTAACACGCCGTATGCGGCAAGAACAGCACAGCCCATATCTGATGAAACTCACAGGAAATCGCAGAGTATGTGGGACAGAACCCGTTTGAAGTTCACCAGCGCCAAAACACTCTTGTCACTGACTTCTACAGAAGAGAGTCCAGGGTTCTCAATGTATATTCATGATTGAAAATCCCTTTTCAATAATTGTGCTGATCTTTATCAGCCGAGGCGTTTCCTGCTGCTTGGTGCTTCTGAGTTAAGGAACTTCAAACAGACCGCTGGCTCGCACACAAGCTTCCTCACTTTTAATTACACTGTTCCAAGTGTTTTGATTTCAGGGCAGGCTGCTTTGCTTCCAGACTACATCAGCAGATGAGTTGTTATGATGCTGGTTGTATGGGAGAGAGGCCTTTTATTCGGCTTTGAACAATGACAATGCACAACACGGCTTTCAGCGCACATATAGAAATGTGCATATTGTATAAATACAATGTTCGTGAAGCCATTGTCTCTCCTTTGTTACTAAGATTAGCTCATTTTAGATACATTGGAGCTGTACGGAGGCTGAGAGAGCTCATCACGCTGCAAATTAAGAAAACAACTTCATCAATTTGTCAACACATGCGCTGCAAAAAGTCACAACACATGCAAATACAGAAACACGCAGTAAAAAAGCACAAAGCATTGAACTACACACAGGTTCATCACTTTTATATGTCCCCTGGAAACATTTCCTGTGTCGTTTTGCACCACTAGGTGTTAATATTCCACTGAAAATGATGATGTATCAAATCTGAAATATCTGTAGTTACTTTTCAACTCTCAGAGACTTTTCTAATATAATCAGCCGACGATTATTAAAGTTAAAATGGCAGTGAGAAATCATTCTTTCTACTTTATAAAAAAAGTAATAATCTGTTCTCAGCAAAGTCCTAATCAGTTCAACTGCTCTTAACACAGTTCTAATCACAACTAAATCTAATGACGCCGTACCCAGAAGCACATCATCCACATGAAGCTATAAAGCCATCGTCTGATGTGCCGCGGGAGCCGAGAGAATAATTACCCACCGGTCTCTGCTTCACAGCGAGAAGCAGAGGTGGTCTAACGACAGGTAATTTAACCTGCCTCCCTTAAAGCTGAATTCTGAAAGTCATGAAATTGGCTTTAAAATATAGAAAGAAAACCCTCGCACAGATGTCCCATAAAAACATTATTAATATGGGCTTAATGTACACGGGCATTGAATGAAATTGGAACATTAGGGATGATGTGTTTATTTGTGCATCCAGCTTTCCCTCTGTCTGCCTCCCAGACTTCTACCTCGGTTAATAGCCTGCTATCAAAATGACTTTAAACAATGCCCAGAGAACAGGTGCATGTGTACTTAGAGAGAGCATCGGCAGACTGAAGAGGATAATACGCTCATTACTGCATTTGTTCTGAGGGTGTAATGTGTGAGCATTTCAGAAAATCCAATCTCCTAATTACTAAACTCTGCCTCGTGTCCTTTCTGCAGTAAGTGAACGCAGATGTATCTTTAAAACATAAGGACAGTAAAGTAATCCTGTGATTTCGGTGCTGACCCCCAAAAATATCAAATTTGTATTTCTTTACATAACAGATAATAACTCACATTGCCCCTGTTTGGTTGTTATGAACTAAAAGCAGTGAATTGCAGTTGCACTCAGCAAAGTCAGTAAGATTTATCCTCTGGGAATCACAGACACTGTACGTGAACAAGTTTTTTATCTTCCAGCGCCATCGGCCATGTCTGCTCTTTGTGTCGGGTACGTCTCAAACTGAACCTGTCATTGAATTTGTCCTCGGCTTCTTTGAGAAGTGGATATTTTCTAAATGGTGGATGTGTTGCATTTCATTCTGCTTTATTTGTGTTGACTCGTATCCTGTTACACATGTCGTTGACTGTCGGACTACACACCGTCTTATCTTGGTTTCACCAAACAACACATCGGAGGGGTAGGACCTTTAGTCGCCCACTCTAACACTGGTGATGATGCGTAGTTAGTCGCATAGAAGTCATTTAAAACATGTAAATCACTGAAACATGCATTGGCTACAAAGTGGTGTTAGAGATGGACACACAGTTCGGAGTTGTTGTTGCCACTTGAGATGGAATTTGCATGAATTGTTCCGCTCGGGAATTGTTTTTCACTCCACGTTAATGTAAGATTGCCTACTGCATTGTGGGTAAAACAAGAGGGAAAGGTAGAAGAGCAAGCAGTGTCACTCAATACCTCTCTGCTGTTCAGGAACCTGTAGTATCTGTACATTTAAACTATTTCATTCAGTCTGCATGGTGTTTTTTTGTGTTTAATAGAAATTCAATTCAACACTGTACAATACAATGCATCAAGTACCACTTCAAGTACCACTTCAGTTGTACTTTCCGTGAAAGTACAGGAGGTAATTTGCCTTGTGTTGGTTTTCAACAGTGTCCCCTCGTCCTTCTTCTTCATTCACTTCTGTAAACATATATATTCCTGTTTAAAACCAGCGCCAGTGCATTCAACAAAATATCTAGAGCTGTTGATAAGGGTGTGACAAGGTAAAGGGAAACGATCAGGAGCTTATTTCGTGCCGGCTTGCTTCTTAAAGCCCGCTACACTTGTAAAGACAGAATCTCTACAGCGAAGCAAAAACAAATCCTTTGTCTTGTGCGGAGAAGACGAGTCAAACTCTACCCTCCCCCTCTTCCTCTGTCCCCGGCTTCACACACGCTGTTATTTTTGCAGGTGCATCTGCAGTGATCTATTTTTCTCTTCACATCTTTTAATGATTCATGCTTTGGGGTTTCTCGCCCCCTCATTCTAAAAGCTTAGTGAGCACGGAGAGAAAGAAAGAGACAGAGAGAGAGAGAGAGAGAGAGAGAATAAGGGGAAGGCTGATCAGAGGAATAAGTGAGCAATCATACGGGTATGAGGAAAAAAATAAGTGTTGGATTAGAAACACAGCGTATAAAGAGGAGCAAAATATTATTTCAAAAAGAGACTTGTAAAAAGAAATGTGTTTCAAATATCGAGGTGTTTGGAAATAGTTGCTGAGCCCTGAAGTATTTGCCTGATACGTTCAGAGTGTCTGTGATTCATGGAGGGAAAGAAAATGACATTTCAGCACAAACGACAAAGTCAATACTGACATTCTTCATGTCAGTATCATGGCAAATCGATTAGAGAACAGGGGATTCGGGTCCTGGTCCTTGTGCCTTGTCGTGGTAGAGCCTGTAGAAGGAGCACTGCACTGTCACCAGCAGGAAGAACGAACGTTATGAGATTATAACTGAAGAGATTTTGGACGAACGTTATCAACATTTGTCAATAGCAGGTCTTCAACATGCAGATGTGATATTAGTTTACAAATTTTAAATTCAAAATCGCTGCCTTTCCTATGTATAACTCAAATGTTCTCAATGTTGACTCATGATTCAAGGTGTATACAACTGTGTGATAAATTGTACTGAGACACATACATAAGTGTTAATCTGCTGGAAATTATATTAATACAATACTTATTTGCAACGAAAAAAAAGGTTTTCTTTTGAAATAAATAACAAATGTTGTTCTGGAGCTTCGTCAACGTTAAGATTATGGAACTTCAAACTTTGCTCTAATTAAGAGGTGAACTGTACAAACTGTGACACTTGTACTGGCGTTTGGTATCTTTGAGGTTATTTTGATAATATAATTTGAGCATAGCATGTGTATCGCCCCACGATTATGTATGTGGCCCTATGGGGCGAACATCGTGTAAGATAACTGACCACCACTGACACGAATCAACAACAGAAAGCCTCTAATGGGATTTATTAACATCAAACGACACAGTTCTCACGATGTTAGAAGACTGATCGGTTAATCAGGATGGAGCTAGAGGAGAGACGAGAGGAAAACAGGGACACAGTACAGATACATTCATTCAAATACTGATACAGATCTTTTACACACAGCATAGCAAAATAATAAATAATCAAACCTTTGATTCAATGGCTAGGATTTTAGGAAATTAATAATTTACTGAACATCTTGAGTTAAAGGTGTGTGTGTGTGTGTGTGTGTGTTTGTGAGCCAAACTCGCTGCCTTCACTCAACTTGGTTTGGCAACAGCCCCTTGGACAATTACAACACAGATCATGTTGCAGTTCTTCAACTTCAACTTTAACTTTATTGTCCCTGAGGGGAAATTTAAAAAAATAAAAAACAAAACAAGGTCACACAGACTCTGGCACAAAAAAGAAAAACATTAAAATACATAAATACACGAATACATCAAACAACATCAGAAAATCGAGAGCTTGTTGCACCATCAATAAAATCGTCATTAAAACCATCAATATGACCCTCGTCAGTCATCAGGAGTGAACAGGAAATGTAGAAGCCCAGTCAGAGGATGTCGAGAACGCTGTGAAACGTCTCGAGCCGTCACTGTAGCTCTCTTACCAAAGGTGAGAGACAGGTCAGGTAACTTAACGCCAACGATCTCACGGGGAAACCTGAACGATGTGTTGCAGCTTATTCTTTTCAATAAATGCCACAATGTTCTGAAGAGAGCATCCGGTGGATAGATCGATGCCGAACTCCAATGTTGTTACCCAACGCTGTAAATGAAGGCCAGTCTTTTTCAAGGTACTCGCCCAGAGCAGCATGCACACATTGCTTCATCGTTCTGCCGCTGAAGCTCTTTATTTTAAATCACAGAGGCTGTTTGTGCCCGTGCAGACGAGCAAGGCGCACGTCTGTGGCTGCTGCAGCCTTTTTCAGAACCATTCTGGAAGTTAAGAGCACATTGGTTACACTCGGAGGAGTTTTTATTTCAAGGTTCATGTGAGGAGGTTAAGCTGGTTCTGTGTGTGAATAAGCAGCCCAGTCAGTCAGACTCAAGCTGGGATGCACTTACTGAGGGTTTCTATCGTTCATGCAGCCTTTTGCCAGCATGAATACACCATGTCCAAACTCTTAGCCTACTCAACTGTACACACACACACACACACACACACACTACTTCTGTCTTTGTGAGGACACTCATTGACATAGTGAATTCCTCAGCTCCTAACTTTTACCACTACACCCTCGTCACTCTTACTCTTACTATAAAACGAGGTCTTAAAGGGATAGGTCATCCAAAAATGGAAAGTCACTCATTATCTACTCACCCCTATTACAGTCGGAAATGCTAATGTCCGCTAGCTTAGCCACTTCTGGTGGACTTTTAGACTTACTTAAACTCACCGCTTATCGGCATAGGGGTGAGCAGATAATGACGAACAGAGCGAAAGAGCCATTTGAATTGGCGAAGACCAGTTAAATTACCCTTATTACTTTATGTCTAATTTTCAAAAAGATAGGCGATTACAAGTACACACACACAGGCTTGTTTATTTTCAACAAAGGTCATTTTGCTTACAAGTTCGTTATTTTGTTTTATTGATAAATAAAAAAGGTGAAAACAGACACAGCTTAAATCAAAAATAATAAGCGAAGTCAATCATGACTTCTTTCTGAGGATGAAGGGTGGACCCCGGTGCATTGTGGGAGCAGATCCTCGTCAGTGTGCCTGCGACTTGGGAGAGAGCACACTGAGAGAAAGACGATGCACCTCCCTGTTGGGCCCATTTCCCCTCTTCCATCCTAAATCCAAACCCAAACCAAAGAAACAAGTCTAAACCCTCAAATATGCCTTTGAAGCAGTGAGGACCACCCAAAATATCCTTACTTGACAAAATGTTCACGTGCTATAAGATCTAATGTGAGACAGTCAGTGACAAAGATAGAAGTACAAGTAAACTCACACTTGTAAGAACTTATCTTGTGAACATTTATATTTGAGAGAGCACTCATTGACATGATCTCTTCCCCAGCCCTTTACCCAAAGCATAACCATCACAAATAAATGCCTTAACCCAATCTTAAACCTAAAATAAACTTAACTCTAACTTTAAACCAACTCTTAACTGTCAAACAGTCGTTTGAAGTTGTGAGGATTGAAATGTCCTCGCATGTGAGCAGCAGCAGTTTTATGTTTTCCAGAGCCTCATGTCCACCTTCTCCTTTATATCGTTTCTCCCTTCATCTCCTCATGCATGATTCTGACAGAAGGTATGAAACTACATGTATGTGACATTATTACTTAGTTCCTTTATGATTGGAAACCACAACATCAAAGTCAGTCCTCCCTCTTGTATGTAAGTGATTTAAAAATGGGAAGCAATCATTCACTTTGCCCTTTGTGCTCATTTCATATGCACATTATAAAATAGAATTAGGTAAAGAACATTGGAAAAACCAATTTGCCAAGAATTCCAACCACAAATTGTTTTGTTTTTTTTGTTTTTTTTATCAGTAGCTGCCCAAACCCTTTAAAAAATAATAATCATAGCATGCTGTTGAAAGGCCGGTTTTTGAAGTGGTGTATTACATTGATGTTTTGTCTGGACAAATATAATAATTTGTGATGGACTGAATCCTGAGATGCATTGTGCCTCCCTGCTCTGTGAGTCATCGGTCTGCTCCAACCCACAGTGCAAGGACAGAACAGCCCTGACGAGGGCTGACAGGACAGGAAAGCACTTTATCTGCAAAAGATATTAACATCGCAATTATCAAAATTGCAGGAAGAGCAAAATTTAATTCCGTAGAATGAGTTTACATGTTTAACAAAATCGCATGTGAATACAAATACAAGCCCATTGCTGTGTATAATAAAATGTAAAGTTACTGACAGTCACTGTGTGTAGGATATAGGAGCAGTCACTGGTAACACAACACACAAAGAACCACCTCAGGACACGACCTACTTGATGGCTGGTCGGGGGTCTCCGCTCTCTGTCTGGTTTGATGAGGCCGAGCAGCAGGGGCTGGGGTACATTCAATAAAACTGTCCTCGAGTGCGAGTTCAGCTCCAAATACATTTTAATTGATGTGCCCTGCCATTGAAAACACACAGACACAGAGAGAGGGAGAGGAGAGAAATATCTGTGGAAAGGAATAATTGGGAAAAGAACCTGTTGGGTTTCATGTGGTGGTTGGGAGAGTTGTTTAATTATTGAAATGACATCACATATCTAGGCTACGTTCAAAATCAAAACTTTAAACTTTGTGCAATAGACCTTTGGGTGTAGATGACTTTTTATACTCTTACCTGCCTCCTTTTAGATTTCAATAATTCAATATTGAGCAAAACAAGACAATATAATCTGTAAATACAAATATCTCTCCAACCTGAGGAGGCGTTACTAATGCAGGACTATTGTTAGATTCAAATTAGTGAATATAATTAAAAAGTAGCCGAGCGGTTGTACACTATAGCATTTAAATAACATTCATCTAGTGTTGGTACCAACACCAAAGTGAGTTTTCATTTTATTCAGGGCAAATCTTTGGACGATTCACGATTGTGCAATATACATGTTATCATTACTGTGCCCAGGTTTGGGATTATTGGCAGAATTGTTTAGGTAATTAATATATTGTACACAATTACAGCAGTAGTTTACCCAATTAGGTTTAGTGTTGCAGATGGGGAAGCAGTTAGGCCTGTTGACAATGAGCCGGTGCCTTTGTTGAAAAAGCATTCTAACAGGAACTGCTCGACCATTTTATATCAATCTGTATTTTTATCAGAGTAAATTGAAAGCTGTGAATTGCTCGTGAAACGATTCGCTACCTTTGCACAATGTACTGTGAGTCAGGAGTAACTATATGGCATGAATTCATATATGAAAAGTGAAAAATGCATAGTTATAACATGGCAATGATTTCTGAAATTCCTGTGTTATTCATATGCCATTTGCCACCAGGTTGGATGAACACGTATGTAAAAGAAACGTGTGCAACCCGGACAAGCACAAAATTTGCAATTTTACTCGTGTCTCCTCCGCATTGATTCTGTAAAACTGACATTCAAACTGAAGCTGGGGGACTGGGCAGCGTGAGCGGTGTTGAGACGGTTTGAAGTGGCACTGAACGCCCTCAGCTCGCCCGCAGCCATCGGCAACAACAGGTGAGAGTGTTGACAGCAGCATCTGGCACGTCCTCCTCGTCCAGGTCACGCGGGCGGAATGAAATGACGAAGTAGACGTGAGGATGTCCTGTCAGTTTGTTTTTTTTCATCCTGACAAAAACAATGCGGCACAGCAACACAATCAAATCTGACACACGACCAATATAAACTCATTGTTATTCATTTGTTGAAGATTGATTCACCCTCTCTGCCGAGGAGGGTTCTGCGATTTTCCCCCTGACTGTGGCCAACACACTTTGGCAGCTGTGAAACCTGAATTTAACATTATCTTATCCTGATACTTTGTGTTCAACAAGGCCATTTTTTGGAAAATCATGAAGGTTTTTTCCTGGTAGCAAAAATCTTTACTTCATTGATGAGCCAGCTGAAAAAGAAAGACCCGAGAACAGAGCCATGAGGAATACCAATCAAATATTAATCTACTCCAACTCTTTCCGGGCAGCAGGTCATTAGACAGCTGTCTTCTCTTCACCCCTCCAATAAAATCAAACACACAGGGAGCTGCTTTTAGTTGTTTTTTTATGGTACCGGCAAACTTGCATTAAGAGCTGAGCAATACCCCGAGCAGTTATATTTAATGTGTTTTTGAAAACAACAGGAGCTTGTGTGCCGTCACGTCTGGGAGATAAAGGTTCTGTCTGTGGCTTGTAAACACAGGTTGCAGTGCTGCTGCCTCCTCACAGGCCCATGCTCAGTACATCATCATATTTAAATAACTAATATTTTAGATCAACGGGAAATTGTAGTCATGTAACAGTTAATGAAGTGAATTGATTTATTATTTTCAGTTTTATGTCCGATGGTAATTTGATTTATGGACATTTAACAAACTCCCTTGCGACAACAGAAACCTGCCGTCCTAGAATATCCCTCAGTAGAGCCCATACCTTCGCAACGGAACCAAATTTAAATTAATTTAATCTGGATTTTAAATCGGACACACACCAAATTGCACCGACTCATGAATACCAGTCCCATAAACATCCCAGATTCTTTTAAAAACAAGATCCATAAAATTATTCTCTCAGGAATCAAGGATCAAGGACAATCTCGCCTTGATAAAGAAAGGGGAAAAACTAAAAGATCCTGGATCCTCCTTCAAGTCAACACCAAAATGTGAATGGGTTCCTCCCTGACCCACATCACATCCTTCCACCAAGTTTGCGTTAATCCACCAAATAGTTATTGCGTAATATTGCTGATTAACAAACCAACCAACCAACAAACAGACAGCGGTGAAAACATATCCTCTTTGGAGGAGGTGACTAAGTTAAACATCTCAAAGACGCCTAAGAATGAGTTTGCAAACCTTAAAATCATCTGGTTAACTTTAAAGACTCTGCCACATAAAGAGTCTACGTAGTATAAGTTGATTAAACTTGTCATGGATAAAAAAACAATACTTTTCTCTACTTTTACATCTCTGGATTCTGGTGTTAAACCGTCAGCTCCTCCTCCCTTTCCCTTCCAATGTGCTGCAGAAACATCACATTCTCCATGTCTGGTTTCAGGAGACTAAGATAAACATTAGCCGACATGATCGCTTTACCTTTTTCTCCTCTTTTTTGGAAAGAATTTACTATTACGCACAACTCGTCAACTGCAAAGGTCAGAGTACACGAAAACTATTTGTAATACGCTGCTATTGAAAGTATATCTTAATGTGGTGGATTGGGAGACGTTAGTTGTTCAAAATGAGATAAACTGAATGAAGCGTCAGGCAGGATGGAAGTTGTGGCCTGTGAGGCTGCCCTGGAAGCAGCAGGGGTGAAGCCACAAACGGCTCCGGGGAGGCTGAAGGTCGGCCCGGTGCTGTGGTTTGAGATTGTAAACGAGAGAAGGATAGTGATGCATGAGGCAGATAACCACTAAATCAGAATCACTCGCTTTGAGGAAGTCCCATCAGACACAACAGCCGCAAGGCCAGGCAATCAGTTTAATACCGCCTTTGTGTACTGGTGGCAACAAATGCACAGGGGAATAAATGAATGCATGCACACAAACACACACACACACACACACACGGACACACACAGGCACAGTTAATCCTTCACACCTTCCATCACACAACAAGTCTTCATTACACTACACAAAACATGTTATTTGTCTGTGCATGATCCAGATGCAGTGTTGGGCTGTGACATAAAACTGGATAATAGATATACAGGTAAGTATATTGATTACATAATAGTGGGACAGTGGTTAACACTGCTGCCTCACAACAAGAAGGTTTCTGGTTTGATTCCCTGTGTCTACACGGGTTTCCTCACGCAGATTGGAGTTTGGTTAATTGGAGATTCTTATATTGTCCAAGTGTTGTTTATTTGTATATGTTGGCCCAGCGATACACTGGTGACCCGTATTTGTATTTGTATGACCAGTATTTCCAGTAAGGTGAGCGGCAGAGAGTTGGAGCAGCAGTTTGTTACCCAGACAGAGGTTGTGCATTTTGTGACAGAAGCTTTCAGACCGGTTTCAGACAGGCTCTGCAACCCTGAACCTTTCTGGACGACGCCCAGAGGAGATGTATGTGTGGACACAAATGTCCAAACCAGTTGAACCAGATGTCCCTGAGAACGAAGTCCATGTCCAAGAGATAAAAGTCTGAAACTGACAACTAGAGTAGACACAATACAAATGTGAGGTGATCGTGTGTGAATATACAGTAAATTAACGTACTGGGGATTCACAGTTTTCACATTGACCCATACTTAGCACATCCCTGCACTTTGACTGTGAGGACAGGACGTCTCCAGTGCTGCTAATCGGATATCTTCATATCGTGACATGTTTGGGACAAAGTTGTTAAAGACAGAGTTGAGACTGAGATATATATATATATATATATATATTAATGTGATGATTAATGTAACTTCTAACCTAAGCTGTAAGAAAATTGTAATTACTTTTTTAAATTAGTGATACGTACGATTTTCAAGATCCAAAACTGCCTTAATGAGCTTTTTTGTGATGTGGATGCTTCATCGTTCAGTGTTGTGTTTAATTATCAAGCACATATTGTAGAGATTGTAATCAGCAGAGGGAGTTTTAGTACTGTGGCGTAACACTGTACTAATGGGTTATTACATTTCAAATCAATAAGGTGTGTGAGCTGTGTGTGTTACGATGTTACTCAGAAACATGAGTCATGATAACCTCCTCATCCATCATAGCCCTGGTTTTCTTTCCTTTTTGTCTGCATCTAGAATTCAAAAACATGTATTTGTGACATGTGGAGAGAGAGAGATCATTGCTTTGTTTCATTCTGATACTTACAATTCCTAATCTTCTTTTTTCTACCGTAGCTCAAATCACCCACGATGCTAAAGGGTGCGGGTGCCACCATCCTGCACGTTTGACGTCATGTGGAGACAGAGTCCTCCACGACGTCGAGGTGCCATGGAAACAAGCCCTCGACCAAATAAGAGTCAGTCTAAGCTGTCAATCATGATTTTTCACCACATTTTTATGGCACGAAATGATGCTGTGATGTCATTTGGAGTCTGCCCAGTAGCAATCGGTCCTGCAGATAAGTGTCCTCGACCTATTGAGAGTCGGTCTCAACTGTCAGTCATCTTCTTCTTTGTCTTTGTGCGGTATATTGGCGGTTGGCAGCCAACATCAAGGTGCACTACCGCCGTCCACTGTGTCTTCTTCTTCTAATCAAACATTAGTCATTCATCTTTATTTACAGTCTAACTTAGTTTACACTTGGGGTAAATAAGAGCACATTGTTAAAGGCAAGATGTATTTACATTTTATATCTTTAATTATGCGTTAAATTATGGCTGTAATGATGCTTCCTCTTTTTTTAAATCTTAGGGGACCTCTGTAAAAATAGTCTTGCGGTACTGGTAACATTTTTTTGTCTTCGGTTTGTTCCCTGCAGTCGCTGTTGTGATGTTCTCGTTCCTGACAAACTGCACTTCTGGGAGGACAGAGACCAGAGCTTGAATATCATTGTTCCTACCTGCCGAAACAAAATGAGTACACACTTGAGAGTCAGCAGCCAAACACACTTGATATAAATGTCCCCCCCTCTTCTGTGTGGACTACAGGAGGCAGCATGAGGGCCGTTGTTTTTCAGCCGGTCATTAATAAATGATAAATGTAGGGATCCGCCACTGTTTCACAATGGCTCTTATTTTATTTTGGAATAAAACGTCATTTTAAATCAGCCGTGCTATCACTCACGGGTGACTTTTAGTTCAGCTTTAGTTCTTTTGCTTCTTTTTCCTAACTCTCTGGGTAAGTTTCTTCAAAGGACGAGCATTCTTCGACATTTAATGCAGTACATCAAATAAATGTCAGGTTTCGGTGTCAGCCCCTCGGACCAAACTCTCCCCGCTCTCCAGAAAAAGCCATTCTGCACCTACGCCGAACCGTCATAAAAGCAGAAATCCACTATAGACGAGACAGAGGTGCCAGTTCCTCCGCTGACAGTAACCTCAATAGACCAGACTTCACTGCAGCCGCCACAAGACATGTTTTCATTACAGGTGTGACTGTTCCTTTTTCTCCGCTGGAAACTCACTCAGACCAGTTTTATCTTTGCCTGTGCTGCTGTCTTCTGCCTCCACCTACACACCAACAACCCTACTGCAGCAAGTCCAAGCAAGCGTCAATAATCACAGCGGAGAGTCTCTGATGGGAGCAATCATTTCATTCTCCTGGCAACGTAATGAGCGGCATCACTTCTAGCACTGTGAAAACTGAAATAAACAAAAATAACACCCTTTGTTAAACCTGTCACTCACCACAGGTAAACACCTCGCATTTCTGAATTACTTGACACTTAATAATAATTAATAATAGACTAGAAAAGCGCTATATAAATACAAAACCATTACCATTTAATAAATTAGTCATTAAGCGTCTCAAATTTATAAAAACACCTTTATCCTCCGTCTTTCCTCAAAATATACCAGATGCCAAATAACTGCCAGATGTGCAGAAAGTCATATTAGAGACGGCTGCAGTGTAAACAAGCAGCAGAGCTTCACTCCTGACAAATCGTGTCAATACAGGATTAGTCTCGCATAGCCAGACCTATCTCCTCAGCGCTGTGTCAGCGGTGAAGAATGATCTGGCTGCGTCCATTATTATTCTCCTATGGGGGGGGGGGACACTCGGACTTGTTTTTATGTCTTTAAACCAATCACAGTTGTCTTCGGCGGCACTGAGGCCAGGATGCATCGCCCCTGCAAAATGGTGTCGGCGGAGAGTGTTTGCACATTTTGGTGAAATATTAGAACCTGGGGAGGCGATAACTCCCCGTTGATGTTTTGCAGGATCAAAATCAACGTTATATTTGGAATTTTTCATGACCTCATAGCTTTGCGATGTTTCCTGTATTGCGATGGGGGACAACAGGAAGTGTAATGCAGCATGAGTAACGCAGCCGATTGCAGGTTTACGCTGTGGTCACACCGGCTTCATAAGAACATCTGCCTGTCCCGGGCGACTGCTGCACAAGTACAGCTATATACACAATTAAAAAGCCAAGACTCAAAAGCATGAAGCTGTGCATCTCCCGGTCCTGCAGTTGAAATCTCGTTATGACAAATGAATGGATTTATTCGCAGCCAGTTCAGCCCAAGTGTTAAACCTGCAGCCTGCGTCCACTGAGTCAGACTCATACAGGGTTTCTTCAGTGTCGGCCTCACAGGATCATTAAAAAGAGACTCTGTCCTTTTATTACATATTTTATTCTCATAACAATGTGGCACATTTTTCCATTTAAAAACCATCAGACTGCTCCTTCATTCACTGGAGCCTACGAGTTCAGTGAGTGTAAGAACTGTCCTCACTCAAAACCCAGCTCTGGCTAACGCTGCACTGAACAAACACGCACGGTTTCTGCCTGGAATATTGTGTAATATATTGTGTAATATTGTGTTTTTCTCCACTCTGCGATTTGTGCAATCGCAAAAACAACGTACACATGTCTTTGTCCTCTTGAGCTCTCATTCAGTGCCATCTTGTCCATGAAGAATTCATTCAAAAGGAACAAATGGTTGGAGAACAGAATCACTTCCTGAAACAATCCAATCATTCCTCAGTTCAGTTGATCTCTCACTCAGCTGTGAGCCAACATGCTGTTGTACACACTGAGGTATACAATATCAGAGAAGGGGGCATTTTGTCTTTATTGACTGGAGAGTTCAGGCCTTCAGTGGGGAGAGGGATTGAAGCGGAGGTCACAGATGCTGCAGGAGAACTGCATCGTCTTCCAGGGGAACTATCAGGGCTTGTTGGTCACGGTTGATCATTTTGAACTTATACCTACGAAGCCACATGAACACAGATGTACACCTTTGTTTTACGAGCATTTGCTGAAGAACTTTGACCCGTGTGAGAGGTTGAATCAGACCCAAAATAACTTATCGATTCTGCTGTTTCCAAACAATCCTGCTGATTCGTACATACCAGACATTGAGCATTATTACAGAACAACCTGCGTCTTCAGACAACCGTCGTATCTGGACGTGGTGCTGCCATGCAGAACTGAACCCATCACTCTACCATGTGTATGCATGTCTCAGCTGCTCTTATGATAATTACTCCAAGTTGTGGGGTCATGACTCTTTATATTCCAGCTGTGGAATCTACAACTAGCAGTAATCAACTCTTCTCTACTTTCTAGCAAAAGATCTCGGTACGATGCGAGGAAATAATTATCTTCAGCGTTTGTCGATCATGTAAGAGACAAAACAAACTTGATAAATCATCATCAGATCTTGTCTCGCTCATCATCAGGCACTTATTCTCTTTTATTCGCAGGAGGGACAGTGTCTGCGTCGTTCACCGGGGGGGTCAGCAGGTGGGCCACTGCGAGCTACCTAATCTCTGTGCCACAACAAGTCTCCTCTGGGCTCCGGCTATTAATAACAGCAGAGGAAGGGCGAGAGCGAGCGGAGGAAGAGGAGAGGTCTAAGTGGGGAGGCATTAATCAGATGTGGGCGAGGACTGGGAGCCAGGGAAGTCTTATCGAGAACAAGGGGGAAGAAGCAGATACTTTGCAGCAGCATTGAGTTCAACAAACATAGGGATTTATTTTTTCCTTTTTTTTTGTTGGGTCCATGTCCCATGGAGGAGATGCAGTTTATTTTGTACTGTAGCAAGCCACCAGGGGGAGATAGAGACACTTTGGCTCCACTTTTCGTGAGCTGTCATGTCGTCCATCTTTGTAAAGTCTCTGGTGTATCCTAATAATAACTCAGTAATATAATGGTAAACACACAGGAGCCAGTTCTCTTTGTGTTGTTTACGTACATTAAATTAAGCGATTTAGTGGTAATGGTTAAATTTGCCTTCAAATATGATCAGTTCTTCATCTCAGCTACAAATATGAACAAACCCAAACGATTTTAACCAATAACACACAATCCATGGCATCGTTTCTGTCCATATTCAAAGACAACATTCACAGTACATGTGATACAAAGTATGTGAAGGGTAAAGACTGGTAAAAAAACAGGAAAACATTATTTCTATTCACTGTGCGCATCTTGTTGTTAAATTCCAACTGACACTGTTCAAGTAGGTCGTCTGCATCATAAACCAAAAGCTGAGAATGTATGTGCTCTCGCTGTCGGGTCCGATAGTCAAGCCACGACCTGACTGCTCCCACGCAGCGTTCCCATCGGCCCCTCCAGACCGTCGCTGCCTGGACCATATGTTCCCGTCCGTGAGCAGAAACATCCAGAAAGAGGCGCCGACGTCTCTCTCTGGTGTGTCGGCCGGGATCGGACGGGGGAAGAAACCGTGAACAGGCAGGTTTCTCATGTCTGCTGGTTTGTCCTGGTTTCATTTTCACCATGTTTTGCCATTTCGCACAGACGATGTAAGAAAGAATGGAATGGAAATGTTTTACCAGAATTTCACACACGTCAGTCAATGTCAACTTTATCTAGGTAGCACATTTAAAACAACTTGGTTGACCGAAGTGCTTTAGAAAATGAAAGGTACAACAAGAAAACTGAAATACGCAATTTATCAAAATACTAATTATAAAAAATAAAATACTAACCTGCTGGGATAAACATTTTCTCAACTCGAAAAAAGAAGGCCAAAGAGAAGAGATGTGTTTTCAATGATTTGAAGTGTGCGAGAGAGGAGGCGGATCTAACATAGAATGGTACTGTTCCAAAAGTTTGAGTAGAGATTTATCCGACTGTCCGACATCTGATTGCTCCTCACATCCCTCCTCTGCACAACGGGCGTCAAACGATGCATCGCAACGATGAAATCAGGTCGAACTCTAAAATAATTTGTGTCTCTGAAATCAGCTCAAGAACCAGCTCAATTTGTACTTTCTCTTGCCACTGTAATATTTTAACTATGTCATATTTCATTACTTCTTCCAGCACCAGACATTAGGTGTGGACATATGCTGCAGTTTTCTGTAGTAAACAGATGCATTGCTGCGGTTTTCCATCACACGAGAAGCACTTGCTCTGCTCTGAGTTCATGCTCTGCTTTAAACAATTCAGAACAGAAAATCCTCTTTTTCCATAGCATGAGATTCAATCCCGGTCTCGAGCTTACGACGCCGCTGCAGATCTGAAGTTACACCCGGGCCTATTGTACATCATCCACCCGCTGAAGCATGAAATGTAGAAAAAGAAATGTGACTACAGTTATTACAAGCGGAGAGTCAACAATGTGCACCCCACTACTGCCCAGGGATGTTTGAACATTGAGTAACTGAACCATCTGCTCTCTCTCTCTCTCTCTCTCTCTCTCTCTCTCTCTCTCACACGCACACATTTATTTCTTCAAGACCATCTCTCCTTGGGGAGCATATGCGACGCAGCGATCCAACACTAATTCTACTGCCTCTGCTCAGTATAATCCAATCTGCTCCATAGTGGGGAAACAGAGGAAGAGGCAACAACAACACAAAAAAGCAGAGAAGAGAAGAGGCCCCACAAACAAATAAATAACTCGTCTTTCTGACAGCTGCAGCAGACTTCACATTTTCCTGCCACATATATTCCTCTGGATTTGATTTCGCCAAATGTACTTGTGAGGTTGAGCAGAGTGCAATCATAATAATGTCTGTCCCATTTTTTAGTTTTTTTTTTTATCAGATACTATACTTAGATAAAGCAGAAACAGGATTTCAGATTGGAACCGCTCTTCATTTTGAGAGTGTAATGGTTTTTAAAATGCAGGCGGCTCCACTTCCCCCCCAGAAGAACATGAATATTTCACCCTCTGGAAACGAGGGCTCATTGGTGAAATGTTTTCGATGGCCGTGATTATGCCGCGGCAATTAGCAAAGCGGTTATGTGATGATGGTTGTCGTTATTGCGCCCTCGTCGAAGGCTGTCAGTCTCGTGTGAAGGTTGTAGGTATGATGAGGAAAAAAGGGATTTACCGTTTACAAAGGAGCGACGTACTCTCCAGAGAATAGTTGTGTTCGTATTCAGGGGCCTTCGTGCACCGTGGAGACAGCGAAGGCTAAAACGAAATGAGCGGCTCTGATCTACGGAGGATTCCTGTTTTGCGTCACCAGCTTCTCCTGCCTTGCAACAGAGCTGCACACTTTCTTGGACAAGACAGTTTAATGCACCTTGGATTTTTAACATCTATACAATTAGCTGTTGCGTTGAAGCCTGATACTTAACTGTAAGTGAGTGTGTGTGTGCAGAGCGTGACGGCTGCGTCGCTCTGTTGCATGTCATGTGTGTGTCTGTTGTTCACACAGGGAGCGTGTCTGCTGCGGGTTTGCTGCAGAGCACGCAACTTCCTGTCCTGCTAATATTTCACAATAAAAACCTTGTCAAAACAAACGAGTGGTTTCAGTCGGAGCTGGGAGTGCTTTTACTTTGAAACGGGTACAAAAAGTGTTCTTATATTCAACTGAAATACCCTGAAGCAGTGGTGAAAGATTAATTTCACTGTCTATTCTGAAAATTAGCACGAGTCATAGCTCACGCAGGCAGTGTGGTCGCCCTAACCGGATATGATGGGCGCCAAAACAAAAAGCGAGACGTTCCATGACGTGTGCCGCTCATGCATCTAGCGTGTGCCGGGCGTAAGCTTCAGATATTCTGGTCTTGTCACTTGCCGCTGCCATTATGGCTTTGAAAAGCAATTCCTTCGAATATGGAACAGCTTAGTTGTGCTGCTGTGATGATAACGGCCTTCAAATGCTGCCTCAGAAAAATTAAGACACAGTTAATGTGTCAGTAATCTAAATTACAGATTGATTAACGATTGTGGATATTTTATTTCTGCGGCCGTGTCCTGCAGGTGTAAATATATGGAGCACATGATTTCGGCAAATTAAAATCCTCGACATGTATCCAGGTTGATCGTTTTCATGATAAACTGGACTGTTAAACCAACATGTGTGCAGTGCAGGTGAGTGTGAATACTGAATCACAGATTGTACCTGGCTCCACAGCTAGGCAGGACAACCTCAATACCACAGCTTCCAGTTCAAAAAGCTTCAGACTTTCTGTTCAAACTAGAAACTCTTTATACCACTGCATGAAAGCGCTTGATCCCGGTGACTTGTGAAAAAATGTCAGGACACTGAAATGATATCGGCAGAAGTAACGGTCAGGGAAATTAGCGAGGAGGAAGAGCAAAGCGCTTTTCTGGGGCAGATGTTACAGTGTGCATTTCCTCTCTGCCTCTCTAATATTTCCATTAACCAGTCCTGACTCCCGTCCTTTCCTCCGCAGCCTCCCACATCTCTCTGTTCAGCTCTCTTCCCCTTGAAAAATTTAAGTCATGCACCAAGCAGATTCCTGAAAAGCAGGGGGTGTCAGGGGAGAGAAAATTCTTCTGAGGATTAGTAACTAATCCGGGTTTTGGTCTGGGAGGCTCTGGCCTCGTCCTCCTGTCCCTCAAAACACTGGGAGCTCTGTTGGCAGGGTCCCCACTAATGGGTGGGGGCTTTAGGGGTTTACAGGGAAGGAGTGATGGGGTGCTCGTTAGCAGGCCACAGGAGTCTTAGCTGCTTGTGTTACTTAGTGAGGATCGGCTGCTGCTGGAGTGGATCTGCAGAGGAGTGGCAGGACTGGCAGGTTTAATCTGAGAGGCAGGGTCATCAATTCAGGGGACAAGTGAAACCTAAAGACAATGAAACTGTAAGAGTCTTATCTAAGTGAGATGTATTGGCGTTTTAAACTCTTTTATTTTCTGCACAAACACTAAAATATCTCATTTGTAAACTCTCAGCAGCCACATCTGTTTTAAAACTGCACAATAAAAACCATACAGACCATGTTGGTATAATGCAGAGCTGGTCCCCCCCCCATGAGCTGGAATAGATGGTTGCAAATGTACTTTAGTAAAAAAAAGCTTTTCATTTTCAAGAAATCGTTTGGCAGCGAGCGAGGTCTGCTGCTCTGGGGCCGGTTCCCTGTGATGATGACAGCTACACTCACACTGGAATTACACTTCAATTTGCTGTCTGCACATAAGACTATATTAACAGACTCTGAGCTGTTGCAGCATTTATTCTGATCCCTGGTCAGTTCATTTACCGAGTGATTACCGTGTTTCGATGAAGAGGAAGAGGTGTGAGGAAGACACCATGACGGGGACAGAACTGTAGTCTGGCTTCAAACACGTGATTCATCCAGTGTTTGTGTTTCCCTGACATAGAACCGTCCACTGTCCTGAGGCCAGATGTGGGGATCTGTACTTTTAACTCCAGTTACTGCGATTTTGTATCTTTCCTTTCTTTACTGCATTATACAGGGACAGTACATACTGTAGTGAGTGTGGTACACTGGTTAAATTGGGACAAAGGAACCCTGGAACACAGAGTCTCAAATTGCAGCTATAACGTGGCGTACAATTCATCCTACTGTAAATATTAAATGTATTATTTCAGATGTCCCTCTGGTGACGCAGGAGCAAACACTCCAGCCACTTATCCGACCAGCGTTTGGCCTGTTCTTCATTGTTTCTGTCATAAATGAGTCACCGCGCAGCAGATGCTCTCCTCTCTCCCGTCTCAGAACATAATTACATGACTGATGTGTGTGGACAAGCAGAGAAGTGCCATCCTGTCACACTGTCAATCACACGGCCGCACGGGGAACGAGTGGGCAAGTCCTTCAAAGTTTTGATTGACATTGAAATTAAAACAACTGACCGATCAAGGTCTGCTCTCCACACATCAAGCAGGACAAAAAGACAAAGTATGACGTCGACTCTGAGGAACAATCACAGCTGGATGAGGTAGTGGTTTGCAGCAAAGAATAGAATTGAGTTCTATGATCTCTACCAGATTTCACAGCACGGTGACACGGCCTGGTTTGGAATTGGACCTGACGTCTCTGTGAAGAAACTGATTCTCAAAGTTTGCAGGTGGAAGGAGAATCAGCGTCTTGACGTTGGCAGTCAGAGTTTGGAAAAGCTTCGGAAAGAGCTTCGGAAATAATTGGATTGTGCCATTTTGTTTTTCCTCCTTTTTTGTTAAGCAGCATCTGTTCAGGAACGAGCTAGATACACTTCCTGTGTGTGAATGTGATGCTCAGCAAGAGAGACGACAACAAAAGAAAACATAAAACAAAATAGTTGAATACTAGAGCCTCAGGTTACAAATTTATTTCCATTAGTGACGTGCTTCAACAAACTAAATCTTAATCAAAGACACACCACAGTATTTTAACACTCCTCTTTTTATGGTGAATAAGGAATCGTTCCCAGATGTGTAGGAGAGGTGCTAACATCTGTAACTGGAATAACCAATAATACACAAAGTTTGTCTAAACTAAGATACTGAAAAATCATCAAAACATTTAAGTTCACATATATTACCTTCACCAAGGCGGTTATGTTTTCACCTGCTTGTTTTACAGTATTACTCAAAAACGACTGGACAGATTTTCACAGCACCTGGTGCATTATGGGTAACGGAAGAATACATTAAACGTGTGGATCTAGATCCCGGGGATAACATTGTGAGATGCAACATTTTCAATTATTTCCCAGAAAGTAATTTATGGAACTCGATGAAAAACACCAAGCTCATTTAAGAGACTGGTATTTTACGAGTGTGAGCAGTTTGGTGCAGATCCAAATAAAAGTCTGGATCTAGTGAAGGTGGTTTCCTTGGCGGAGGTGTGCGCTCTCTGGCTGCCCTTCCAGTTTAAACGTTTAAACTCTTCAGCCTGGTATTTTGTGGCAACAGTGACATGAGCTTCAATCATTGCTGGAATAAAAAACTATTTTGAAAAGAAATCACGGGGTCGTGTAGTGTAGTGAAAGTGTGTGTGTATTTTGACAAACTGTTCACCTGCATACGACAGCAGGTCAAAACCAAAGGCCACAGAAACACGGGGTGATTGAAATGTCCATTTATTTTGACTGTGCTGGAAGGTCTAACTGGTGAGACTCAACTTGTTCGGCCTGAACCAGCTCTGCAGGCTTTGCTCCATTTGTCTATTGTGTGAGATGTGGGTAGGACTTAATGTGAGCTCTCCCAGGAAGAGAGGCCATCATAAACCCCTGCTGACATGCCAAGCTATTTTTATTTCCCTCTCGAATTGCACCGCTGCTCGGCACAGCGTGAGCTCTGCAATGCTCGCTCTCCAAACTGTAGAAACACAAAAGAATACCGCAAAAATTAGGAGAGGGACACAAAGAGAGAAGACAGTGAGGACTAAATAAAGGAATCTGCATGATGGGAAGTCAGTAGGTTTAAAAACTAACAGATTAAAGAAATGGTGTAACTGAGGCAAGGGAAATGAGAGAAATGAGAAACCAGGGAAACGAGAAAAGATTCTGACGACGCCAAAACAGGAGTCAGGGTCGTTCGCAGGCTCGCAGCAGGCGTTTGTGTCCAGCAGGGTGAGCTGTCCCCAGGGAACAACCTCATCCTTTAAAACTCTGCCCGGTTGGACAGAGAGAGAGGGGCGGCGGGGGGGTACAAAAGAGTGATGGGTGATGTCAGGAGGGAGCAGTCAAGCACACGCAGCCCCTGGCTCTGCCGGGACATCCAGTTCACTGCGTCAGTGGCGAGATGTGTCTCGCGTAGCATCCGAGGAGATGCAGCCCTCGCCCTCCACGTAGAAACATTCGTTCTTTTGTTGCAGGAGTTTACAACCGACTACATGTTTCCTAATGTGTCGCCGAAGGCCGAGAAGCTAATTCTCTGTGCGTTCAAGTCCAAATCGTAGAACTTTTAATTTTAAAAGGTTAGTAGACACTCCAATACGATTCTTTTGTCCATTACGATTTAAACCAATTATAAATGTAAACAGCTTCTGATTTTCAGCTCTTAATTATTGGTTACGTTGTGTGGAATTTAGGATCAAAAAGATTCAGGGCGACTGTTGAAAAGGTGATTTTCCGCCTGAGAGTAAAAACCAAGTATGATAATAATTTAAATGACAGTTTCTAAAGTTTTCAAGTTCAGGTGCAGAGTCGTCCAAATGAAAGGGACGTTTAAAAAATCCTTAATTTGTAAATTTGCTTGAGGTCAAAACAGAAAAAGATTTTCTGATCTGAAACAACTCTCAGCTCTACTTTCCAATCCTGCTTTTAAACAGCTGGGGATAAGATTTGATTTGATTTATGATGCTTATGGTCAGTTACACATTGACAAGTCCCACTTCCTTATTGAAGAGGAAAATCTGAAATGATACAGGATTGAAAACATTTCATGAAAACACAACAAGCTTCCTGACTCAAAGTCAAATAATCAGTGCATTGGGTTCAAATTACAGTTTTTTAGAGGTCATGGGAAACTTTGTTAACATAGACTCAGTCATAAACACTTGATGAAGAAGTGACGCTTACAAGAAACAAGGATAAAGAATGTGATAAACTGGATATGCGTACATATTCATACAGATAACACTCCACAGTTCATTGTGTTCTTCTTTCCTGGGTCATGCCCAAACAAAAAAAAAAATTCAAATCTGTTTAGTAGTTTTTAAATAATTCTGCTGACAGACAGACGAACGGCAATGAAAACACAACTTCCTATAAATACACGTTATGTTGATTTGGGGCATTTGCTGAAATGACTGACAGCCTCTGCCAGTCTCTATTTTTCAGGTTCAAATTAAAAGCTATTTCAAAAATAAAGTCAAGCTTCAGTTACATTCTCTGCAGGAGTCTTTGCAAGTAGGTGGAAGGTATAATGGCAGCGCAATTATAATTTATATGTCTGAAGGTTGAGTGGTAGATTACACAGGCTGTTAGGAAGCAGAGATTTAAGAGCAACACTTTGGATGCAGATATTTTTCTGTGGAGCTGTGCTACATTGAAAATTAATTAACTGTCTCCTGAAATGGGAGGCAGACAACATGGAGACACACGTTTCCAGGCCAGTTCACTCTCTCTGTGAGTCACCCCGTCGTCATTTCTCAACGGGTCCATACTGCGTCAAGGTTGCGTTATTTATTTATTTACTGCTTCTCTTTGCAGCTTGTCACAAATGCCATGAACCGACTCCGGTTGGAGACAGCCTCCGATGTTAAAGTCGGAGTGATACCCATCTGCTGCACCTGCGAGGTGTGGATTGATCCGTTAAGTCAATGTGGCAGCTTGTGCCTGGGGGAGGACGGCAGAAAAGGTGCGTGCACACACACACACACACACATGCACACACACTCTGATCTCTAGAGACAAACACAGTGAGGACCAAAGTGGCAATCAGGACAACATTCTTCTCCCCGCACCATTTGAAAGTTAATATGCGATTAGAAGAGATTTTAGTGAGGAAATGTGAAAGAAAATGAGTCAGCGACCGGAGCGGTCAGGTGGCGGACATGCTGCAATTAGAGAGCAGAAGGTGGCTGCAGGGAGGAGGCATGCAGAGCATTGGCATTACCACCACGAGCCCTCCCCCTCCCGGCCACTCGCACACATAGACAAACACGCACGTGCACGGTTACCCACAAAATATGCTTGTTGGTGCCCTCTACACGATGGAAACCACAGATGTCTGCCGTGCGCTGATGAAGGCTGCAAGTGGTCCGTCTCAAGCTGAGAAACAAATGTTGCCGGGGTCAGCGACTCATGAAGGTCACGTGCTGCATCGTCCCCCTTCTGTCACCGGGACCACGCCGCGGCCTGCGACAAGGCATCCATCCGAAAAAACTCCAGCAGCTTCCTGGTCTTTTTTTTTTTTGTGTGTGGCTTAGCAGCAGGAGAGCAGAGGAAGCAGGCTGTCACTCTGCTGTCAGATTCCCCTTCCTCCCTGCAAATGTTCTGCAAGTGATTATATTATATGTTGTCCTTTTGTAACGCGTATCTATAATTTTGAAATGAAAAGTGCAACGGTATTATTGACAGTGAGTGTAAAATGTGAGTCAGCGCCTCTGGAGCATTTATGTAATTGTGCTACTTGATGCGTGATGTTTCTTCTTTAAAAAAAAACAAACAGTGAAATTGCAGCTGTCGCTCTGTCTAACTGCAACTACCCAGGACAAACAAAAAAAGAATGACAATCATAATGGTGGAATCAATGACCTGTATACTCTGTGTATTGATTGTGCGAGTGCAGCCGCTATCGAGGCCTCCGCTGGGAATTGGACCACAATAATTAGAGGGTGTTTTGTGTGCGTCGGGTGAAGCATTGACGAAATGTGTCTGCCCCTGTCAGCTTGGTAAGAATTTAGAATTTACATCAGCGCTGCAGAAGTTAGGACGATACGTGGATTCCTCCTTGGAGCCGAGAACTGCTCAAAGCTCCACAAATCAATCATTAGCTTTGTGGGTGAATCGTTTCACATTTTCTTTGTGTAGTAACAAAGCAAATGAGACAAACCACCCAACACTGCAGGTCTTTTTTTTTCGTGTGTGTGTGTGTCTGTGTGTGTGTGTTTTCATATCGTCACACAAGTCATGGCTGAAAGACAGAGAGCTTCACTAAGCTACAGTGAGCAGCATCAGACATGTGGATGGAGGTCTGGTTAGCCGACAGCACTGCGCTTGGAATAACTTCAACCTGCTGGGAAATTCATGAATAATGGGGAGTGTTCTTTCCTCTGATGTAAACCCACTGAACAGTACATCAACTGTTCAGCACCAAACCAATTTGGTAAAGAAAGCTGGTGAATATGGAGACATCAGGATGTTCTTGATCTGTGGGTGGAGACCAAAACGGAAAGAAAACCGACCCTCATCCCTCAGGAGGAGCTGGACAATGTTTCTGTGTTTGGTCTGGAACATCCTGCTGAGCCGATAAGTGGAAGAAAATGGATAGTGGATGAAACATGACTCTAACATAGTTAAATAAAGAGATAATTGTCTGTTAGCCAGGTCTTTGTTTTGGTTTTACAACACAATTACACCTCTGGGATAAACCCACCGAGCAGTAACTGTCCAGCACCAAACCACTTGAGTAAAGAAACCTAGCAAAATCCAAGATATGAAGATATTAAATTGATCTTTAGGTTGGTGGAGACAGGGCCAAGATAGACCCACCCTCCTCTGGTGGATCCCTCAGGAGGAGCTGTGGAGAGGGACGCCTGGAACATCCAGCTGAGTGACCTGATCTCTGAAACGCAGAAACAAATGGATGGATAGATAGAAAGTGGATAAAAGCCTGACTCTAACGTGTGATGCATAATAACCAGTTTGGTAAAGAAAGCTGCTAAAGATGAAGCTCGACAGACATGACATCAAGCTTTAGACCGGTGGCACCTCCCTCACCTGATCTTGGAGAAGCAGAAGAACATGGATGGAAAGTGGATAAAACGTGACTCTTACGTTTGATGTACATCATTAGGCATTTGCTTGTTAGTCGTTACTTTCTCTCGGCAGTAATATTTCAAAGTTGTGTTTCTGTCCCTTCAACCACAACTGGCTGACAAAACAAAAACATGAAGTAGATAGTTTCTGTAAGAAGTATCGCACTTTAGATGCTGACGGGATGAAGCTGTGACGGCAGTAGCAGTGGATCGTGACACTTTGTTGTTTCTGCTGCTTAACGGCAGCCATTGTAATGTAAAGACACTCACTGGAGGAGGCAGGAAAATCCACATGATCAAACACGGACTTTCATGTTTCAGGACGACCCCCGAGGACTCGAGGTCCCAGGGACATGAAATGAGATAAAGAACTGATGATGAGCATCTTGTTGCCGACACGATCATATCAACACTGGAACAGTTCATGTGCTTTCAAAACTTCAATACCTCCTCACATCTGAAGTTGTTGTTTCCCAAATGTGTGTTTTACGTATTGCTGTGGTTGAAGTGGCGAAGTGAAATATTCCATGTAATTATAGATATGGATTTTCAATTATTTTACAGCAAAAAAAAAAGCATGACAGGCATGAACGATTTTCTGTTCAGCCACGCACAGCTGGAAACCCGGAGCTTCATCCCGAGACAGTAACGTTCTTGGTTGTTAACCACTGGATTAACACCGTCCTCTCCCTGGAAAGGACTTTCCTCCCGTGACTATTGGGGGTGTTTGAGTCGTCTTTCTGTACGAGACAGAGGAAGAAGTGTGGCTGGAAAAGAAAGCGACTGTGACAGAAATGGGTCAGCGAGAGACATGGTCGACACTTGTGTGCGTTTGGTCAAACGCGCTGAACCACTTGCTGTGATTGCCTCTGGCATTAAACCAGGATTGTTAATAATGTGTTAGAATGTGACAGAGGATTCAATCCCTTTCTCACATCCAATAGGAGTAATTATTGCTCTGTGTTATGGTATTAGTCATGATTTTCTGCTCAAGTCCAGAATACTGCCGCCTGGACTTCAACTGGATCCAATAAATGGGTCATATTAAACTTGTTTGAAAAAAATGACTCCAGAATTGACAAATCCCTACAAACAGAAATGATGAATCCATTTTTTAAACCCTTGTCCCTCGTCCTGGTCCCTTCGGTCCATAGATCTAAAGAACAATCCTCCAAAAAGTTAACTCTGGATCATTGGTCGACTTGTGCCAAGTTCAGAGTGCACGACTTCCTGTAGAGAGATTGGGAGTTCAGCAGTGTTTGCACGACCTGTCTGACCAGCGACAGGAATCACACATCATTCAATCTCTCACCAGGAAAAAACACACCCTGCTGAGTGTGTCTGGTCTCCAGAAACCACACAAACACATGTGAGCAGAGACAGGATGAGTCCGACTGATCCTCCTGCTCCTCAGCTTCATCCTGCTCCGGATGCAGGGTAAAGATAAAACATGGTGTTGTTGGTAGAAAATAAGAGTTATTGATTTGGAAGGTTAGATAAATAATTACAAACGAGTGGATTCACTAAAGCGGCAACAGGATGAGCGGATGCCGGTTAAATCAAAGAAATAAATTGAAACACAAGAGGACAGAGAAAACAGAGGTGCGAAAAGATGAACAAAACAAAAACAATAAAAAATCCTGCTCCTCAGGTCTCTAGACAACGTTTCCCCAGCGAATCACTTTTCCTTGACCCATTTCCTGTCTCGTGTTTTACTGCCATTCAACACTCGAAGGTACATAAAGACAAATGCTGGCAAATTGAAAGCTGCCCAGGATGAAGAGCTGATTGCACTCTTAATATCTGTCAGTCTAGATTGTTCCCCTTGTTTGCAGAGCTGGACTGGGAGCCATCGAATTCAGCTCCGACAGCAGAGGGATGGAGGAACCACACCTCCAGGCAGCGTCGTCCGTTCCTGTTCCACATCCTGCTCATGATCAGTGGACATCCAGGGAATGGACATTGAGATAGTGACTTCATATAAATACCTGTGTGTTCACCTGGACATTACACTGTACTGATTATGCCACTGCACTTCATGAGAAGGGCCACTGAGGACTTTCGAAGTACAGGGGGCCAGCTCAGTCCCGGGATACTCCCTTGACCCAGTGGAGGCGGTGGGACAGAGGAGGACGATGGCGAAGGACACCATCACAGCACTGGGCAGCTCCATCAGCGACAGACTGGAGGAGGGGTATCGCAGGTCGTTCCTTCCTGCAGCAGCAAGACTGTACAACCAGCTCTGCTCCCAGTAAAACTACAAGCACCCATTATGGTCTGCACTTAAACTCTGGTTAACTGTTGTAACTGTGCAACTCAATGGCTTCTGTGCAACCCATTCCACTGTATATATTCTCGCACTTTGTATATTCAGTTTTTTTTATTAGTTTATACTCCATTTATCTTATTTAAACCTCTTTACAGTTACAATCGTAAGTATTTTAGTAGCATTTACTATAAAATGTCCACGTTGTGAGATGAATACAGGATTATTCAAATAGCAATGTGTGGATATTATTCTCAACTTTACCAACAACAATGTGAACCTTTTTTCTTAAACTATGACGTTTGATAACTACTCACTTTTACTGGCTGATGCTTAAACGTAGCCTTCTATCAAATTCATTTCACACAGAAGCAATAAGCAAAAGTCAGGTGGCCCCTCACCACTACTGCCACCCTGTCCTGTGCTCTGATTGGCTGCAGTTGTCGCTGATTTCTCCAGATATGTAAACTGCGACGTGGAGACGAGCCCCTCGAGTTACGTCTTTGAAGAGTTCACACAAAATGAGTGGAGATTGAACGCCAATTTTGGCGCCGACTGGGGCTTTTCTCTGCGACTTCCAGAACTCGTCGGTGTGAGCCGGGCCAAAGAAAAGATAACTTTGTTCTTGTCGAGCTTCTGAAGCTAACTAAGTTTCTCTTTCACTACATCCACTGTGTTTTGAAAAGCCGTCACGTTTTGCCTGTTTAATCCTTATCTGCAAAGTGACTAGTTAACTTCAGCTGCCAAATGGAGAGTTAACGCCCAGATGCACCAGAAAAATAAATCTGAACACTCCTGAGTCTGATTCTATTCAGGAGGATTAGTCATGAATCTGTGGTTTGAACATCAGGATAATTTTAAGAAATGAATAATAGATTCAGTAACATTAACACAGTGTTTAACCACACGGCTGTTAGTCATCTGGGTTTTCACCCGTTTCAGTGACATCAGCAGAGGAAGCCTCCTTTCCTCTTGACTCAAGTTTCTAAATATATCCTCCTCTACAGCTGCTGGTGTCAGTGCTGACCTGAAAACTGCCAAAAGGGAGGTTTCACTCCTGGTTTGTATGTTAAAGTCTCTCGCTGCCAAATCCATCTCTGTCTTTGCCAATGAAGCGACCGCGACAAATCGATCTCAGAATGAGAAAGTCCTTAATTCTTCCGCCGCCTGGTGACATTTGAACAGTAATTGCAGAGGGGACTTATTCTTGGAGTTTTATTGAGCATGTCCTGGAAAAAGAAGTGATTTCTTTCCGTAGAATCCTTATAATGTGTAAAGTACGAGTGACTGCACAACTCAATCATTCCAAAGTGGAGGGCGATTCTATTTTAAACATGGGAACAATACTGTACTATTAACAAGACAAATCTGACACAGATATTTAATATTTCAGTTGGAATTTGATAGGCTTGGAAAGGTAATCTGGGAAAATCTGGAAAATACCAGGTGGGCCGGACCCCATCAGGGAGGTGAAGAGAAAACATACTGGGGAAAACATTGTCCGTCCTGCCTCGAGCGACCTGATGTTGGAGCATCACATCTAATTGTGTTACAAGGTCCCAAATAGGCTTCATATACTGCCAAGGCAGGTACAGGACCATGATAACCTTCCCCAGGAGGGATGGAGGGAAGTAATCCAAAAAAGCACCAGAGAAAAAAGATAACAATCGAAAAAATGAAAAGATGGAGCATTAAAAGGATTTGGATGCAGCTAAATGTTTTAAGTTACTTATAATATATATTTTTTAATTGTCATGATGCAACATAAACCAACCAGCAGCGAAGGAGGAAGAAAGCGTCAGGATGCAGATTAATGGTGATGTCGTCTCAGGTTTTGCTGCATTTAGCAACAGTGGCACTGTTAATGGAGAAGTAGAGATGATAACGGAGCTAACAGAACTAACACTAGTGGAGCTATAGGCCAGAAGAAGATTCATGATATTGATCCATGATATTGCAATGAATTATTTTGTGCCCATCTTTAGATACCAACTAAACTAGAACACACGAATGATGCCTCAGAAAAATAAGCCACATCTTCTTTACCTAACAAGAAGAGCAAGAGCCAGATGTGCACTTCTGGGGATGCGATGGTTTTGTCCTGTCCTCAGAATGGACTAGAACTGCATATAAAAAGATTGTCTTAAGATGGACAGCGCCGGGAAAACACATACTGAGACCAAACACTGAGTCATGAGGGAAGTGAGGAATATGAGAAACGTGTGCACAGTGAAGTGGAGGAAGAACAGACGCAGATCGACTGTGGAACAAAAAGGACGTAAAGTTCCTGTTGAATGAAAATCAACAGCTGAGTGTCAACAGCGCTGTCCATGGTTCTGAAACAGCCGTGGAGCTGTCAGATCTATTATTTAGCAGATATGTAATAAATGTCCTGATATTGTAGTTTGTATGTCAGAGGAAAAATGGGGCAGAATTTGTTTCCCCAGTCCGTCCGTGGAATTTGATAAAGCTTTGATGTAACTGTATAATTACGCAGTTAATTATTGTGACATGTCTGACAGCCATGCACAATTTAAAACATACGTTTTAAAATAATAATACATACCCTTCGCATATTTCTTGACGGGATGCTGAAATTTGAAATGAATGAGGCAATCAAAGTTTAACTCCAGAACGCAGACTGCCTCCAGCCGTGTGTGTGTGTGTGTGTGTGTGTGTGTGTGTGTGTGTGTGTGTGTGTGTAGACGAGTGTGTGTAGGTGTGAACGTGCATGAACCTAAATCTATGTTACATTACAGTATGTGTGCTGTATAGTGTTACTACACAGCAGCTCGTGCACTTCACCGCCAGCGGCCATACACAATCTTTGTATTTCAAGGACTCAACGCCTCTGTTTTTTGTTTTTTTCACCCAGTCGGGGTTGAGTCACAGCTCCACTCTAACAAGAGATCCAGGACAGGGAGGGGGAGGGGGAGGGGGGAGGGGGGAGGAAGAGGTGTATTCTGAGAACTAAATAATGCAAACAGGGAGGAGACAATATTGCTTTTTGTTTGTCTTGCAGGCTGGGACCCCCTGAATGTGTAAAGATACAGGGGATACACATGAAAAGGGGGCATTTAAATGCATGATAAGCAGATGGATGCCGGTTCAAATGCAACAGAGTCTTATTTATCATAGCATGTATCTATTTGATCAATTATCTGACCCATGTTTTCTGCCTCAGATTCTCTTCTAATACCCAATAATTCAGTTTTCCTTTCATAGGTTGGCAGTTAATGCCCAATGCTGCAATAGTGATTGTCCACCATTGATTCAGGGCAGGCCCTCCACCAGAGGGACGAGCTCACTAAGGTCTGGAGACCCGACCCGAGCCGCTCGGAACCCGTCAGGACCTGACAGGTCAGAAATATTGAAATGATATTTGGCTTCAGGTCGGGTTTGGTCACATTGGCTGAGCTACTTTTTTTACACTGCGCGGACACAAAAATCATCGCCTGAAGAGTTCAGGTCGAGCTCGAGCAGTTTTCTGTTCTGACACATTCAGACGGAACATTACTGCACGAGCTGCACTGTTCTGCACGGACAGCTGCTGAGTAGAACAGCCAATAGGAGAGCCCCTCTCTCTAAAATTGACCTGTGATTGGTCAAAGTCTCCCGTCATGGGCCAGAGTTCAGTCGAAGAAATCTATTTTTCTCTCAGATCACTTGATTTACATGATGCTGAAAGGTTATGGAATTGCGTTTCCTACTGCAGCTTTAATGCTGCTTCTGCTATAAACTATGTAAATCCCGGCTCCTTGTATTTGAGGTGTCCTCGAAATGAACCCACAGAGAAACAGTTACCGACTGTGCTGCTGTCCTCAGCTCTGCACACTTCTCATCCTCCACTTCCTTGTTATGGTTTCCTACAACTTCACTGTTGCGGCGCAGCCTGACCGCTCTCATCAGTGTCATTTTCACACACAGCGGACGGTTGTTTTCTCTAAAACACAAACTCTACCTGTCGAGCAACCAATCAGCCGAAAGGGAAGTTTAGAGACTTTGGTAACAGTGCAGCCACTAAACCGGAGATTTCTCCATTTGCATCAGAAGTTAATAACGTCTGTGACACGGGGCTAAAAGGAGAATAAATATTGGACTTAAATTTATCAGTGGGGCACAAACACGACTATAAATGAAAGGTGATGTTGCTGCGTATTTGCTGGATGAGTAAACAGGCTTTTTGTTTGCTGTGTCAATTTACCATTAAAATCAGGGAGCGTGACTGTTGTGCAGATTTTGATATTTGTTGTGGAAAAAGTTCAGCAAAGCTTCTAAAGGACAGAGTAGCAACAAAACACAAATACCCAAACATATCCAACCATTATGTTTGGCAGGATTTTTTACTTTTCTTTAACAATGTGCGATTCTGCATTTTTCAAAACCCAGATATGACACTCAACTGAGTTTCTTTTAGTTTTTTAACACCAAAAAAACCCACTCAAGGTCACTGCCAATATCTGAAAACATGCCGACAATGTTATAAAAATGTGCTGGGGCAAGAAACTGATTTTTATTTTATTCAAACTCACAGAAGAGATTCATTCAGTCGCCGTCAGTTTGCTTACAATCCGTCTGACTATCTGAGAGCTCCTGTCTTGATCTATACGACCGATCCACCGTGTTCCAAGATCGAAGATATCATTTCTTTTCAGTAAAAGTTATTTAAAGTGGCGGAAATTAGCAACAAACATTAAATGTTAAACTAACTTCTGTCAATGTTCAACACTTTTAATTAGAACCTGTCTGGTGCTGATATTGATTTTTAGATGGTAAAATATTACACAATAGGTTGTTTGTCCATTTGTAGTGAAGTTGTTTGTTTTGATTGTGTTTTGTGTTGTTTCTCTTCGCCTCTTCCTGAGCAGGGGACTACAAAAGGAAATTAACTTCCTTTCTCTTTGTTTGAAAATACTCTCTAAATGAGTTTACAACATTTAAAATTAAAATGTTTTGCATTATGTTTAAAAGCTGTGATTAAAGCAAAAGAAAACAAGGGACTGATACTTATCAATATGTTAGATTCAGACTCAGCGTAACAAATGTCATTGTTTAGCACGATATCTAATCTGTAACCACTTCAGGGAACTAGAAAGTAATTCAGTTACGTGACTACGAAGCAACCGACGGGTCACGGTGAGAATTGTTTTTTCGATTTTGCTTTACTTCACAATTGGAAATCTACACGGATACAGATGTTCGCACAGCTGTGCATCACAATGGGAACTGGAAACTCCTGCAAGGTGATGAAAAAGTAATCCTTGAAATAAATTCTGGCTGTGATCCCTCGATGGCTCCTTACATGGCAACTTTATTCAGGTTTTAAAATATAATCTCACCGAAGCGTTCATGCATTAATTACTAAAAATAAAACTGTGTGTCCATTCAAGTCTTTAACGGACACTTCAGCCTGCAAGTTAATGAGGGCTACTAAAACTAATGTACAGGGCGGTGTGTTGAGGAGGAGAGTGTGTAAACTCAGGGTTATTGGATGAAAACACAATCACATTCTGCAGAGAAGAAGCTTTTACACCATTTTACTTGGCAGAGACTTCAGGTGATAACAGAGCCGCAGAAGATAAATATCCAATAAGTGAGCAAGCCGAAGGTTCTTGTCAGCAGATGTGGCTACGCGTTTAAGTGGGAACCAGTAGAGATATTTGTAAAATAAAATGGGCAAGACATTTAAAAAATACATTTCTTTGGCATTACTGGTTGAGGAATGTGCGATGTTAAAGTTTCTTTTTCTTTCTAAATCAAGTTTTGTGCTTTAGAAAAAGCCTCGAGGCCAAAGAAGGTTTGTTGGGTAAAATATCAGAGTAAATGAAACGAAGTCCTGTTTATAAATTGGATCGCTTAGGGCCTGAACATTCACGTATGTTCTCCCATCTGTGCGAGTGAGGAGGCGAATAAAACATTTGCTTCCTGTGGCGAAACAAAAATCGCAGCCTCACACAGAGCTGAACTTTTATGAGCATCGATATTTGATTTACATCGGCGTGGAAGGGCCCTTCAAATAAATCAATGTCAACTCGTCAAATGTCGCTTGCAAACTGCACTTCCACATCTCACAAGGACCGTACACCACTTCATAGTGGACACATTTTAAATTATTTAAATGCCTGTCACACCTAATTATTTATATTCACTCTTCGATAAGCAGCACTTAACGTTAAGCAAATATTGGGAAGTGGTGTCGAGGCGTTTTTTAAATGCTCTGTTTTCAGCGTCTTCACATCTCAGGAGATTTCCGAAGAGCGTGTGGATGCACAGCGAATCCTTATCTCAGCTACGAGACACTCTCTTGCTCCTTTCCCATGTGTAGATGGAAAATAACAAATAAAGAGATCCCATGGAAGACGTCTGTTGCATAAGCACTTTTTGCATGAAATCATATTTACTGGGCCGACATCAGTGGACCCTTAAAGCTCAGACTTACAGCCTCTGTGTCTGAGAATACAAACGTGTGCTTGGCAGTGGAGCGTTTGATCAGGATTCATGGGATTGGTCAGACATTTCCACATTATAATACGCCGCCCGGCTTTCCCCTCTGTCATGTTGCTCTGGTGATATTCCAGAGCGCATATTTGCAAGTCTTATATATCTGTAAATGTCACAGTGTCAAAATTAAGATATTTCCATATTTCCTCTATTCCCAGAGTGCTTGAACTTCATTTTCAGCTCATGACTGCTCATATTTGTCCTCTCGCGTGTTTGCTAATCTCATTTCGGCGTTTCAGGGCCGCCGGAGGGAGAATCTGAGCATCGGCAGCAGAGCGAGAGAGCGACAGCTGACCACAGGGGCAGAAGCAGCGGTTGCTGTGGCTAACCGGCTCCAACGATGCTGCATGCGCATCGAGCCTCACACATGCACCCTCTCACTCACCAGTACCTGCATCTCCACGGGGGAAATAACCATCACATGCAAACGTGTGCGTGTGTGCGTGTGTGCGTGTGCGTGTGTGCGTGTGTGTGTGTGTGTGTGTGTGTGTGCGTGTGTGTGTGTGGCTGTGAGAGCAGGAGAGAGCGACCTGTGGCTGCAAGTGGCATTTAACAGGCAGATTCCCATTTCCAGTTTGCCCATCTAATTTAAAAAATAAGTTTCGAACAGAAGATTTAATGCTTTAATATGTTAAAAGGTTGAGTGTGAGAAATAGGTTAATCTGAAATGTGTTTCATATCGTTTCGGGCTGTTAAATGTTTCAGGATCACGCTTCACGCAACATTGAATGTGCTCGGGCAAATGACAGATGCCAACAAAAGACTTGAAATGAGTTCCTGTACAAAGATGATTTGAATTCAACCCACCCATAAAATTCTATTACTCAGAGGGATATTACCCAGAATATTTCAGTTTTTAAAATGTTCTCTCTGCCCATTAAACCTATCATGGTGCTCTGGATCTCTAACTACATAATGACCTGGTTGCTACGCCTCTCTTGTGCTGACCTGCTGACAGCTTCAATTAAGCTGCTCGTATCGCTGCTGGCACATTCCTGCTCGCCCCGACACACACACACACACACACACATTTTAGCAGCAATCAAATAACAACTTTGACAACGTGTGTGGAGAAGTCGGAACGGAATGATGATTTCCACTCGTACTCACGGCTCCGGTTGCCAGAGAGAACATCAGCAGTCACCTGAGCGCCACCTGACTGATTCATCAAGGCTGCTGGGATGCAGGAGTCGAGAACCATCCGCCTGGGGGACACACGTCGGGAGGTCGAAGCAACACTCGCTCGCAGGGACACGCGGGAAACGCTCGCGTCACGTGAACCGCACGCTGGGACACTGTTGACATGTTTAAGTGGCATAATTCCGCGGATTTGCTCAGTTCAGTGAGCTAACTCGATGATATCCCACTGAGCTGAGCAGAAACAGGGGCATGAGCAGATTTACCCACACAAACACAGGCTAAAAGCAGGACGTGCAAAATTTCTAACGGCAGATTTTCCTCTCCAGACTTCCTCTTTGCGAGAATGATCCCTTCTCCTTCCGCAGTCTTCGCTCACTAACAAGTAGTTTTAGCTGCCGGGACGTGTTCTGTCAGCTCGGCTCAGTAAACATTGGGCACAAAGGAGCAAATATCTTGCAGCTCTGCATGCAGTCACACAGGGTCAGAATATTAAGGTCACATTATGAGGGGATAAGAAGAGAAAACGGGAGAGAGGGAGACATGGTGAGAGAGGGATTAGCTGTACTTTCTTCCAGGGGCTTGTGAACCATATGTTCAGCCCTGGGACACAATAAACAAGACGAGGGGCCCAGAGACACAGCGACGCACCCACACATGGGGAGCAGGCCGCGTGCAGGGGTCAGGCATGTGGAGGAAGTGTGCCAACGCTTGTAAACTGTCCAGCAGTGGACGCGAGGTGCCAAGTTGAGTTCAAAGCAACAAAATGCAACTGTTTTTTACCCCTTAAATTGCAGATTCAAAATGAAGGCAGCAGAAACCGATGTGGGAGCACAGCGGGGATTCTTCTAACAAGCAACAGACGCAAAAAATAAAAAAATAAACCAAATATCTCTGGAGTCAGACACTGACGAATGTGTCAAGACAGTTTGTGGCGATAAGAGCCGACGCCGGTGCCTGTGTGTTGTAAAGAAAATCACGTGATCTCATCACTTCCTGCGTCTGTGCAGAAAAGCGCTTGTGCTTCGTTGTGCATGTGTGAAAAGCAAAATGCAGGTAAAGACCCAGACCCGATTCTCTGGACTTTATCCGCATTAACTTTGGTGAGAGGGTACGATCTCCTGTGAGAAGTGTGGAGCTGACAACTGTCGGAATCAGGCTCGACTCAAGAGTAATCTCCAATCAGCTGTCTTCTATCGACCTCCTGATGACGACCTATATTTTGGGGCCACGTCTCCGTGAATACGAAGCAACAAACCGGCGAGTGATGAGCTAAACACAGAAAAAGACAAACAGAGGCGTGAAGCTCATCAAGAGCCAACCCGGCACGTCATGGAAACCACGTGCATGTACACACAAGCTTCGGCTATGCAGCGGATTTTAGTTTTCAAAATTAACAGTATGCCGAGCACATCCGGAAGATTCAGAGGTAAAGGGAAAAACAGAGAGTGAGCACTGAAGCAAAGGAACAATCCCCTGGGATCTGTGTAAAAGGAGAGAGAGAGAGGTGGATGATGGAGAAGGCAGCGCGGAAGGAGAGAGCGAGGGAGAGAGGAGGAGAGAGTTTGCCTCCAGCCTCGGCACAGAGGAGGATCAAAGGTTTGTGCTCTGCATCTCAATGGACATCCAGTCACCAATACTGATGAGCCAGGGCGTGTGATGCTCCATTCATACACTTTATATCTTATGGGTAAACAAGTGGTCAGTGCATTGGACGTCAATCCCCTGTTTTCATCCACTGCACAATGAGGTGTCAAGAAATTCAAAGTCGGCAAAAAAAGGTTCGTAAAAAGCAAATGTGTAAAGACAACAAGAGTAAAAGGACTGACACTGCTGGAATTTAAAATGAATATAGTTGCACGGTATAATGGAGGATGTTAAAAGACTCTTTATAAGTTTGGTTTTTTTACAGGATTACACTAAAACTAGAGATTATTGCAAAACCTGGTGGAAGGAGGGGACATGGTGAGGATCCGGATCAGGGATGGATCCAGGATTACTTTTTATCTCTCTTTATAACACTGGTGGCCTTGGTGGACGTTTGCACTCTACTCGCTTGTTTAAATCATGACGTGTGTTTCCAGATCCAACAATTCTGGATCCCAGATGGTGAAAAGATAAAAAAACGACCTGAAACCAAGTTGATCTTTTGTCAGTGGGTCCTAATGTCAGCGAGCTGCACTTAGCTGAGCAGCAACAACTGTGTGAAGACTGAACTGAAGTCTGTGAAATGAGGAGTCCAGTCAGGTCTGCTCCTGCTCGGCTGGAAAAAGATAATTCATTTAATTAATTTTTACCCTAATTAATGTCTCTCAAAAAATATAGGTGATGCGACCTGAACGTTCGGACGCAGACGTGGATATTACATCATGCACAACATCACACAACTGCTATTGGGATGTTTTGTATTCGATTGTTTTCGGGAAGTGTAATTATGTCTTTATTGCTTGAAAGTGACTTTGTTTGTAATAAAGCTTAGTGACGCTAACTAATTACCACCTTTAAAATCCTGTCTCCGTCTGCGACACACGACTCAGGTCCTAAATGCAACTCGCTCCTCATATTGAATTCAGGACGTTTACCCGACATCACACAGGGAAACTCTGCACTTTATGCCTGCAGCTGCGTTTCTGTGCACGTTCTTGACGGCGTCTGTGCCGCGTGATGAAAACCGACATTCAGTTTGAGCTGCTACAGAATAAAACAGTTTGGAAATGAAGCACAAAGCATGAGATGATTGATGTTTACTGCAAACTCACCAGTGAGAAGATTAGATAAACCATTTCTGGGAATGTTTACCTGAACACTGGTTACATCCTCTAACGGCCGCGTGGATCACAACATGGCGGCGCCCGTATCTGGGGTACTCTGGCACAGCGGGGGGGGGGGGGTTCGAGACACATTATGCACTTTATATACATTCTATACTTTGTGCCAATCAAATCAATACCGGTCCAAAACTCCACCGATAAACAAACTGCTTGTAATTTATGCAACAAATCATCATGACAGTTAGATTTATTTGTGCTTGAGTTCAGAAATGTCATGTGAACGGGGTTTTGGAAACCAAAAGTTAAATAAAACAAATGTAAACTTTGATTCGGGATCATTTTTTAAATTGTAGAACAACATATTACTTTGGTGACTTGTTCTGTGTTCCAGCCTGAAGCGTCTGCCCTTTAACGTCGCCTGGTTGAAAGCAGCCAACCGCTTCTACGACCATCAGAGGATTTGTTCCAGATTATGTCCACTCATTAAAGTAATGCTCTTCATATGTGATCAGTGTAGAAATAAATGTGGTTGTGTTGTACAGTATAGGAGCAAAAAAATAAATAAAAAAGGGAATCCGCAGTGCAACCTGTTCTCCAAAGACATATCTTCCTCAGTTATGAATCTTTCATGTGGAAGATAAATCTAACATGAACTGTCAGAAGGGCGGCCTTATTTTACCTGGGAGAGAAAGCACAAGCCATTTTCTTTAACGTGTGGTGTTTTCCAGCTTTCATACCTTTTTTTTTTTTTATCAGATGACATAAAAAGTGAGGATATCTGCTGCTGTTTCACCAAACGTCTTCCTATCAGTGGTGTAAACATGTGTAACCCACAAAGACAGAAAAGACAGACTTGGAATAAATGGATTCTAGAAACGTGAGAAATGCAGCTCTTCTTCCGGATCTCTCCTCCATCTTTTCTCTACGCTGTGTTCCTCCTGAAAAAATCTGAATAATCCCCCGAACACCGGCAGTAACGATTTAAGCATCACCTCTAATTAGTGTGTGTTTGTCTACCGCAGATGGTTGTGTATCCTCCGATGACACACTCGTGACCTCCGCTGGGATTCTGTCCCTTTAACTTGAGAGCTTATTAATTGTCTGCAATTATCCTTTTGCGAGCGCGGCATCTGTCAGAAGCGTCTCGCCTGTTCCCCACATGGATAGAAGTGCCATAGTAGTAAAGGTTGACTGCAACATTCACCATTTATTGCACAGTTGGGCTTGTACAGTCCACTTTCTCCACCACAGGTATAAAATATGTCCAAACAACAGCTTGCATACAGGGAATGAACGAGGACAGTGTCTTATCTTGGTTCCAGAGATGATAGAAAAAGAACGAAATAAGACATTTGTAAACTAGCTTTGTGTTTTTAAGTGTGCTGTTCTGTAACGTTGGGGGAACGATCCGTGGTTCCCTCGGTGCATTCGATATCTTTAAAGTTTAGTGCAAATTTGAAGAAACAGAAAAACAACGGAAAGAAAACCAACTAACTAAGGAAATCATAAGGCAACAATTATAAATATATCAAAAATAATCAATAGAGAGCTATCTTCGTTACAAAACAGGTACAAAAGTTTTGTCCTGCACCAGTGAAAGGGACATGTTTTTCAGCTCGTCCGGTGACCTCACAGCTTTGTATCCCAGCTGGTGGAGTACTTTCTGACACACGGTCTGCGTGTACTCCACCATGTCGTACGACAGTTTCAAACGCCAACTCTCCGCGTTCGCCGCCGAATCCCTCATTGTGCCAAACTTGTGTTTTGTCGAGGGCTCGTTGGTGCCCTGAGTGTTCGCCTGTATCCAGTCTTTCACGTTTTTATCCATCGACAGCCCCAGAAAGTCGTAGATCTCCTTCGTCTTGACCAGTGGGCTTCTCGCCAAATCTTCATAGCGAACCAACATGTACTTCCCTTTGAGCCAATAGGGATGGCTGAGACCGGTTGAAACAGAATTGAGAAAGTCTTCACAGAGGACAGTGAACGGACTCAAGTCCAGATTGTAGGGCCTTCTCCCCGTGGCCCTCCAGATACGCCACAGACGATACGCGTCCCTGAAAGTCTCAATCCGTGACGACAGGATACCTCGCGGGTCTCTGACAAGTTGAATGACTTTGATATTCAGCCGCGGGTCCTCCACCAAAGCTCGTAGATCTTCAACTTCTGGCACGCGAACAATTTTGAGAGCCACGTTCCGTTTCTCGCGGCACGCCTCCGTTGCTAAGGTCATGTTTAGAGTAGCACACTTCTTAATGCAGTCCCCTTCCTCCACATTGACGTCAGCAGGGCCAAAGGCATCACACACAGGTTGCTGGCACAATGCTCGGCTGACGCCGCGGCGAAACAGTTTATCCGTGGTGTGGTTGGTGGGCGTCGGTTTGATATAGCTCTCCAGGAAATAAAGATCGCAAACACATATGCTGCGCAGAAGGTCTCGACTGGCACCCAGCATCAAACGCCGCTCTGTGGCGAAGCGGCTGGTGGACAGACGCGGCAGCAGTGTGTTCTGGACGTGGTAAAGAGGCTCGAACAGGTAGAACACGTCCTGGTGCTGGTTGATCAGCTGCCCCACGAAGGACGAGCCGCTGCGAGTGGTGGCCAGGATCAGGATGTGTGTTTTTTTACGCGTGGCATTGATGGACAAGTAAGGGAATTCATCGCAGCCTGCGCCTCCGGCCGCCGCCCGCTCAGAGGGAGGCTCTGTGTCCTGGCCGCAGTTCTGGGGGCTGGGCAGCGGGCAGAGCTGGAAAGGCATGGAGGTGAGCGTCCGGATGGCCGTGTACTGGATGGCGATGGTGGTCAAAGCCAGCAAAATCACTGCCTTCACGGAACAGTGCATGGCTGAAGCTCTTCATTTAGCGGTCGTTGACAGGTCCTCCCTGTGAGGAGAAAGAAGCGGTTTCATGTTTTCATTCTCAGAAATTAGTTTTATTTGTTACTACATCACTTTTGGGGTCTTGTAGATATTTCTGTGAAAGTTGTTAACAGGACAAAATATAACAGTGTGGATCACGTACTGCCTTTAATGGGATAGTCCACAGAAAAATTTAAATTCACACATTACACCAATTACTTCAGTTGTGTTGGATTTGGCTGCAACGCCGTTTACCCCTGAAACTCCAGAAGTGTTTTGTGGACCTCACCCACTTCACCCACTTCTCCATCGCCGTAGTGGTGAGTAGATAATGAGTGCATTTTCATTTTTCTGTGAACTATCCCTTTACATGACGATTGATTATTAGACACTACAACAAGACACAAAAGGACATCACAACACAATCGTAGTTGATCCCATTATCTTCTCATAAGTCATCAGTGGACTGATCGTAAGCACCATGCAGCCAATATGTTATTTACACACCCGGGGCCAAAAGGCTGTGTTATCATTCTCCGTGGTGGTCGAGGCTTGAATATTATTTTATCAGAAAAGAAGAAGAGCAGTTCTTAATGTACATGACTGTGGCCATGAGACAGCACTGTGCGACTCAATCAACTCATCTCCTGTTTCTCCTTCAGTGCCACGGCCCTAATCTGTGGAAATTAAAATGCATAACGACAAGAGGTCACAAACAGCGAGGAAGCACAGAACAGCTTGTATATGGAATCTAAAGATGGCAAGACACGTTGTTCAGTTTGTACCAGTGTTTCAAACTGGCTTTTACCTGATATTAAAACATGCTGGTTATATAAATGCAACTTTAAGAGTTCAAAATGCACCAAAAGTTACCATATAACGATTATTGGAGACACAAATACTCCACCAAGTCCACTATACAAGTCCACTATACTGCAGCACACAGCCCATATTCACTTTCCCTCTCCGTCTGCTCCATCACGTCTGCATCTAATTCAAGGAGCTCGCTCGGGCCTGATTGGTGAAGCTCAGCACTGAGCCGTGTTTTCACTTGTTCATCAGGAAAAAACTAAAAGTAGCCTCCGACGCCAGCACAGGAAGGTAAACAGTAGTTTGAAGCTTCGGGAGCAATGTCACGTCAAGGATACACGATGCTGCAGGCAAAGACGGATAATCACTCAGAAATTACATCCAAATGAGGATTTTAAAATACTGATAATTCTGCAGGATTAAACACAGACGGTTTGATGGTGTGTGTGTGTGTGTGTGTGTGGGGGGTGGATAAACCCTCATCACTTCAGACGTGCATGAGACTTGTAAGGTCCACGAAAGAGACATTAAGTGAAAACAATGTGGGGGATGAGAAATGAGAATACATTTTAAATGAACTAACTCATGCAGAAGAGCTGGAGTGTGACTGCGGAGCGTCTCCAGCCTTTCGTGTGTGTGATGGAGGAGCCGAGTCTTTTACTTGATACTCTGACCAACACACAAATCCTGACTTCTGTCTGTGGCAGCAACACAAAAACGACTCGATTCTCTCGCACGGAGCATCACTGCTTTTATTCCTCGCAGATATTGTGACTGAAAACCGACTCGTGCTGCAGAGGGAACAGTGCGATGCAGGCAAACCCCCGAACCGGTGCTGCGATAAGACAACATGGAACAAATGGCATCAACGCGTCCCACCCGGCTGCAAGTGTCCAAAAACAGCAATGCATGAAATAAAGCTGCAGAAAATCCCTCAGAGAAACAATCAAAAAAAATGAAACAAAATCTCACTTGTTCCCCGTTATACCTTGTTGGAAGTTGTAGAATCCTCATGACGCGCGGCTCGTCTATGAAACGGACCAAATCCAACCGTGCACTCCTGCTCCTAATTCTTCCGATGAGGGAATAAAAGAGCTGTGTTTCCCCCGTGCAGCGGCGCCGGGAGCCGGTTGAAGTTGCGCGGCTTGTTGCGGAGCTGCGGGAGAACGGAGGAGCGGGCGGTGTTGTTGCTCTGCAGCCGGGAAGCGAGAGGCTTGAGCCGGGGAACAGCGGCGGGCAGCTTCCCCCCTCGAATGATGCGCAGAGGCTGCGAGTGCGTGAGGTACACAGGGAGCGACTGTCTGGACCACCCCAGACCCCTCCCCCTATCCACCTGCCCCTCTCTCTCTCTCTCTCCCCCCCTCTCTCCCATGCACACACACACACACACACACACACACACACACACACACACACACACACACACACACACACACCTCATTGGCATAATGCATCCCTAGCCCCTAAACTTAAAGGGATAGTTCACCCAAAAATGAAAAATTCACTCATCATCTACTCAGCACTATGCCGATGGGTGGGGGTTAGAGACACTTCTGGAGTCTCAGGGGTGAAGAGTGTTGCAGCTCAATCCAAGACAATTCAAGTAACTAAAGTGACCACGTCTTCAAACTTAATAAAACATAACATGCCTCCATATTGCTCCTGTGGTGTCGTCCAAGTTTCCGTCAGCCCCGACATTTAAATTCAACTAGAAACAACGTCATTTACATCATGTTTTTTAGCTTAAACGTCCTCTGTTGTCCTCCTCGGAGACAACGCTCACGTTCAAACGCACAGAAGCTTTTTGCCCAAGGGCACGTGCGGGGGTGCATGTTAGCATCGCTGCTTCCGGTAGTGGACTTTTAGATTTAAAACGCGGGGTCAATGACGCTGCTTCAACTGGAATTTGAATGTCAGGGATTAGCGACACTTGGATGAAACTTCAGTGATTCTTCAGTGTTATGTATTGTTGAAATTATTTTAAAGGGGAATTTAAACCCAACCTTTGGTGTTATGACTGCTTGGTCCACGACAACATGAAACTCCCCCTTCCTGATTATTGTTCTCTCTCTCCTTCTCTGATGAATCAAATAGTTGAAAGTCCCTGCAGCTTTTTTACAGCTCACTTATCTTCCATGTTATCCGTGGGCCGCCCGGCTGATCCTGCTCGGGAAAAGAGAAGTTGTCCAGGGTTTGAGGGGCTTTTCCATTTTTTATTTCTCCTCTGGCATAAAGGTGAAGCTGCAACATCAACATGTCGCCTCGGGCAGTGTGATCGTGCAAAGCCCCGTCTCCAGCTCTTGTGCATCCCAGGTAGCGATACAGGAGATGGCGGGTCGATAATGATCATGATGTGAGGGTTGCAAACAACAAGCTGCCTGAGAAGAGGCAGCACGGAAGAGGCACTGATTGAGCCCGTAGCTCTGCCGAGGCCCATCAGGCCCTTTAAACCCAATCAAGCTGCAGCAAAGTTCCCACACGCATATTAAACTCATGTTTGTTTTATTTTTTAAAATCAAGATCCATGAATTATTCCCTGCAGGGAAATCCACAAAAGTGTAAAAAATGCCAAATCTTGCAATGTTTGAGTGAGATAAATAATCCTGGAGTCCTCAAAATGTTGTGGGTTCTTTTTTTGGTCCTTTCACCACGTTTCATGCAAATCAGCTTCACATTTTCAATAATACAACATTCGTTTTATAGATGTATGACGTCTTAACCATGTCATCATGTGCAAACTGATTTACTCTGGTACCATTTTCTATAAGTGTTATGAGATAATGTATAGCTTTATTAGAATCAACCATGAAGTTGCTGAATAATTGTGTTTGAAACAACAAAACCGAACAAAACCCTGAGACGTGCAACCTAAATTATAAGATTATTCTGATCAATCACTCAATTGATTCTCAAGTGGAACTATCCAGACTTCACACACACTCATGAGGAGCAGTCAGGTTTCGCTCTCTGAGGAGGTGGAGCGCTCTGAGGAGTTGGTGAATCCAGCAGACTTCCTGATGGAGGAGCAGGGGGTATCGGCTCCTCCATCTCGCTGGCAGAGGTCACTGAGGTGGGGAAGAAGCTCGGAAGTGGCACGGTGACGGGGGGCAGTGAGATTCTACCGGAGATACTGAGGATCTGGACTCCGGTGAGCTGAGATATCGGCCTTCACAAAGCCAATCTGAACCTTTCCAAGTTCAGGTTTCATGCCTGGAAAATGTCCTGTAGGAGCTAACTGAGCTACAGGAAGGTGCATGGGCCAATTAATAAACACTGGTGGTTAGAGAGATGCTCATAACTCACCAACGTTTAAACCATCAGGACAATAACTTAAACTAAACATTAAATTAATATAACTGTGCAATGTCAATGAAAAGGAGCAGAGGCTGTACAAACCATGTAATCAATCTTATAACCTTATTTTGAAGGAGCCACTGTGATGCTAGTAGAATCAAAAATGAATGAAAATAATCCTCCTGACAGTTTTTCCCCCAAATGCATTGAAGTAGGGAATTACATATTACACTATTATATTATATAAAATAGCACTATGATAAGGAAGACTACAAGTAAAAGTACTAACAACATATTTTCAGGTTACGCCACTGTCCTGTGAAAACAAGTGAAAATATATCAAATTCCCCAAAATGTATCAATACATGGTTTTACGAAATACAAATGTAAAGATACTAGCGTTAATGATAATTATTAATATTATAGATACATTAACACGTATCCAGCATTTTTATCCCAGTTGCACAAGAAGCAGAAATGTGTAAAGCCAAGTGTTGGATAATTTTAACAACACCAGTGCAACATGTTTTTTTAAAGATTATATTGTGCTGTGTGTAAAACCTTAATCCACAAAGAAATACATGGTGACTGACACCTTCAGGTGGATTTATACACGAAATATTTCCCTCTGAAATGTGGAGCAGAAGTGTAAAGTGACTTAAAAAGGACAATACTTGGATTTAGACCTTTACACGTTACTCTAGAAATCACTTATTGTTCCCTCTGATACCGTCACAGACTATCACCTGGACAACATGTGCATACTGTTCCCTAGTAGAGCTTGAATACAGCAGGACTTTGAATCCTCTCCCCTGAGCATGTTTACAGTCACATTTATCTGCCCTCTCCTGGATGCTCTGTAAAGTTGCCCGGGAATTGTCTTAACCTTGCCGATGAAAGGCCCTTGGATGAGTTCATTGCGGAGCCGCAGGGAGGCCGGTGCGGCAGCAGCCACACAGCCATGACTCCCCCGGGCGGTGATGTCCATGAATCCAGCTTGTGGAAGCCTTGTCGGGGGACACACTCCCACGCTGCAGCGGCGCATCTGCTGCGGTGCGATAGCCTTTCAGTGCATTATCAAGCAAGAGTATTCTTCTTGACCGCGCTATAAAAGGATTTGTAATAGATTCATAACATGCCAGGCCAAGTGTGTGTGTGTGTGTGTGTGTGTGTGTGTTTGTGTGTGTGTGTAGCAGGCTTTGTTCTTCTCTCCATCCTCTTTATTCCAGTATACACATGAAGACAGCTGAGATTTTGTGGGGGTTTTTTTGTTTCTTTATTCACAACTCTCGACTCAAGGACTTCAGGGGACTCCACTGTTCTTATTCACAATATAGGAAGAACACAGAGCGTTGCAAAGGATGAGAAATCTGTATATAAAAACTAGTTTTTCTTATAAATATAAAATAAGTATTTGACCGTATATATTCTTCCAAGTTTAAAAACACAACATGGAGGAATTCTGTTGGGCTCCGTGTACGAGAGAGACAAAATAAAAACACAGACTATCAATGTGTTGAGAACCGAAACACACAACTTAACGGTGGATATTACCCATGATCCCCGGCTTCCTGACTCACAAGAGCTGCTGCGGTGAGTTCACCAAACTCTGTTGAGAATTCTTCATGTTTTAAAAGTTTGCTGCTGATTATTGGAGACAAACTCTGGTTTTTATTGGCGTCTAAGTCTTTTTACCTGATCTACATGTGTCCCAACACAGTGTCTAGACGGACAAATTTGTCTTTAAAACAGCATTTGGGTCGTACTAGACCCCAAGGACCTCAGTGTGCATGGACACTTTGACACTTTCAAGAAGAGCAGGAGACCAGCATTCGTGCCGGAGCCGGTCTCGGACCAGGAACCTTCTTCGAACCACTGCACCACCGTGCCAAATCATTTTTTGTCTCTTTTCTCAACTCCATGTTCAACATTTAAATACATAAAATGACGTCACAGACTGGAAAGGACGAGATAATGAGGTGTAATTCATTCTAAAAGCAGGGATCATCATTAGTTGACGTGCTGAAGGTTTCTCATTATGGCCTCTGGGTGCTTGACTAATTGATAATGTTTGTTACTTTCTGTCATTCTATCCAGTGTCGTCATGTGCTGTTTCACAGTTAATTAAAATTAGTTTTTTGTGTGTGTGTGTGTGTGTGTTTGTAATTGTGGTTTCCAATTAAACTTCCACCAAATTACAAAATGAAATAGCTGTTTTGTGATTAGGACGATGCAATTACTGTATGTTTTGGAAACCAGGACAAAATGTTCTAATTGCAGCGTGTGAGTGAGTATAAGGAGTTTTTTTTTTTTTCTTAGTTTGAATCAACTAGAATTAAATCTCTAAGTGCCTACTGTGCAATTACATTCATTTCCCAGAGAACTACGCTGAGGCCTGGTACATTTTATTCACGCTGATGAGGAGAACAGGTTTTCTTTGGGGGGCGACTGCTTGGTGAATAAAAGAGCTGCACTGATCTGCATCGCCTCCACTGGATGTATAAGTGACCCCGAAAAATCTCCCAATCTCGTCAGTTCGTCAGCAGCAGCGCGGGCTCTGCTGTACTCGCTCCTCACCGCTCGGAATCCCACCAAGACGCTTGGTCCCTGAGGACGAGCTTTACAGTGTAAACCCACCGAGCGTCGGCTGTCATTCTGCTGCTGTAGTCGGAGATCTCCTTAATCAAACAGACAGCATACATCCCATCTCTGCACGCATCCATATGTATGGGCCTCCCCGGATTTGATTAACAACTTCATAGCCTTGGCAAAAAAATAACAATATGACGTCGTACGCACACATTTGGATCTGAGTCACATGAGGCAAAATAAATTATATTTATGAGATATGATGGTTGTGTTAAGAAATATCGCTTGTTAATGTTTCTTGGAAAATTATAAATAACTCTTTCTATTTGAAAGGCAGTTTTTTTTCTATTTAAAGTCGGGTTAGTTGCTTCAGTGACGATTTCTCAAGCCACTTAATGCCATTAATCGCTTTTACAGTTTGATGATCAGGTTCATGTTTTTTGTAAATGGTCAAAATACATTTTTCATAAGTGTAAAATAATTATTGATGAATGATTGATGGAGAAGGGCTAAAATTTATCAACACAAGTAAAAACATATTTTATTTCATCCCCCAGGGAGGTTATGTTTTCACCCATGAAAGTTCTAATGTGTTTTTTTGTCAGTAGGATGCAACACTATTGAAACGATTTCCAAAAGACTTGTGAGGGTGGAACATGATCCAGGAATTACTTTTTAACACTGGGTTTTTTGACACTTTTACCAATTTCCCCAGGGAATCATTTTTCGATCTTGATGAAAACAATCAGGCACATTGAGGGGAGTCATATCCACGAGTGTGTGTACTTTGCTGCAGCTGAATTGAATTTAAAAGTGACAATTAAGAATTGTGTTCAGGGTCATGGGTGGAAAGTGCTTTAAAGGTAAACAGATTTAACCCGACACACTTTTTACTCAAATTCTGCCGATGCCTCCTCACAATCCGCTGGCTGAACGTTCTGTGTAGTAAAACAACGAAGGGGCGAAGACCAGCGTGAACATCGGTGAGACGTTTAGAAATCGGAGAGACCCCCAAGAGAGTTAAAAGAGATGAAGAGGTTGCTCTGTTTCCGCTTATTTCCAACCTGGTCCTGTGAGAAAAGGAAAAGAACTACGAAATCAGTTCTAGTAGGTGATTGTATGTGACAGTCGGATATGGAACCTTTCCTCTCACTATTTCGGGAAAGTACCTCTACAGAATTACCATCCTGGATGTGGGACAATCTACTGAAAGATTAACAAGAACCTAACGGACATCAGCGACCAGCCAACCCTGCACATACCCACACATTGACTAAGTTTAAGGCATTAAAAGGTAAATAAGGTAATTTTAAAAGACAGAAAGTTCATCTACCAGGAGAATGTTCAATGCAGCATCAAATGAGAGAAATGAATGAAAGTCAAAATGGATGCTTCAACCTGTTTCTCAACGCACAAACAACTTCTGCATCCCAACTGTTTTTTTAAAAGCAGCATCCGCTTGTGCCAAGAACTTCATTATGGATTTCACAAATCCTGCCTGTTTTCATCACAGCTCACTTCCTGCATTCAAATATCCACAGTCCCACACTGCCAGGCATTTAAGCCAACCCTAAAGTTGGAATTACTGTAGTTAAGTCTCCATTAGCCTCAGTCCATCCTGCACCACCGCTGCTACAGATACGGACCCCCCCCACCTCCTGTAACCAGCTGATTCACACCATAATAATGCTAATGCAATACAAACTCCACTGCCAAAAGCAGATTAATGAGGTTTACAGATGAGTCAGTCGCATCTTTATCCTCATCCTGTGCCCTTAATCATCTGGTGTGCTGAGCGCTGAGCGGTTGGCCGGCTGCTGGACTGCAGCTGTTTGCCGGATTGGCTGGTTTGATGGAGCAGGTGGAAGCGGACGGTAAACTTGGCAAACAGGGAAGCCTTCAAAATAAACTTCAAGTACTGGCTTAGGCTCACAGTAATCTGGTGACAATGCACAAATATACAAAACCAAAGCATTAGAAACTGATTAAAAACACCTTGGCGCGCTTAACTAATACCGAATAAAGCTTTTTGAATATCAGCAGGAAGTGAGTCAATACTTGTGTGTAATGAGGCCGTCGGGTTTAGGGAGGATTTCCGTGATTGGCGTCACCGGCTTGTCCCGCCCCTTCCTGCCGGTGCCTAGCTACAGAGCTGAAGTTGGACGTGACGAGAAAGTTTTAATGCCGCTCGGTTTTCGTACCATCAGCTGTTCGGTTGATCGTTGTCTGCCGGCAACATTACCTCTTTGACAAATGGTTTGTCAAAGGGATAGGTCGGGCCAGGAAGGATCCACCGATTGGAGCCTGGGTTTCTCAGGAATGGAAGGATGCATTTGAAGGAGTCTTCAAACGCAGCCTCCGAAGGGTGCAGCCCCTGAATGGAGTCAGCTTGTACGTTAACTACGGAGCTAGTAGGCAGCTTCGTACTTAACTATTAAATTATTAAATGATCAACAACAGTCTGTCCATTCAAAGAGTGCAAACCTCACTACGACATTTCTGCTGCAAACCCCACAACCTGTCACCTTTACATTTCTGTTTGTGTGCTGGATAAACAATAGAGGTAATAACTGAGCTTTACAGATGTTGGTAATTTTAAACTTTTGTCAGACTAATACCGAATAAAGCTTTTTGAATATCAGCAGGAAGTGAGTCAATACTTGTGTGTAGCTGCTCCGCTCTGATTCAAATCTTTCTGCCAATTTAGGCGAATCACTCCCCGGCTCCCTCCAGCTTCACACATTCATTTTGACTGAGAAACAAACAAAACAAGAAACAAAGTTAATCAGTTTTACTCCTATACAGACTTTTCTTGGTCTGTTATCACCAGAGGCGTTGTATAATATCAATTAATGTTTGGGAACGTTAAATAGATGTCGCTGTGACCGACGGCTGTTAACGTCATTAATTATGATTCTATTTGTGCTTCTCCTACAGTTACACTTTTAAGAAACATCTTCTAATTACCACCCATGGCCTCTGTGCAGTAAAGTCACACAACAAGGAATCTTTAAGTAAGAAAATAAACATGTTTTCATTTTCTAACTGCTAATTTTAATGGATGGTGACATTATGATTAATTATGTTGGTAGACATGATTTTATAAGACACAAATATAATTGAATTTTGCTGCATCGGTGGGGCTCTAGCTCACAGGCACACACACGCACACACGCACACACACACACACACACACACACACACACACACACACACACACACACACACACACACTTGGGAGCAGTTTTGGACTCAAACACCCTCAACACCCTGTGTCAATGGAAAGTTTCCAATCCTCAAACTACGAATTGCACGTGTACAACTTTTCTGAAATCATTTTTTAAAAGTGTTTGCATTTTCGTCACTGGCAGCAGGAGCGAGTTATCAGTGTGTCACGGAGGCACGGCACCTCTATGAATCGTTCCGCTCCTCTGACTGGCATGTAATGGGCTCGTGGGATGCCTCATTTATGTGTGACAGACATCCCAAATGCTAGATTAAAGAACTGTGCCTTATCTGAAAGAACTAAAAGGGAATGAAAAGCCTCCCAGTTAAATCATTCTGTCCCTGCAGGGAACCGTCCAAACCCTTATTTTTTATCTGCTATACCGACAGACTAGGAGATTATGTGTAATTATGGAGATAAGAGAAATTAAAGGACTCTGTTCTTATTGACCTGCCTGATGCAGTGGACTAGAATCTGGGTGCCTGGCAGCCTGTTGGCGAGCGGCAGATGTGCATTATCATGAGAGATGCTTTCAATCAGCATATTTTTTTTTTTTCTAGCTCGACTCTCAGCATATTAAATGAGATCAGAAAAAAAAAGCCAGCGTGTTTCGGGAAAGCTGGGATGACATAAGATTTTACATGCAACAAATAAATACGTCATCCGAGCAAATAAGGGTTTAAAACCCAAACAACAATGACACATCTGGTTTTGTAATGTTTTCCAATAAAGTGCAGGTAAAGTACATTTTTTCTGCAATGAGTGTAGAGGAAATTGTACCGAACAGCACATCTACAATAAGTAGAGGCGCCTCACAGTTGCATTGCAGGGAGAAGTAATTTATTATGCATACTTTGCTCCCAAATCTTCACAAACTGCAGTATTTTTCTCGCACAGGGAGATGAAGTCTCTCTGTATAGGATCCATACACACTGTGTATGTTACACGTCTGTTGAAACACATGCAAAGCCCATTGCTTTCAAAACAGTTGTCAACAGGGATAAAAAACAATTGTTGGCAGGATCATCTCGTGCTATTGTCAGGGGCTGACCCAAATTTTGTGTTTGTTGCCATGGTAATCAATGCCAAAAATCTGCATTTGAATATCCTCACGGGCTCCACGAAGAAGGAAGCAGGGCAGCGTTCAAAACAGAACATAACTGTAATCAGAATGTGATTGCGGCAGCTGCCCAAGAAATTTAACACCCCATTCTCTCTTTTTCTTACTTCTTACTAAATCCCTGAAATCTCTCTGAACGCTCGTCTTACTGTCGTCTGTCGTCATCCGAATGATTCAGTGCCGTGAGTTGATGAAAAATTCTCGGACACACCCTGAAAGCTTGAAAGAGCCAATTTAATCGCAGTGCGCTGGTCAGATTGTCATGAACGTGGTCTGGTTTCAGACTGTAACAGTTCAAGACAGGTCATTACGGCCCCTTCAAGTCCCCGAGGAATCCTTGTGTGTCTCGGTACAAAATCTGAAACAGACATTCGTGGCCCCGGCTCATTCATTTAACAGAAGTAAAATAGTGACCTCAGATGAGATAAAGGGTGGAGTGATGACGACGAGGAGATAAACCTGGAGGAGACTGAACATGAGAATGAGCTTCAGGTGCAGAAGCTCTGCATGGAATGGAGATGAACACGTCACAAATATAAATCCAAGAAATGACTGTTCATAATAACAGATTATTCAGTTCGACCAGCGATTCTGCCGGAAGAACTAGTCCCCTGAATAAACACATAAACACAGCATAAGTCTTGTCATGTTATTTCCATTTCTGTTTGGATCTATTTTCTTTTGTTCCCTTTCTTAATGAGCCTGCTGTGTCTTATTCAGCAAGCTTCTCTTACTCGGTAAAAGGTCTGCACACAAGACAAGGTCAGAGAGGGGTTAGCAAAGTGTACCACTTATCTGTATCTCTGGATGTGCACCATTATCATCAACAGTAACCATGGCGACCAAGGTTATCCCAAGGAGCTGCATAGATAGGACAGACAGTTCAAGCATTCTTAGAAGTCCCTGTGACGATCCTGGAGAGAGAAAGTTAACTGTCAAGAGACGATACAACATGGATTGTGTAAGACATGAGCTAACGTGTAGACTGAATAGTTCATATGTTATTGAAAAGGCATAGAACTAGACCTCTATGCAGGTTGGAGGCAGGTATATATATATATATATGTATATATGTATATGTATATATATATATATATATATATATACTGTATATGGCCTTTTTTCAAGGACAACTTCAGATTGCGTCTGTATTGCTCATTTCCTCTTTCCCTGATGCATCAAAACTTCAACTAATGCTTCCGCTAAAGACATCCTTCATCTCCTTAAAACACACACAGTCAAAACACCCATGAAAACACAGCATGACCAACTTCACTCCTGATCCAGGAGATGTGATTTCCACCCTCGACTGAGTTTCCTGTCAGTCATCTCCTGGATGGAATGAGCAGGAGTCTGAACAGAGGTTGGGTGAAGCCAAAGAAAAGCGATTTCCATCAGCTCCAGCCGGGGGTTGAGGGCCACAATTCAGGTGTCCAATCGCTGCCAGACGTTTGGTGCTCCTTTGTGTTTCTTTGTGCTTCACCCCTCCAACAAAACAAAAAGGAAAAAAAAAAAGCTTTTTATTGGAAAGCTGGGACCAGGATGAAAAGAAAGGGAGGTCGGGGAGGGGTTGAGAGGAAGGAGGGACTGTACAGAGACGAAAACCCAAGACGCAAACAGCCTTTTCCCCAATCTTTGCCCGCAGCAAGGTCCCCCTTCACCCAACAACCACTTTCTGTAAAGCTCCCAAATCCTCCCCACCCCCCTCCCTCCCCATTCGATGTCCTTAACCCCTCCTCCCTCTGGGAAACCCATTCAGCGGCATATATGCGAGGATGTACAGGGGGATGAGGGGTATATCATTTACATGTGCAGGGAGCTCCCATCCACAAGCTGCAGCCTATAGGGTCTTTATGTTTTCGTGTCCTCTTCATTCAGTGTCACTTTAAGGCTGAAAAGAAATCCTCGGGCGTCTCTTCACATGAATAATCCATGTGTGTTTGGGCTGTGTCAGTGATAAAAGGAGGTTGTGTTTGAGTGTCTGCCCCATAAAGCCGTTGGATGGTGAAATAAAAGAGTGATTGTAGTTCGGCTGTACCCACGAAGTATTTAGGCTTATGGTCAAAAATACAACTTTTCCTTTTTTATATAGACTATCAAGCACTTGCTTATTGAACTGCATAGTCAAAAGATATTCTGTTCAGTCCAATTCAAGAGCCAAATCATAACATAACAGGGTCAAGACCTTAAGTTTGTGGAGAAACCCAACAGTTCCCAAAATGAACAAGCACTTTGGCAACTGTGGAGAGAGAAAACCGCAGCAGAACCAGATTCGACGTGGGTGAGCATCTTCCTCGACCTGGAAGAATGGGGAGGAGAGGAGGTGGGTGGCAAAGAGGGGAGAGAAGAGAGAGAGAGAGAGATGGGGGACTCTATAAGACTGAGTGTTTGAATCCTTTCCTCTCTTTTATATTTTCACTTTGCAACACCAACAACAACGTCTTTATATTTGTGCAGTCGAGCACTATCAGGTCCTACTGGTCCTACTGGTCAACGTTATGATGTTTTGAGGCGTCTGAGATCGGATGTTGGTTTTCATCCACTATGACAAACTAGACAATAAAATAAATTGTTTGTCTTGTCTTTGTTAATGGATATTTATCTTCTGGGTTGGGCTGTAATCGGGTTGGTATCCCAGCATGAGTCTCCAGTCCTCTGTAGATGTGACACAATGCTTTACTTTAATAAACTACAATAAATATATACATAATGAGTACAATCAAATATCAGTGGTATGAATGGTAGCTTGTTATCACATGTTCTAAAATATAAATATATATTAAACCTTCATCCGTAGCAGAGACTCGAAGTTAGCCTTGATTAGAGGTCAGAATCTAGACATCAATAAACCAACATAGCGGCTAAACTAGCTACCGCTACTGTGTATTTACAGGTGGAGCTCCTGTTCAAGGCTTTAAATGTGTCACTTTACTGTAGTAATTACACTTAAACTAATTCATCTTGAGCATGTTAGCATTTTTCTTCAAAGTCAGTGTCACTGTGGCTGCGAGAGCTGTTTTTGTTCCTGGCAGATTGGTTCAGTTCTGCGTTGAGCCGCTCGCTTCCTGCAGACAGAGCGACCGGTGACGCTGAACCTCGTGGCACCGAAACACAAAGCTCGGATTTCACACATCACTGCCGCACAAGAACGACATCTACATTCCCAGAGAACACAACACTGCTTGTTTAGCTGCTTTTTCCTCAGTATGAATTTTGCATCGTATATAAAGAGTTCCAACAGGTCAGTGATGCATTGACTCCGTGCACACACCCCCCCCCCACCGGTGAGCGCAGCAAAGATCAAGTGTAGACAAGCATTAGTTTCTCACTTGTCCTCATTGAACTGAACAAGTCCCTTAAGAGTTCTGCCCTTGAGTGGCAGCTTGGGGCTGAATGTCGACCTGCTGCTGTGATTTCTACGGTTTCCTGGTCTTTTTAAAGTGAAGGTAGATATGAATACAAACGTGATAAGAAATTAATAATATGTTGAATTAGTATTCACTTCATGCTGCTGCCTGGTCAGTCATTATTTTGTCTGTCGGCTTGCGGTGAGGGGAAAAAATGCTTCCACATACAGGTAGCACTTTTCAAAACACACTGACTAAGTGGTTTTACGACAAATCAATAAAATGGACAGATAATAAAATAAATAAAAGGGCATGATCGAATCGGGGAAGGCTTTCAGGTAGAAGTGCTTTTTGAGGTACTTTTATTGGAGCCGGTATATATTGGTTCACATTTGTTGAAGCTGTATTTGCTGACGTTACAGAGCTATACACAACATTAATGAGTTATGGCTGCACACATAAACATACATATGGCTTTTAGGTGGTTAACAAATGGAAAGGAGAAGCTATCTGGGCTTTCTTGAGTTTGATAAAAACCCAGAATTTGCTCTTTAAACAATCTTAAAAACATGGAGTGCTGGTTTTCTACAGTGCAAATCCCCTGAGACCTTACTTGGCATTTTCACGGCGGAGAACACGCTCGAATCACAATGTGCTCAGGGGCTGAAATGCAGCATCTGCCAGTCGTGTTGATCTGCCCTGGGCCGACACAATCTTACCTGCCTTTCTGGTGGTTAAACTGCAAAAAAAAACATAAACCAAGATTGCTAATTAACATAGCTGACTTAATCATGAACACCCTCCCCCCCCCCTCCTCCCGTCCTCCTGGCAGAGTTGCACTTGATCGTCAGCATAATGTCTGTTTTGCTTTGACGGGGTAAACATCCTGCCTCAGCCTTTTCCAGGCAACTTTGGAATCTCTCCACCGCGCTCCCGAAGCTTTATCAACACCAACACACACACACACACACGCAAACACACACACTGTCACTTTAATTTTCCACCTGCTCTCAGTTCCCCGGCTCCTTGGTGCATACGGCTCTGTCCCTTCAGGGCTACTTTACATCAAACATTCACAACTAGATGTTTCTAAAGTGGCAACGACGAGAAGGAACTACATCTGGTCTGCGACTTCATGCAACTAGCGAGTGCACGCCGAAGCAACACAACTGCGGTGCTTCATGTCTCTAAGTACCTCGGGTGCTGTGTTAATGTTGCCGGTTGGATTTACGCACTTAGCATCTTTTATGTGCTGTTTATCCGTGAATAATCTCACAAATAAGCACGGCGGTGACAGCGTGCCGCTTCGCTGAAATGCCACAAAAGCAGAAAGAAAAAAAGAAATGGAGGTAAAGAATTTGAAGCTGGATATAAGAGGAAACACAAACAAAATGCTGCGATCTGAAGAAACGGAGATGGAGCATGTTTTATTAATATCAGCCCGAGTTGGTGTCACCTCTAATATGAAGGAGAAGACACAAACTTTTAAGACAGTATCTCACACGGAGACTGATATTCAGCAACAGATGAGATCAATACTTAATACTGTATCTGCCACCGAGCCAGGATTACATTGTTTGCTTTTAGTTGGTTTTTCCCCCCCATGATCCTTCAGACAGCAGCTCAGGATGAAAGAATATTCCTCCTTTGAACCAATTTCTCAATAACAGTGTGGAGAAAAAACAAAGAATTTTCCCTCAGCATTGATCCGAGGACGCCGCCGCCGCCGCCGCCGCCGCCGCCGGCGTCTGAAACGCTGTCAAAAACATGCAGGTCGTGGTGTTGTTTGGTTTGTGGCTGGATGCTGTTCCTTAAAAACTCATCTCAGTCACGAGTGTGTTGATTTTCAGGGTCACATCTGTCGGGCTCTGTGTCGGTTGACTATCTTCTGGCTGCTTGCTTCCTTTTCCCTGCATTCCCCCGTCCTCTCTTGTAACTCATCAGTCACCCACACATTGATCCTCTTCTCAGCAGCAGCAGGAAAAATAACACATTTTACTTTATTGCCTTTTTTAAAAAAAAAATGTTTTCCTGCACATTGACAATGAGAGGGGGATTGGATCTAGAGGGACTTGAGTAAAATTCACTCATGTTTAAGTGGCAGCTGTGCCAATCATTTCCCAATGTGTGCATGCATACACAGACTCAGTCCAGGTACAGTTGATTTGATACTGGGTCTGAGTCTTTGGAGAGTTGGGCAACAAACCCCAAACCACAGCTGGACATGTTGCCAGCTGTGGTTTTGCACAAGGACCCAATGAAAGCTCATCAAACCCACATAGCAGAATGGTTTCGGCCCACACTGTCGTCCAGCCCACACACAACGTGGAGCGATGGCACTTGGGCTGTCCGCTCCTGTTTGCCAGATCTGGGCCACAAGTGAGCCGCACGTCAACCAACGCTGAATTTGTTTTTGTGCTATTTGGGCCAAATTCACCATTTACCACATGGGCCAATTTGGTTTTGACATCCAGATTACAGCTTGCCCGAAGCGCCGCGTGTTTGCCAGTCAGCCACTTTGGGCTCGGCGTGTTGTCCAGGCCACAAGACGGCCAGACGCCACGTCATCACTGAAGTGTCACACCTTTAAAAATACAGCGACACATCTACTGCAAACTCTGCAGATGTGTTGCAAGGGGCCTAAGAAAGTGCAGCGTCCAATTCCATGTAAAATGTAAATGCATTTTGAATAAACAGGTGAACAGTGCTCTATGGGGTCCTGCATGTTCTTTCTCTAGCTCTATAGAGCTGTGATGAGATATTCAGTTGACGATTCGGGTTCCTCTCTACAAGCCAGGGGCGTAGCAACAGGGTGGGGAAAGCAGGCAATTGTTTGGGGGGCCCCCAAGCTGAGAGGGGACCCCTGACAATGTATGAACCACAGCAACAACAATAAGGTGAGAATCCCCTCTCTGTGATCGGCCGTGTGCAGGAGACTGCGATGAAACTATGGTCAGAAAGACCCGAATGACCCCAAAGCCTATTCAAACACTCCAGCTACACGCCACACTTCACAATACGCACCGATTTTATCCACTGTTAATATTTAATATTCATTAGTGCAGCTTTAAATTACATTTTACATTGTCTGATTCTCTGGTCTTGCAGTATTCACCTCATTAGCCACTACAACATCACATGAAACTCTCTTTCCTTTGTCCTCACAGGACCTGGTTAAGGTTAAAGAAAGATTGTGGTCTAGTTTAATACAAATAATATTAATACAAATTATTATTATCATTGTACTTTTACAGCCTGAATTCAACAACAGCCGGGACTTCAGAGGTTTGTTAACGCCATCGTACTCAATGACATTTTCCAGTTCGGTTGCATATGAATGTGACATTTTTGAGACACTATAATATTTGTTCTAAAAGTTGAAAAATATAAAATCGCACGGATCATGACGGAGGTGCTGAGGCTGCTAGTTCTGTGAGTGCAGGACTCGCCTCCGCTCGCTGTGGGAGGAAAAACTTAAATATGGTGCCAGCTGCTCACGGATGCCCTCTCTCCCTCCTCCATCAGCAGCACATCTCTGAAGGCTGCGCTGTCAGAGATGGACTCGGGGGTCACCGAAGGCTTCGGGGCATCTCCACTGCAGGAATACAGAGAGCCTTGGAAAAAAAAGAAAAAAAAAAAGCAGCTGGCCACACAATTCTTTCTGAGCAAACCTGTTGATAGCGATCGGGAGAATAAGGTCTCCTCTGCCTCTCTGGCTTTCAGTGATAAGGAAACAGGATATCATTTATTTTTCCTCTAGTTTCTATGTGGAATAGTTCTGTAGTCGCCTGCTTGTACAGGGGAATACGGCAGCTCCCCTAAATCCTTCTCATAAATCGCCATCTCCCAGGTGACATTATTTTAATGAGAACAGACTCAGAGATGAGCTCAGATGAGGAGTTATGTCCGTATGTAAATGTGTGACGGGACAGGCCCCTGCTCCCCCTCATCCTGAAAGTGATGCCTGTTTGACAGGATGCATGGACGGGAATGAAACCCAATGGCTGTTAAGTTATTCCACGTGACGGGTGGACTTAATGGCAAAGGGGACACATGGAACCTGAGGCTGGAGCAGTGGGAAGCCACACGATCTTCACCCCGGCTACAAGTCCAATTCTGATTCTGGATCCGACCAGACAGAAGAAAATAAAGGAATGTAAAACTAGAAGTTGTCAAAATGTTTTTCTGCATGAAGAATTGAGACGCGATGCATCTGTAGAATAGAAAGTATCTGCGTTGTCAGATTTATCCACTAAGAATGAAGACACACTTCTCATCCAGAATGTATAATATTTTTCAGAGTGAATAATCATTTTGCCTTCAGACGTGCACTGGAATATGAGTCAATCGGTTATTGTCTGACAACGAATTAGCCTCTGGGTATCATGACTCATATTTTGGGTCTTCCAGTGTCGACAGCAGATATTCAGGCCAAGACTCTTGTCTTCTCTTCACCATGAACTGTTTACAGTCCCGGCTAGTTTCTTATATCACATGACTTGAACGTTTCTCCTCCTAAAACACAAACAGCGATACATTACAATGTGTTCCACCTCTTTTGTCTCCGCGTGGATTGTCTACCTGCTCAGATGTGATCGGTCAAACTAGAAACAGAAACCAGGAGGCTTTCCGGCCCACTCTGAAATCTCAGAGTCGCTTGCTCCAGACTCTTTCCGGGAACTTTTCCTGTCCGCTGCCTAGTCGGAAAAATGTCGGAGTGAGCCGGCGTGAAACTGGAAGGAAACGAATATCACAGGATGAAGAAGAGGTGTCGTACAACTTGGAAAGACGGGATTCAAGTCAGCAGCTTTTTCTTCCACCAGCAGAATTCATACATCGTGCACAGGGAGTTTTCTTCCTTCCACAGTCGCCAAAGTGTTCTCTCATTGGGGGAACTGTTTGGTTTCTGTATCATTTTAAAGGACCCTCATAAAGTGCCTTGAAATAGTGTATGTAATGATTTGGCGCAATTGAATTGAACCCTGCTTTCTCTATCCAGGCGCTACTCCATGTCCTCCTGAAGGTTTTGGAAATGTTCGAGTTGTTGTGCATGTTACTCTGTTTGAAAACAGTTCATGTCTGCAGTTATTTACCGTTACCCTGTGGTGATTGCTTACGCCTCAGCTCACTTTGTTTTGAGTGGTTTGCTTCGTGTTCACCCTCATTTGACGAAGAGCTGTGAAAATGAAGCCACGAGTCAGACTCATTATCGGTGGCCTTCACCCTGTATCATCGCCCGACAGCTACTCATGTTGCACTTTACCGCTCCTTCTGTTATTTATCTTCCCGTCAAGATCTTGTGCCGAATTGATTATGAGCTTGATCGGTCAAGCTTGTAGCTGGACCCTCAAATGTCATGAATATTGATGAAAAGGCCGAAGCGGATCCTGCTTGAAGGGGGGGTGATTGTTATTGCAGCCGTAGTATGTTTCACTCAGTTTATAATGAGGAGCTGCTGAAATAAAATGCAGGACACAGACTCAACGCACCTCTGGATTGACTCGTTTTCACTTTCTAATGCGTCGGGGGAAATCCCAGTAGATGCCGAATGGGCTGCATACATGTTACTTAATGAGCTTGTGTAATCAGGCTGTATGGATCACGTATAAGGGATCTCTTCCTCGACTTTTCCCATGACCTGCAGAAGGATTTAATTATGGTTTAGCTATTGGATTTAATTCAAACTCACACATCTGCAATTACTAGCTTCACCAGGGAAGGTTGTGTTTTCATTTGCGCTCGTTTGTCTGTTGCTTTGAAGGATTTTTGCTAGAACTAGTTTGAATTACCATGAAAGTTGGTAGAAGGATGTATTTTGTGACAGAACAGCGATATTCTGACTCTTGACCTTATTAATATTCATTATTATATTATATATTATCACAATTATGATGTTTGCTAATGTAATATTCTATTTATATTCCCGTTTATGTATGTTCCAGATCATAGCTCAACCCAAACCTGAAACAGATTCATGTACAATGATACCTTCTACCATTCTGAGTGTTTTCTTTCTGTCTCTTTTTGGTTTTCCATCTTGTTTACATCCAGCACATGCATCGTAAACCAGTGAATTCTGTTGTCATGAGATTTGGACGTATAAATGTTCACATAATGTCACTAATACGCCACATGTCATGATTTGATTATTGCTCATCCAGATTGTGACAATATTCAGGTTAATTAATCAGAAAATCTGATTCAGGCTATTGTCTTTATATTAATAATCTGAATATCCATGTTAACAGTCATTTTCGTTGATTTATCAGAAAATTATTCATGGTTCTTGATGAAAATACTTTTCATAAAGGGATTGTTGGACCATTCGAGTTAAAGTTTTGCAGTTGGTTGCTTCTATGTATTTCATCACGACAAGAAACTAGTGAGTCTGGTGGAAAATTGCACCCACACCTCTCCAAGTGTGTCTGGTGTGGTGTTTCCAATGTGGGCTGGTGCACGTATCCCAACTCTGCACTGTGTCTTAAATTTACAAAAGTACAAAACTGAAAAAATCCCTCATCATCCAAACGCATCGCATCGATTTTGTGCACGAAACCCCAAAGTACTTCTCTGGAGATGGCGCTTCAGCACCTGCGGCGGTATTTTGACACAACTGTTGGATGAAATGGCAGCTTGACGATGTTTAGCATCTCTGGTTGTCAATCAACCGCTGTTACGAAGGGTTAATTGGACGAGACAGCTCCTTTCAAGGAAGTGTGTTCCGCTCGAGCCCCGAAGACGATTTGAAAGACTGCGACCTTGTCAGCGGCGGCGAGTGATGAATGATGGACTGCGGTGACATGCCAGGCCCCCGGGATCCTCACAGCTCAAGTCAAGTTGCAACTTGCTCAGAGATGGTGTGCGTGCCCTTGTTTTGCACACAGCCCAGTGTGCCTCGTGGATGTTATTTGTGTGTGTGTGTGTGTGTGTGTGTGTGTGCCTTTGTGTGTCTGCATGAGCGTCTAGCCTGCAGAGCGGGGAGGCTGATCAGGCCTTGAGAATATCCTCTGTGACAGCACATCAGGACCAGCCTCCCTCTCTTCTGACATCCCCCCCTCTCATTACTGCACTGCAACTCTTTGCGGTTCATTCATTGTGTTTTGTCCAAGTCCCTCATCTCGAAGGGAAAGACGTGACGAGCCGTGCGCTCTGCGAACTCCGAGGTTTAGCACAGGGACAAAAAAAGAGTGAAAACACAACTGGAGAAAAGCTTCTCGAGTTTGTTTTTAAAGATCTGTGACTGCTAAAGATCACTTTCATCCTGTGATGAAATTATTGCCTGAAGGTAGCAATAATTTCAAGGGTGCTAATTGTCCAAGAGGTACAGGCTGAGTTGTCATTGATAACCGAGCTGCAGTTTTATTATGAATTCATGACGCCAAAGTGTATAATTGGCCCGATTGATAAGTTCTGTGTGCGAGTGTTTAAAAGCTCCTAAAGAGAAAATGAAGCAAATGAAAATTGCTGTTAGTGACTTGAAATCCTGAAGAGATAGAGAGACAGTGATTTGTGTTGCAGAGAGCTTTCAGGCGTCGGCGGGTGTCGATAGATAAACCAACATATTCCCCAAATTAAGTAGATCCAGGAAATGTCTGACCTCGTCTCTATCCGTCAAACCCCAGACCGGCCTTATCATCTTTATTTAGGTTTTACTTCAGGCAGCCATGTCCCTTAGAGATTAGCTTAATAAAGCCAATTTCTTTTTTTACTTTAACAACTTGAGGGAAATTTAAATTGCTGCTTGGCGTAAGCTTTTTAATTACACAGGGAAATCATGGATTCTCGTACTGCATAGTAGTTACCTTCGCCAAGGAGGTCATGTTTTGTTTGTTTGTCAGTGGGATCACTTAAAAATGACTAAACCGATTCCCATGACATCTTCCTGACCCAGGCCTGATCCTGGAAGAACCAATTCAATCTTGGGGGGGGATCCAGATAACAGGCAGATCCAGGTTATGACCTTCCACCATCAAAATGTATTGTTTTTACTGAGTCTTACATTTGTTATTTGTATTTTCATATTGTCTCATGTACTCATGTATGTGTACGAGACAAATAATCAGTTCATGTTAATATTTCTTCATGCAAATAACATTATCTTTATTTATTTAGCTCCTAATTTGATACAACTTCTCAAAACAAAGTTACAAAATGTGCCGCAAATAAGTAAGAATACCAAAAAAATGACTCAACAAAAATAAATAAAAGATTAAAAAATTTAAACGTGGATTTGATTAAGCTTTGATTTGAAGGAAGCTGCTGACTCAGCCTGACAGGAAGCTCTCGTTTCAAAAGCTCCGTCCCCCCCCGAAAATACAAAAACACATTTCAATCCACATAGAAAACAACTTCACACCCTGAAAACTCCCTCACGGTGTCTTCATGTCAGAATGAGTCCAACACAGTGTCACTCTGTTGTCCTCTTGAATGGAGCTTGACTGATCCTCCACATCTGCCGATAATGATAATCACAAACCTCTCGTTGTGTTAGAGTGTATTGAGATGAGTTACCAGTTTTATAGAGATAAAGTGCAGATTAAAGAGAAAGAGGAAAAAAAAGAGCCACTAATGAAAATGTCAGTCAACTACGGGATTAAACGACGCAACGTGTCCGTGGTGACATTTTAAACAGTTTCTGTCACAATAAAGACTGAAGCCTGAACGGATGGTGATGAACCTTCGCCGCTGCCGGAGAAGGACTTTCAGCTGACGCACGCATTATTTTCTGCACACTCGCTTTAAAGCAAAAAAAGGGAGCGGACTGTTTAGTGTATTTTTTTTATGAAAATCTTTTGTGTCACATGAAATGTTAATCTGCAGGAGTTAAAAAATACGGCTCGTGCATTTTCTCCCCGACCGAGCTGCTAATGGCTGCGTGTACGAGCGGCTCAGGTTGTTTGGGAATACCTCTCTGATAACGCCCGGGCTCCGTGTCCATTGAATTAAAATAGTTTTCCCTTTAATCATGAGCAGCAATTAAAGCGACAGAGTTCCCCCCTCTTTATTATTTCTAAGTGAGAGCATCGCACCGCCGGGCTGTACGGCGGTGCGCCGCTCACTCAGGTCTCCCTGCGGCGATGTCGGCTCCCCTTTATGAATAGCTTAACAGCCACTGTAGATCACAGTGAAACCAATTACTGAGGTGAGTCAAAGGGAGCTGAGATCGAGCGTGAATTCAGATGCGGCCTGTAGCTGCTGCTGCTGCTGCTTCGCCCAGATATTCTGATCAGAGGCGTTTCTGACGATCCTGATTAAAAGAACAACATACTGCCGAGATGCTTTGATCACAGCGAGTGGTCTTGTTGTTTCTCACCACGGCGTGCTCGTGATGACTGGATTTTCAGGATCATAAACCACTTCAGCCCCCGACAGCCTTATAATGGCGGACGTAAAACATTCAGAAGTCCCACCCTAAAGTTTCACAACTTGGTTTTGTTTCTCTTATAAATCACTCTTCGTAACGTCGGCTGCAGAAGCTCTTCGGCGACGTGCTGAGCCGGAGCCTCGGACAATAATAACGTTCTGTGGACATTTCATCAGATAGAAACAGTCGCCATGAAAAGTGGAGCAGAAAAGTGCTGCAGATGTTTTGTGTATTGGTGAAGTTAAAGGTTGTGGTTCACATGTTATTATTACGTCCGCCAAGGAGGTTACGGTGTTAATCGGCGTTATCAAGCAATTTCCATTACATTCAGAAGCCATTACATTCCGGAGCTGATCTGGAAAAAACAGGCGGATCCAGGACTTCTTTCACCTTCTTTAACCAATACGATAATAAGACGTTAACCTTTGCGAGGTCACGTGTTCTCCGAGCATCCGACTCTCAAATGAAATGGCTGCAGAAGGAGCCCCGTGACACACAATGTTCCTAGTAGTGGTTTATAGTATTATTATAAGTATTTGCACCTATTTTACTTTCACCTCAGGTCATAAACAGTCGAACCAATTCATCTGGATTACCCCCCCTGGTGGCTGGCTGTAGTATTGCTCATAAACCCCACCTCCTCCATGTAACTTGATGGGACAGGGACCAAACTGAAAAGTACAAAGCACACACATTTTAGGTTTTTAATCACACTGATCCAAGTTGTCATTTTGTTTGGTTTGGTTCGTTTGAATTAGTTATTTGAAGCTATTAAAAACAGGGTGAAACTACATGATTGACAGACGAGACTCCAAATGACGTCACCATCACAAGATGGCAGCGCCCGTATCACTTCTCTTTTGCACAGTGCAGATTTAGTTTCAGTCATTGCCTCAGACATGTTGCAGCTCTTTATGCAACACTTGACAAACATGCATCCTGGGTATTATACATATGGATTGGATTGATTCAACCAGACTCTAATGTTCTGGTCAGTGCGTGAAACGGGGGGGTTCTACCTCTTATTGGAGGAAGAGCACGGGTGGAACTGATAACACTAATGATGGCTGTGCTCCAGTGCATATCCCAGGAAGCCATGGGCGGCAAGTCATCATGCATAATGATCCCAGGGTCTGGGAGGGGGACACAAATAAGTTAAATGGACACAAGTAAATTTAATTACACATGAAATCACGCTTGACTGTGTGTGTGTGTTACTCAGCTCTGCAGTGACCGGGGGGGGGGAAAGCAGGGCGGTGCACCAGCCCTCCCATCTCATCACCAAACGACTGCTCTCACTGCACACTGGATCCAGCATGTGCTCATTTCTCACCGCAGCAGAGCAGACATTTTGTTGAGAGCATAAATACCTTTGGTTTGGTTTTAACACACTTTCTTTTGGCCTGTTTCTGTGTCGTAGGACGCACGTGTGGGGGCGAGGAACACAGTGGGGGCTGCTTTAGTGAGACAGGCGTACTCCCATTACATTCCACAGCGCCTGTGTTAAATAAAGGGTGATACCGAGACTTGTTTTTTTTCCTCCCAGCCTTTCAAGAGTTGAGGCTTGTGAAGAGAGAACAACTTGCTTTTGTCCTCTAGTCTTTATCCCGTCCCCTGCACTGAAGACACCACGAGTAGTTCTCTAGGTAAATGTAGGACGATGCATATACGCGTCTAATCCACTGTAACCACACAGGATTTCTGTTCTGCTCAGATGCAGCACATCTACGACCACAGAGATTGTGAAGCACGACTTTCTTTCTTTCTCGAACTACAGCTTTTCGACGTAAGGCTTAATGGTTCTTCAGCCCATCTTGGATTTGTGATGGATTCAGCTTCCCCCCCCCGGCTTTAGCCACAGCACGTCACATGACGCCTTTCAGCACTAATAAGGAGCACTGTGGTGCCCGTTAGCAGGAACACAGGGTTGGACATTATGAAACTGGGAACTCTACACATTCCTTAACAACTGGAAATGCAGAGCGCCTGATACCTCGGCCGAGATGCAACAGTCCTGCACCAAATTGCAACCACAGTCCCCTAAATATCAAGATCCGTGTGAAACTGATGAAAATGTCACATGATGTTAAGGAAAGTGACAAAAAGAATATCCTCAATCTGCATCTTTGTCTGGATCCACTCTAAAATGACATGAATTATTCCCTGGGAAATCTATAAATATGACAAAAATGCCAAATCTCACAAATTATTCAATGGGCTCTTTCTTGTTCCAAGTCCTTCTAGTTTCGAGGACAGCTACTAAGTCGTTTTTTGTGTAACCCAGCAAACACCGGACAAACTATCAGGAAAGATGTTAACACCAGGTCTGAACAGGACCATTGACAACATGTCAGCTGACGGTTAATTACATGTGGGATAAATGTTATGGACCCAAGGATGAACCAAGATTAGATTGAGCTCAGAAAAACAAAGATTTTAAAAGAATAATTCTTTTGCATTAATAAATCAAAGCCAATTGATTATTTAATTCAAAAAAGCAGATTATTTTTCTGCGTCTGCCTCTCGCAAGGTTTAAGCTTTAAATATGTTTTCTCCACTTTGCTCATGAATTCAATTTGCTGAACAACGGCTCAACAAGTTAGCTTCAGAATCTGAAAGCTGTTTTTCATGGTGTTCCGGTGAGGAGCGGCACACAGGCAGAGAAACACCAGGCCGCTCCTCCTCTTCTCCTCCTGCACTTTGTCCTGAATCAGGCCAAATCAAGTGAAGTGGCGCCAGGTGGACTGTAATCAGGCTGACGGGGCGTCTGGTCACATCTCAAATGTTCCCTCACTCGCTCCATGTTGAAGCAGCGCTGTTGTTCTTTAAGTGCTTGAGATTTTTTTATTTTTCATTTGTAGTGTTTTTGTCCTCATTTCAACACATGAGGCACCGGTGAGGATAAAAAGCTGCCTCGGATCAGACTGCAATTTATTATACGTGGGACTAATTCCTTGTTTCTGTCATTATTTTCATTGAAACAAGTTTTATTAGATAAACTCACTTACAGACCATTTCTGTTTTTTGTTTGGATGAAGCCTTTTAAACAGAATCAAATAATTAAGTGTTAAAATCATGAATAATAAATATGCTGCAAAATAAGCTAAATAAACCAGGTTCCTTAAGAGCTTTTTAAAACCCGGTCTAAGTAGCAGCGAGGGGGGGGGGGTAACGGTTTAGGATGTGAAGGATTTTCAGAACAGAAAGGGAAAGTATCTCAGAGAAACAGCCGCTGGGTATAAGTGAGCATTCTCACCTCAACAGAAGCAATATACTGAGTAGTTTAGGATTAATCTACATTCATTAATGTTTAATTATAAAACCTCAATCTAATAGCGCTACTTGTACAAAGTGTTTCATTGTATTGGCCTTTGAAAAGTTGTTTTTTTCCCCGTTTCTGAGCAGCCGACTTCGAACTGGGGTTTCAAAATACTGACAAAAAAAATAAATAAAAAGGCTTTGGTGCTACACACAGAACAATTAAAACACGAGCTGATGTAGAAATCCGCTGCTGATGCAACATCGCAAGTCGTAACATAAACATATAGCACGCTGACACGTACTGTTCGGATTTGAGAAGCAGAGCTGAGCCGTACAGACGGATGACGAAAGTTCAGGACGTGTCACTGCGGGAACATATTCTCATATTTACAGTAAGTCAATTCTTTCATTGCACAATCCGACATGCTGCAAAATTGATATCGGTGTTTCTGACACAACATCATAAACAAGGATTTGATTAGACCCGTCTCATACAGTGTGACATGCAGGGGACCTGTCAGATTGCTGTTTTCACACAGCGGGGGACACGTGTGAATCGGTCCCGGTGTTCATTATCTTGTCGTCCTCCCCTGAACACGGGGATCAGGAAATCTCGGCAGCGGCAGACGAGACTTTTCACCTGAGCCGCTGCAGATCCCGATTGTTTCCCTTCTCACTGCGTCTTCGCTGGACTGACTCATGTGATCCCACCGCTGCTGTTTCATAACCACTGGATGTGCTGCACAGCAAAAAGTGGAAAATGGACGAGATAAATATATTTATTATTATATTATATTATTAAAGTTTTTTTTTACCCCCTGTCCTTTTGTTTGTTAGTTTGTCAGCAGGATTATGTTAAAACTACAAAACTGATTTGCATAGACCTTGGGGGAAGGATGGGACGGAGGCCAAGGAGGATCCTGCTGGGATTTGAACAAAGGGGCAAATCCAGGATTTCTTTAATTTGTTTAACATTGCAAACATTGGACATTTTCCCAGGTAATAATTCATGGAATTTAATGAAAAACAAACCCTGATAACTTTGAGTATGTGCAGACCCAAATAAAAAGTGGGATCCAGCAGATTAAAATGTGGTCTCATGGACTTTTGGACTGAGGGGACGATTGTTATATGTTTTCATCAGACTCTCTTTAGTGTGTTTTTCAGCAGGATTCCAGTAAAACTACTAAACTCGGTGGAAGGATGCAGTGCAGGTCTGGCAAGAGCCCATTCACTTTTGGTGCAGATCCAGGAATTGGTTTTACTTCCTCAGGGAATAATTGTTTGATCTTGGTGATAAAAAAAAAAAGCTGATATTTATCCAAATAAAACCAGATCTAGTGAATTTGATTGTTTCATAAAGGTCACGATGGAGGTATATACGTGCTGCTTATACATGTTTTTAAACCTCAGTTTCCTTTACATTACTACAAAGTAAATGTGTAAATTAAGAACATTAAAAAGTCAGAAATGAGGGCGGTATCTACTGCTGCCATCAAACGCTGTTGTGTTATATTATCACAATAATCTTTATTTATGCAGCACTTTTCAAAACAAAGTGCTTAGCATGATCAAACAAGGATTAAGACATTTCAGGACTAAGACAAATACATTCAGGCAAATACAGAAGTAATACAGAACTACTCAGTCTTGTGGTAATGACGACCTTGTAAGTCTGAATTTCAAAGTCAAAGTCAACTCTATTGTCAATTCTGCCAAATGTACAGGACATAGACGGGATTGAAATTCGGTGTCTCTCCCGGTATAAACATAAAAGTAGTAGTACTCAAAACATAGTACACAGTACAACATAATATGCAGTTTTAAGGCAAACGGTGGATAGGATGAGAAGTGAGTTCACAAGTTGTGACACATTTGCAAACACTCACAGAAATGGCAAAATGTATTGTTTTTCTTATATTGATATTTCCAGCAGCATCATCTTTTTCTTCCGTCACTATACTTGTGCATGTCATGTATTACATCACATGCCTGCTGACTTGCTGAATTAACACTGCAGAAGCCACAGTGGCTGATATTAGCAGCCGCTGCCCAGCAGAGGTGTGTCCTCACGACTTGGACCATCTGAGCACTGAGCACACTGTGCACCTTCCCACGTCATAACCTCCAGCTCCGTTCTGGAGGCAGCGCACGAAGCAGAGAGCGCAGAGCCCCACGCGGCTCGGAAGGGAGGTCTGATCAGCCGAAATAAGTGAGGACACCTGCGTGGGTGGAGAAGTTCAATTCCCTGCAGCACTTCCAGCTTTGTTGGGCACTCACTGGATCGTCGCTGGCTGTGTCTGCGGACGGAAACCTGGCGAGAGTTCATTGCTTTTCCAGCTCGAGCAGCGACAGCTGGGACACATCGTGACCCGCTTGTGCCCATCGCCGGGCGAAGGCTACATCACAAATAGCTTTTCTAAAAGTTGGTCAGCAAGCCTGATTTAACTGTGGGTAAAAACGCTGTGAGTGAAATATGCTGCAAGTAGTTTTTCAGTCAAACGCCTCAATTCCACAAGGATTTAAAACTTTAAAGCTTCTAATTAAGATTAGTATAATGGAAGCGAGCGAAATAATGGCATGAAGACAATGGCAGAAGAAATAGATTTTGTTTATACACAGAAGGTGTCGGGCGATGTTACATCTGTCACCAGTTTCAATCTCCTTTTCTCCTTTGTCTTTTGCCGTCTCTGCTATTTTAAGCATCATCTCACCACAGTGAACACAGGTTTTTAAAAACCAAAATCAATCCACGGGGATTTAAAAGGGCGCAGAGAGGTAATAGCAATGGATTAAGAGGGACTCAGAGGAGATTTGAGTTGATATTGAGTTGCATTGCTGGTCCCTGCGAAGCAATTTTTGACAGGTGCTCCGGAGGAATACAGTGATGGGAATGAAAACACATTGATATTGAATTTTCATGAGGACCTTCAGAGCAGTGCAATTACTCCGCCTGTTTTCACTGTAGCACGACGCACTGGGAATAGTCTCAGTCAGCGCAGGGAGAAGGTTCAGTTGATCCTGTAATAAAGTAACGTGAGGTAATAACTGCCTACTGTTTCCATTTTAATCTGAAATTTAACTAGATAAAAGACATGGTGCGTGGGCATTTATTTTGAAATATTGCCTTTTTTGAGCATGAAGTTTTTCTTGATGCCGTCCACCAGCTTTTCACATTGAAATGATGACTGATGGGTTCTATGGCAGTCGAGCTAAAGTCATATATATATATTTTTTAAAGTAATCAATTTAGAAAAAGAATAAATATATCGAAAAATGTAAATAACAAATGTTTTGCCTCAGGCCAAATAGTCAAAGAAATACGATATGGACAAGCCCCTGGTTGCAGACGGTATCAGTTATAGTCGTGTTAGTATTAAAGATAATCAAGATTCCTAATAAGTTTATGATGAAAATATGTTTTCATCACTTTCCGTTTGGTTGGATGCAAAGAAAGAAGAAAAGAGGCAAATCCAGGATATTTTTGTTTTACACTTCCAACATTGGGAGATGGGGCGTTTTAGGTTTTGACATAGTCACTGATTTCCCAGGGAATAATTCATGGATTGTGATAAAAAAAAAAATATATTTGGACTGGTTTCTATGAGTGTGGACTTGCTGAGTCTTACTGGAGGTAGTGTTGTGCAACACTAGATTTATAATGGTGTCAAAGTTCGGACCAACAATCATTACTTTACATTACTTTAAATTTACAAATCTGTTCTTCGAGGTTTGAAATACACATAAAAAAATCCACTTGACTAAAAATAACAAGTGCTTACTTTCTGCTCTACCTGTTCATTGTCCTGGACTTTATTGATATTGGCTTTTTCGTGGAAAATCAAACTCAAGGACAAACAATAAGTAGTAAACTGTAAAGATGCCTAAACATGCTGCAAGGTTACAAGTGATATATGTTTTTTTTGGGGGCTGCAAAGAAATGTGACTGATACCTTTGGCCCTGTGTTAAAGTCACAGTGTGTATGATTAATTCATCGGCAGAAAATGGACAGAAATTGAAAATTTGTGTTCCACATTCAATATGTATATATGCTCTCCCTCCGGCCGGCGTCTAATCTTGCGGTGCAGGTGCTCTACATGCATGCATCAGAGATGTCCACATTAAATTTGCATCACTTTCAGTTCATACATTCGAATTTGGTTTGCCCTCTCTGCAGATGGAGAGGAGCTTTGATCCGTTTGGTTCAGCGACTGGTCCTGACTGGTCCTGACTGGTCCTCTGAGCGGCCGAGACACGGACACATCCTGCTATTGTCATGGTTGTTTCATTTTAGTAATTTCATTTCTTACCCAAAAGGGAGAACCATTGGAATTTTTACAACCACAATATCCACAATAAACATTCATTCATCATATTCTTTACCTAAAAGTTTAAGTGTAAAATACACCTTTAAGATTCATGGGATTTTCCACCAGGTGAGGATATTGTTGTAAATCATAATCCTGCAAGAATGACGCCAGGTAGTGTGCAGATGCTTTTCTTTCGTATAGTCATCAACATATACGTATATAGTGAGTAGTGGGTAGTGAACGATTGGTGTATTTCACACTCACGCAGCCGGGGTGTGGCTCCTTGTTCCCCCCTCCCATCAACGTGTCCACGCTCCTGTTCCTCATCACATCATCAACGCCATCGTCTCCTGCTGTTTAGAAGGAGCTGGTTCGCTCATTATCGTTCTGCCTGAATGTTGTTCCCTGCGGGGGTGGAAACGATTTGCCCTCTCTTCTGGTTTTCTGACAACTTGCCTCAATATTTACCACCGTGGGTTTTATACCTTTTTTTTTTTTGTCTTTGCCAAGAATCAACTACATGTTTCTGCCTCAATCAACCAGCTCACAGCAACTGTTTGGATCTCAGGTCTTTGCTTTGACACTGGAAACGGTGAAAGTCCACGTTAAGTTAAATGATGACCGATCTTTAGTTTATGATTCTGCAGATGAAGATTTTTGTTTTGCTTCTCAATATGTATCAAACGTTTCCTTGCATTGGTATAAAAAAAAGTCTGTATTCACTGTTTCCGCCAAATACATCCAAACTAAACTAAAAACAATATCTAGCTGTGATCAACCTGCATCTGTACAATCTCAAATCCAGTCTATAACATTGTGCCATATGTTTGTGCAATGAAAACAAAAGCAGAAACATACATATATATATTTTCTTTTCAATTCACCCTGTTTCTTGAGCTCCAGAGAGATAAGACATAAAGAATCAGGGGAAAGATCTTATCATATCAAATGTTAGGGAAGAGATTACACAGCAAAGACTGCTTAGAGAAGCAAAAACAGATTAAGATTGCTGCCACCACCTCTATCTTTATCTTCTCGCCATAATGGACACGCTCGCCATCTTTTTGTCTGGCTGTCATTAATCCAGCTGAATTGTGATGAAATTGGGTCACGGCGAGCCGGTTGGACAATGGCTCAGGAATAGAAGCTGTTGAGGAGCATTTATAACGTCCGGTTCAGATGCTGCACATGTCGGTTCTGCTGTAGCTGCTTCTACGGCACTTGTGAAATTAACCAGCTCGTGTCGGGCTGCACAAAGGACGTCGCACACGATGTCACCACCTGGGGAAACATTACAACTGAGCCCGATGAGTTCGGATCCTGTGCTTTGGTGTGTCATTTATTTCTAGTGCTGGGAAAATGAAATCCTTGAGTTGGTTTTCATTTGTGCAGGGAGACGTACTGTCTACTTCACACAACAATCCTTAAACCAAAAATTAACGTAATAATAACAGTAGTAATAGTAATATTTGCAAGAAACAGTTGATTTAAAGTCCCTCAATAAAAAGACAACACGCAGACAATTACGATATCACCTAATTTCCTTAAATTGAGTTTTAAATACAAACATGAACTGAGAAATTCAAATTTTATATTGCTTTTATCGGGGGTCCTTTTTGAAGTGTGGAGGCCTCAGGGGTTAGATCGTTTTGGAGCCTGCATTTGAAAGCTGATTGCGTCAAAGCGTTACGACTAGGTGGTCTTATTTCGACCTTCCAGCTTTAAAAAAATGAAAGCTCCAATGAGTGGATCCCTCTCGGCCCAACCTATCCCAGAATTCATTGCTGTACAGGGACCATAACCTCTCCTAAGGATTCTCATTTGGTTTGAGCCCTCGTGGTCTACGCAGCTCAGGAGGGAGGTGGTCTTTGTGGGCCAGGTAATATCTGTTCTTTAAGAAACTCATTGAATGTTAACTGGAATTAAAACATTTTCTATCCGTATCCAACTTCCGTCACTACGTGTGGAATACAGGGAAGCAGCCAAAAGTGGCAGGCTGCACTAATATCAGGAGATAAAACCTTGTCTTTGTGCTTAGTGTTGAGTTGGTAAATCCATCCATTATCTACACTGTTTATCCTTTGAGGGGTCGCGGGGGGGGGCTGGAACCAAACCCAGCTGACAGGGTATCAAAGGGCGGACATATAGACCAACAGACAAATAACCACTCATACCTGTGGACAAGTTTTGTGACTGTGGGAGGAAGCAGAGAAGGGAGAACATGCAAACTCCTGGATGGTAAATGTTGACTGTTTAGTTTTAGAGTTTGTGCTTCGATCCCCAAACTCTGAGCTCTGACGTCGACATTTCAAAGTTGTTCCAGCTCGAGACTTCAAACCCTACACGGCTCCAAATGAACGTACGTGAGAAATAAAATAACACCTATCAAGTGTCAGCAGCCTTTGAAATGTGATGGAGGAAGAAATAACCAGTAGACATGTGGGATGTGATGTTGAGGTGTCTGCTGTTATGAGAGGATTAAAAACCTTTTTTTTTTTTAGTGAGACATTAACAGAATCGTGTTAACTTCACCCTGAAGGCTGCAGAGAAAAGTTTCTAATTAGAAATATTTTGAGTAAACAGGAGCTCGGCACTAGCGCACTGCAGGAAACAACATGGACACAAAGGATTATGTAACATTAAGAGTGAGTGCGTCTCAGATAACACCGCTGCTTCTCTCACAAACATGGCTTAAAGTCTTAGTATCTTTTTTGATATGTGGCTTATGCCCTGTATTGAAAACAACACAATGTTTAAATGTGTGTCTGTGTGTGTGTGTGTGTCTTTCCGGTTGGATGATAAAGTTGAAGGGCGAGTAAGAAGAGACATTTTAATACGGAACGAGGGACGTGTGAGAATGAACAAAAAAAAAAACTAAGATATAATTTTAAAAGAATGAAGAGAGATCATTATGTTATTCCCACGGTACATCGGATGCAAAACTTAAAACCTTGCAGAAAATGTACTCTTCAGAAAACGCAGCTCTCTCTCTCTCCTCCCTCCAAGGTGAGGAGGACCGGCTCTCGGAGAAGGTGAAGAAAAGCCTTCCAGGCATGTTTGATGTGCTGGATTTCAATGAAGCTTCTGCCGGCCGCCCAGTCACTGAGCCGCCTCACTGCTGCAGCTGCCTGAACTGACAGGAGACGCCTGCAAGCAGAATAACCGCAGCCTGGATGCAGCCGACTGAATCAGTAAGCTGGCCTACTTTAAACCTTTGTGTTTTGACAGTCATGGCTGCGGCCAGCATCAGGTGAAGGGAAGATCTGATGTGCAGCTAATGCACGAAATAAATTATAGCATAACATCACTACGAAGCTGGTGAAGGATGAAAGCTGTGGGGAATAAACTGTGCTCATACAAAAAAAGTCAGAATACTGTACCTCTGAGTATCCAAGGCTGTGAGTTATGTACATTAATGTTCTTCATTCAAAAGACTCATTTCTGCAGAACGGTTAAGCTGTTGGCTGATTTTTACTAAAACGATCTTTTAAGGGGGTTTTCACACCTGAAAGTTCAGATCAAGCTTCACGTCTTTTTTTATATTATGAACATTTCATCAGGTTAGTTTTGGTTTCACGTTTCAATCACTGACCTACACTTGACTTTGCCTAGTTTAGTTTGCATACGTCTGACAGCAGCGTTCTGTACTAACCATGGTTGAGTTTGATCTGGAGTGAGACCACCTCTATTGGTCCGGATTTCTGAAAAGTCCATCCCAAACCAAACTGTGTAGAAGTGACAACGGCCTTAATTAGCTTCTCTTCTTTTTTTTAAATGGGACCATAAGTGTAGGTTAATGCTGTGTGACTTTGATCTACTAAACTCCCTGTCCAGATGTGCAAGTCAGCTGCTGGTCATTGCTGTGAGAATGTGAAAGGTTTTTAATAAGGTTTGAAAAAGCTGGTCCAGAGTCTGCGGGCCAAAGGCCAATTAGTGGTAACATCAGCGAAAACGTGTGCAATTATCTTTGAGATCTACACTGATGCTGACACGAAGCTTTTAATGGAGTCATAAAATCACAACTGTTCTAAGAAGGAATTGTTAAAATCCTGATTCTTTTAATTCCGTCATATAAACTGAAGCATAAATGGAGATAATGTCTCTGTCTTTACATTTTATTCTATGGTTGTCCCCCTGCTGCTGTGCTGGTTACGTCCCAGTGTCGTGTTTCCTTTGGACGCTAATGGCCTGTGTTCGCTGTGACCCACGTGAAGGGAGAACAAAAGAGGTCACGGAGGAGCACGGACCTCAAGACACAAAACAAATCGGGGTCTTTTGTGTACAGACGCCATTAAATTCTCACATGGTGCAATTTAGCTATTATACTGTCTCTGCCTTTTCCTGTTGCCGACACTCTCATAAATACACTGGAATGCATCCTAATCTGTCTTTTTCCGAGAAGGTACAGTCGAGAGACCCGAGAATTAAACACAGTGTTATGAATTGTATGTGCAGCACCTTTTTTGTACGATTTCAAATTTATATTATAGGACTGTATTAACAGGGCACAATGAGAGGATATAGAATATGTGCATGTTAAAACAATGTAAACGCAAGAGAAACTCAAACATACACCAGTAAATATGGAAAATGAGTTAGAGTCGTAAAGCCTGACACACGGGAAATACAAAAAAATGCACAATATTACAGCAATGGAAGCATAAACCGCTTTAATATGATTATATGTTTATTATAATGTATATAATTAAGTGTAACAGACGACATAATGTGTTTTTGACGCTACGCATCGAGGAGGATTTGGTGCTAAACATTCAACGACATTTATGTTCTTACCTCATGTGTGACTACGTGTTTTGTGAAGGAATTAAACGATGTATACGTTCTGGAATCATTCGCGTCTTCGTTTGTTTTGCGGACAAAACAAATGCACTTAAATTGTATAATGTGCTCTGTTGGAATCGTTTCAGTGAATCATGTTCGTCTGCTGCAGTTTGAATCTGGCCTTTTAAATCACAGAGAAACCAGCTCGGCATTAAACCACAGTGATTTAATGAACGTAGTGGTTTAGTTGTGCTGGGTGCGTGATGAGCTACTGTTTGCATGTGTGTGTCTGTGTGTGTGTGTATGCATATTGTTTTTTAAGAGACACTAGATCAATACAATGAGCGAACAGTAGATCCAGACAACTTAACAATGTGTTGATGTTCTCTCATAAAAATTAATGTATGAGCAGAATTGTGATGTTTTACATGTTGATTTTAGTTTTACATTAAAGATGTTGACATTAAAAATATGTTATTTACCTTTCATACTTTTCCAGCTTCTATTTACTTCACTATCCTCTGGCCTTTGAGAATTGTCTATGTCCACTTGTTCTTGGGAACAATATGCACTCAACTGCTGCGGCTTTGTTTTGCATTAGATGTGTAGTGGTCACTCTGGAGCTCGTGGCTGCGAGCAGATGTAATGAACCACTGTTTGTTTGGTTTATCTTACAAATTAAAAAGGAGGACAGCTGAATACGAGACTGGACTGTGGGATCGGCAGTACGCTGCAATACATCCCCCCCCAACCGACCCTTGAATCTAACAGAGTGTTAACATAAATAACTTATTAAGCATAAAGAGACGTGTCTTAAGAAGAGAGATAAAACAGGTAACTGATTCTGCTCGTCTAACCTCTTCTGGCAGATTGTCTCGTGCAGGGTTCCTCACGGCAAAGGCTCCATCTCCTGTGGTTTTCAGCCTAGATTTTGGAATGGCCAGCAACGCTTTACCAGAGGATCCATGTCCTGGATTATATGGGGATACAAGTTCTGCAATATAGGGAGGGGCCCCCCCATGTCTGGCTTTAAAAGTAATTTAAATAATTTAAAAATCAATCCTAAAACAAACAGGCAGCCAGTGCAAGGATGCTAAAACAGGGGTGATATGGTTATGTATTCTGGGATTGTGTTAAAAGTCGCGTAGCAGGGTTTCTGGACTACCTGCAGTGCAGTGTATTCTGGAGTAAGCAGTAAAGGCCTTGCTTTAGAGAAATGCAATAGTGTGCAGTGTGTGTTCTAGCAGGCAGAATGTAAAAGTAAGGTATTACAAGTCAACTGAAGAAGGTCGCTTCCTGCTGAATTAATGCATCAGTGTACAGCAATCATCCATCCCTCCATTATCTATGCCACTTATCCTGAAGCATGGCAGGGGGGCTGGAGGTAATCCCACTTGACACAGGGCGAGAGGTGAGGTACAACCCGGACAAGTCCCCAGTGAGTCACATGGCTGAGATAGATATAACCATTCATGCTTGCCTTAATCGTAAGGCCAATGTAAAGTGTCCTAGTAACCTAAGGAAGCTGGAGTAGCTGCCACACAAAGGCCATGGCTGTGATGGGATGGTGCAAACCACTACACCACCGTACCGTGCATCAATATACAGCAATCATCTTAGAACCAGAAGGGGGTTCAGCACATATTGTCAAGGCTGTGTTCTATCTCGTAAAGTGTAACAAAGTGAAAAAACTATCCTGTTTCCAACCCCCTGATAAAATACGCTCCAAAAGTAAATGCGCTCTTTGTTGGTCCATGTCCCACCTGTCTATCGTCACTACTCTGGGTTCTCTGTTTCCTGTTTTATTTTGAAATTATGCTCCTTGTCTGTCTCCAGTTTTTGCAATCAAAACATAAACCACACTACAAAAACTACAACACCTTCTCTGGCATGTGAGATGAACCGAGACGTGACTTTACTTTCTTGATTGTTTCACTGTAAACATATTTCCATGTTACACATGTTATAAGGTTTCTCACATGTTCTAAGCATGCGCAACTTATCAACATGTCTTCTCAGGTGTCCTTATTCTCCTGAGCATGTAGAGTGTGTGTTCGTTTGTCAGTCCTTTGTACAGAAATATAATATGCCCCACATCTGGCCGCTTTGTATGCATCACTCACACCATTTATAAAGAATGAGGCAGAGTGCATTTTAATTACAGCGTACTCCAAAATCCTCTTAAGCAGAAATGAACTCAACTCGTGAACCCACTCCAGTGAAATGGTAATTAATGAGTGGTAGTTTAATGGAGTTCCTCCACATTGTGTTTTGATGTCAACCAAGTGTGAAGTCATATAGGTGAGGTAAAACGTAATGGGACGGAAGGTATTTTTTAAAAACTGGGACAAGCTAGTAAGGTAAAACATTTTATGTGGCACTGTTTCATACGGACATCCATTTATTCCAGGAATCGCGGTCTGTCTGCGGCTCGAGAAACGTTCATCTAATCATTTTCTCACTCGGCACGTTTATTGTTAATGGCCCAGCGAAGGGCGGTGTCCAATAAAGTGTGATTTGATAATGAGCACATTAAAATAATCGACAGGGACGACACCACTGCAAATTAAAGAAATCTGTCAGTCTACTGTATATGTCCAATATGTGGCTCAAATATCTGGAACTGTTCATCTTAGCGTCTTGGCCCGTGAAGCGTTAAAGGGTCCAAGGAAGTGCAGAGTCAAATTTGGTTCGATTTGGAGAGATTACATTATAAATAAACTTTGAATAAACAGCACATATATGAAAAATGACAACAAAAACCTGATCCTCCATTTCAGGGTTCTTCTTTAGGATCATGTGGACTGAGTCCTGGAAACAGACTTTACTTACTGTCACAATTCCTGCAGGTTCAGACTGAGGTATCTGTAACCAGCATCACCACAGACCAATCAAACAGACTGAAGTCGTAATTTAATAAAGATATTTAATAGCATAAGCCGTATATCATTCTGTAACGCCGGATGATATTTATTCAGACAATAATAACTCATGCTCTAGCTTGGATGACGACCTGATAGACTCTAAATGAACCAACTTGCTCCGAGACAAGCGGGGCAGCGACTGCACCCGCGCTGACTGTGAACTTCATTATTCTGGATAAAGGCCAGTCTGAGATTGACTAATTGTTATTGGCAAGAACACAGACGCAGCTATAGGCGGCCAAGGCGTCTGATTTGCACAGTCTGTGAACATTTGATTGGTGGTTCAAATCCCCTTTGAGCAAAGCACTGCAGCTTTCATTAGACTGAGTTTCGCGGTGTTTGCACTGGGCAGCTCACACAGTCTCCGTGCCATTTTTAATTCCAGCGGTGCCAAAGCTGGAGCTAACGGTCATAATGCTCTCTAATGACAACAGTTTTATTACGGCTGTAAACGCTGAACTCATTGTGGGTAAATGGCTTCGCTGTAATTGGGTTTTCTGCTTCGATTATGATAACCTGGGAAATGGTAAACTCTGCATTGCACAGGAAATCTTAAGAACCTGCGTTATCCAAATGTAAACTCAACGTTAAACCTCACTTTCACAATTCAAAACGAAAGATGTGGCAGAAAATTGATTGATGGGTTTTAAATTAAAGACATTGGAAAAGTGCAACCTCAGGACAGCATTGCACTTTAAAAACTAGAACCAGAAGCATATTCTCTTTTTTTATTGCTTGTATTCTTCCTCCTTAAAGATCCAGTTTGTAGGATTTAGGGTAATCTGATTTTTTTTTTTTTATTAATCTAGGATGACAGAAATTAAATATTATTCATAATTATGTACATATGTGTGTAACCACCTGAAACAAGAACCCTAATTAAACCACATTTAAATCTGCTACATCCACATTTTGTAGACCTGCACCAAATTGCACACATTCATCAATATCAGTTTCCTAAACGGGCCAGATTTCCTACCCCCCACCCCCATCAAAACCAATGCCGTGTTCCCTGGGAAATTCTCAAAATAATGAAGAAATGGATTAAAGGAAATCCACCAGATCCCTTTGCCTGCATCTGCCCTAAATTCAATGGCCTCTTATTTGACCCATGTCCCGTCTTTCCGCCAGGTTTCGATGAAATCCTCTGAGTCGTTTTAGCTTAATCCCGCTGACAAATCGGGCCAAAACAAAACTTCCTTGGTGGAGGAAACAAGCAGAACAGTTGCATAAATTGTATTAAACATGTATTCATCAATGTTATATATTTATGTATATATAGTGATACAAAATTACAGTTAGTAGTAGTGTTATTGCATGGAAAACCACCATCCATCATCATATTTGTATATCTGGAGTCTTCTGTTCTCTGTGGCCCACATTTCAACCCTGTTAAAAAGCCCAAAAAACAAATGCAGTGTAAACAAGATGTGGGTCAGAGCTCCTGAAATCCGGTCCTCAGGGTCCAGAGCGCTGCTGGTTTCCTTCTCCTAGCAGGTGGTTAATTGCATTCACGAGTCATCTGAGGTCAGACTCAGCCGCAGATTGTCTGGCCGAGGAGAAAACCGGGAGAAAAACCCACCGCAGCTTAAGCTTCTGTTGTGTCAGTGACAAAGCCGTAGCGTTTAAATTTTCTCAACTACTCAGAACCATATTTATGAAGAGAATAACCTCAGAGTTAATGCATTTGCCTCAGTTTGATCTCATTTAAGTGTCTTAGAAGACATATAGGGAAGGTGTGAATGCATTCGATGGCATAAATAAGAAGGACAACACGTCTGGTTCAGTCACGACTAAATACTGTGAAGGTGGGGATTTGGATTTCACTTGTTTTTCAAGGGACCACTCGGTGTGGGTTGATATTGCACATCCATCTTCCAATTCTCACGTTCACTCGTCAAGCTGAACAAGACGTGGTCACTTGCTGTGACACAGTTTGCAGCTTCCGCTCCTTCCTTCGTGATACTGCACGATCAGCAGAGTGAAGTTGTCTGCAGCAGAGGCTCATGGCGTCCTCCGTCCGTAATTACTGCAGCTCCTCAAACCTCCTCTGTCAGCTGAAAGTGGCCTAATTAGGACGTGGCTCAAATTTGTATGTTTGTTGCACTTTCTTATTATAAGTAACTTTAAAAACTGTGTGCATGAAATGTATGAATTACAATGTACTTGTCTCCCATATTTAAAATAAGTACAAAGCTTACGGCCCACTCTTAACCATAGACTGTATTTAAAGATGGCCGACACGTCTCCTCTTCCTCCCATTATCCAGAAATCTATGCAAAATATCCTGGATATGAACTTGGACAAACGCTAGTGTGATAATAAGTAATTAAAAAGACAGAAACCACTGTTGAGAAAATTGTATTTTGATTTTCTTTAGTTTGTTCCATGTACGTTCCATCCACTTACATGGAGGAGGCAGGATTTGTGATCATAGTGCTTTGGATTTTGCGTCGGGCAGCTGTCATGTTGTCCATCTTTCCCATTTTTAATTGCGGTAAATAATACATCTCAATTTTAAACAGGTTCTTTCTCGGCTCATAACTCAAATCAAGCTTCTGTTGTTTTTAATTTTCGTCTGAATGCACATTTGATTTTGGAGATCACGTGACCTTCTGAAGGTCCCGCACCCCCTCAGCTCTCGGAGGGTGATGTCTCTTTCTGTTAGTGAGATGATGGCCACCGTGGCTTCGCAGCAGGACGGCTCATACCTCTGTTTATTTCACGCCGCCCACGCTCAGCAGCTCTCAACAGGTGATAAAGGACTTGTGGAGGAAGCCTGCGAGCGGGAGTCCGGTGGGCTTCACGGCTAATAAGACCAGTCACCGCCCGCATGTTTGGAATACTAACAGATCTGCTGCTTGCATGTCGGGTCGGGAATGTTGTGCTTCAACAAATAGTATCTATCTTTGTTTTTGATGCAGAGACAGGATCCAACAAATTGAGTATGAGGGCCAGAGAACATTGAATATCTTCCAGGATTATTGGTTTGATAAAGATTGATTATTTTTAGTTAGGCCACAAACCTTTAATACATCATTTGAGCATTGAAACATTGAGTTAGAGACATTAAAGTGAATGACCTTTTTATCTGAATGACCCAAGTTCAAATACTTATCACTGCTTACATGTGAAATGTCCTTTTTGTGAGCTTTAAAAGCCCCAAAGGAAATTAATAAAAAGGTATTACAGGTCAATGGCACACAGACATCTCTTAAGAGTAAAGAAAGTACGGGTGCGTTTAAATGGGAATGAACAAGAAATATATTGCTCAGAAATGTATAATCATGTGCCTCTTCATTTACTTTCCAGCCCTGCTGCCCCGGCCTTCAAGCCAGATCTACTGCAGCTCCCTCTGGCTCTGTTTTGACTGGAGGCTTAACTTGGGATTAACTGCGAGATGGCCTCCATTAAGGGCTTGTGTTAGAGGTTACATCCAGAGTGGGGGGTGTAGTCTGCCAAGACCTGCTGATCCCCGGGAGGTCAGGTGGCAGCGAGCGAGCTTGAGATTGCTGATGCTCTTGACTGTTGTTCAACGAAATTATAAAAGAACTCTGGACTACTGAAACTACTTCGAAATAAGAGAAGTGCTGTATTAGGGCCATATTGAATGTACATTTTAACGTGGTAATATTCAAATAAAGTTGTAATTGAGAATAAAGTTGTAATATTGAAACAATAAAGTTGTAGTTAATTGAGAAAGGTCAAAATATTATGAGAATAAAGTCATTATTTCAACAATAATTATAAATCTGTGCTTGAGGAACTAGAAAACCTCTTTGATATCACGAAGATGTAACCAACAGTCAACCTCGACCAAACACTTCCTCCTCCACGAAAGAGGCAATTTCCTCGGAGTCCGTGTGTTTCCTTCTTCAGATTAGATTCGGTTTCTTCAAAGTCCTGATGTTTATGGTAATGCGGTGCCGATGTGACAAAAGATGAAGCATTGTGTTGTTTGTTAAACTTGTACTAAATTATAACTTTGCAGGATGCTCCACATTCCTCATCGTAATGAAGGCAACAGGGTGATTTATATTCTCCCTCTAAATACCCCTCAAATTATGACTTAATTCTCCAAATATTTCAACTTTATTCTCAAAATCGTTCCCTTTCAAAAGCCCCTAATACTCTCATATGATGATATATTGACTGGAAACAGTCTTTCTTATACATTATTTGTTCCTCTATCTTTAGAACACTTAAACTGGGACTTAGTGTGAGATGCTGCTGTAGATGAAACGTAAACAAAGGATGGAGCCAGATAAAGCTGGAGTGACTCATCAAATGGACCCTGAGGGAGAAAGTAGGACACATACAGCAGGATGTAGTATTTACTTTCCAATGGAAGATAAAGAAAAACAAAACAAAGCAGGTTAAAGCTACACTTGTTGTCAGAGTCATGGTACTTCGTGGATTCTGTGAAGCTCACAGAGCAGCGGGAGGTTGCGGTAGATGAAGCGCGTCAATGGAAAATGGTTCAGGGCAGAAAGCAGTCCAGCAGAGTCGGAAGTCTATAGTCTGTGTCCCGTGGAAGATGGATGCTGAGGATTTGTACCAGAGCCCGTGTAACAGCATGTAGGTGAATTAAGCATTCATGCGCTGAGTTTAAAGCAGCTTGTGAGGGCTGACGTGTCGGGAGCAGCAGTGGGAGGTTGGTGAATAGATGAGGGGAGAGGATTCAGACCGTGGCACTGAGACACTGAAGCTGGGCTCCTAAATGTACACAAGCTACGCAGGAGTCCAACATAAGGAGTATACAAATATGTATGTAGTGTATTTTAAGAGGTAATATTAATGTGGCTGTTTGGGATATATAGTATTTTCCATTTTTAAACCCACGTATCTTCCAGATGCATTTTGAAGTCGTCTGACTTTAAAGACGCACTTTCATTTACCATTTAAACCAAAGCATGTTCGCTGATAAAGTTGTTTATTGGTTTTCTATTAGACCACCACACTTGAGTTTTTGCAAAATATAATCCTGCAACGATAGAAAAACATCCAACGATTCATATTATGCTCTATTATATGCTCTCTAAGGACGAAGTGCTCAAATCAAACCCTGAATTCATAAACTGCAAGAGGCTCCAATCCTCTGCAAAAACATGGCCCCCAATTTATGAAAATTATGAGTAATGTTTGTTATCTGGATATGAAATGACTCTAAGTCTGGAACTTTAAATAATTAACAGTTGCTGGACCGTACTTTCTGTTGTGTGGCCTTTTTAGTTTGTGGACATTTACCTTGTTTTCCTTGTGTTTGGATTTGTGTTCTATTTGGTTGCATACTGTGAGTTCTCCGTTTCCTGTTTTATTTTTGAAATAATAAAAACCTAGTCAGAATTATTTGTCTTAGTGTCAGAATAGTTGGGAGCTTCTGTACTTCCTGTACTCTTACTCCTGTGTATCCTTCTATTTGAAGGCCCTGCACACCCACACCGGGGCTTTCAGTCATTCTGTTTGAGTAGACCTCGGCAGGTTAAAGCTGGACAAAGCTTCAGTGAATTGGGAATTGCACAAGGTTGCCGACTCTATGTGATACTGGGCATGTTAAAAGTGTTCCCACCCTCAGAGACATCTCTCACTGCCGATACCTTATCTGTATTTCATCCCAGCACGCACAGGTGTAACATCCATGATGGATCTGCTCCATCCAGGCGTCCCAGTGAATCATGGCAAAGAGGCAGCTCGCACAACATCATCGCCTTTAAGGTTAAAGCGACTAAATCATGTGGTTAAAATTGTTAATGGCGTCATTGTGAAATAAAGCCCCTCTGCATTATTACTTAAGACCAAAAATGTAACTTTAATTTAAGTTTCAATAAAGTTATCCTGATTTTCCTTTGACCAACTCTTCATGATATAGAATATAGCTGGAAAGCCCATCATTGAAGCTCTGATAGTTTATAAGCAGCTGCGGTGGTCATCTTGGTGCCGTGCCTGAAAGACAAAGCCTTCACTGAAACATATCTTAGTATTCTGAAAACCAGTCATTCCCTGAGTGTGGATGCTGGTCACTCCATTTAGATGAGTAATATACATTGTGCTACCCGCAGGGAACAGGAAATTAAATTATTGTGATTGTCAGTGCTCCCAGTTCTGTCTCCATCCCCCTCAATCCGTCTCCCCTGCTGCGACACAGGATCTTTGAGCAATGCAGGGAATCAGTAAAATGTGCCAATTGTGGGACATAGATTGGATTCAAATCTTAACAAATCAATTAACTCCACCACAAGAATCCTTCCCATTGGCTGGATTTCACCCTCTAACTAGAAGTTACATGTCCAATAAAGGTTTTTCTTCCTGGGACCAGAAGATTAAGTTTGGAAACTCACTCGTAAACATTAAAACACATCTCACTCAAATTGCTTTAGCTCAAGATATCTGTAGCTGCTTCCAGACGATTTACTAACTGGTCTTGAGACACAGGTTATTCGTTACGGCTCGTGTCTGTCGTATCGCATCCTCGACTACATGTGTCGGGTTTTGTCCCACGACCTTGGTTGCTAAGGCAACTGCCACTGGGAAATGCATCAGCTGAATTCAGTCAGGCAGCTCCAGACAATGCACAATGCACTTAGTGAGTGACCTGCAGACACAGTGACTAAGACCCTCAAGACCGACCAAATGGAGAAATGCCGTCACAATTGGTAGCTGCATTAAAATATATATATATATTTGTCTGCTAATTACTTTTTACGCTGCTAAATGTAATAACCAATCAATTTTACAGCCTTTAGATGTTTATTACATTGTTCACAGAAAGGAAAATTCAATTATTCCAAATATATATTGGCAAATGATAATCATTTTTGTATGAAAATACAAAATAACTGTAATTTATTTCCATTGCTGTTGATGGGAACAAACACATTCATAATTATTTCCGCTGTCAGCCAATCAAATGATTTAAAGCTTTAGAGAATATTCTGCCAAGTGGATGTCAGTGCAGGTGCAATATGCTTTCATTTAGATTTTCACCCCGGGGAGCATAACAAGGGCATAATGAAATGGATACCTATGGGTGTGTGTGCCAATGCATTTGATACCTGCTGTAATGAGGAAGATATTGCGTCTCTTTGACAACGTGGTCTCCTGTGTGAGCTTTGTCCTAATACCCATTAATGAACTCTGCTTCTCAAAACCCACAATCACTGTCAGCAGAGAGGGAAGTACCCAACAGGGACCGACCTCTCAATTATGTTTAATAGCATTTGGTGTGCCGCACCATTTAGAATAATTTAAAAAATACAACGTAAAGAAGTCTGTGCTGGATCCTGCGAAAGTCTCCGATGGGCTGTTCTTTCTTTAAGCGTTAAAGCCTTGTTAAATTGTAGTTTGCATTGTGCAGGGCGGTGTTGGTTTTCAATGGGCACCAGAGAGAGAGCATGGGCTTTTAAGGATTGTATTTCTCCCCTGTTTACTGTTAACTTAATACTTTTAGTTTTTGGCTGGCAATGCTTTAGGATTTGATGTAAGCAATTACGGGAAGGAAATCATGTTTACCTATTTTGTTCAGTACTTCCTGTTTCCTGTTCTTACACCAATGTTTGAGCCCTTTTATCAGCCAGGGGCCGGAAGCATAATGTGTTTGGGTTGTTTGTCCCTTTCTTGTGTCAACAATGCCCTGAGGGAATTTCTTCATATTTGGTACAAAGGTTCACTTGGACTCGTGGATGAACTGCTGAGAAATTTGATAATGAAATGACAAGGTCTTTGTACCTTACAAAACACATTTGTGGTCTTGTGAACACAACATTTCAGAAAGGAATTTCAAATTCTCTACAAACATTCACTCAGACTCAAAGATAAACTAATTTTATTTGGGATCAGGTTCGCCTTCAATGGAATTTCTTCAAGTTTTGGCCTGTAAATGATTAATTGATTGGATTTCAGTAGGTCAACTGCAGTGTTTGGAGGATCCATAAGACTACAGGGTGGCAATTCTAGTTCCAACAACTTCACAGTTCTTAATTCAGCGTCTTGCCCAGAGACACTTGCACACGAGGAGCCAGGGATCCGACCACACCAGACGTCTGAGTAAGGTGCGACCCGCACGACCTCCTAAGCCGCTCTAACACCACTTTATCTTGCTCACCTGACATTCTGTGAGAGCACCTTGATCAGCGAGGGCCATCTGTGGATGAGACACTTGATCTCACTCTAGATCGTGACCTTGGTGAGGAGGAGAATATTAAACCTAAAAAACTGATGGGGAGGATAAAAAGAGAAGCACTGGAGGATTTTCAGAACATGCATGGTACCGACCATCTCTCACTTTGAGCAGTATGCAGATACTCACCTTAAAGGGCAGATGGATGCCGTGTAATTAATCATGTTGTGGTAAAATATATTCAGATAATTTGGATCAAGGAGTGAAAAAGAATTGGATATTTTTTAATGGAGCGAGGTGAAGTTTTAAAGACGTGAATGACAGGAAACAAAGGTTGTTGTGGTTTTTAGCCGACGTCTTAACACCTGTAATAATCAAGGCTTTCCAAAAACCTCTTGAGGACATTTTCATTCTCCGAGCCTAAGTGGAATTTCAATAAAGTATTCATTAATTATTCGGACATTTCCATATTATTTAATTACTAGTAGCTCCTCTCATCTGTCTCATCACTTCCCAAAGCTCTGATTTATGCAGTGTTCATTTTTGCCTTAAAAATTAAGCACGGGGTCAATATGCAGGTGTTACTGGTCTCTGGATAATATTGAAATGAAGGCAAACATATAGAGGAATCAGTTCCCCTTCGTTAGGTGTCATTGAAGAACTGGAAATATCCCAATGATGTATAGGAAATTAGTTAGAGCACTTACTGAATCCTCAAATCATAACATCCTTGGACCTGTGGGTGTTTCCATCCAATGGTTAAACAAGGCAACACTAAATATCCCATTAGAATTCCCTCTCTGCTCCACATTTGTGTCTGTTTGGCTGCCTCACATGTTCTATAGTGTTTTCCCGTCATCGTTCTGTCCACAGCAGCATAACGAACCAGTGCAGACGTTCACGTATCTGTCATCACAAGCAATAATGATTGTCAGCCTTGCCGATCCATTATTACCCATGAAATTCAACGAGTGAAGCATAAAATTGAAATGAAGAGCTGATCTGTATTGCGATGGCTCATTTCCTTATTCCACTTCTCTGCATTAATTCTAATTATGCCCGAGCTGTCTCCACTTCCCTTCTAGGAGAGGGTTTTCTGTGTCAGGGTTTCTGTCAGCGCCGCCTTTCCATGATAAAGTAGCAGGGAGAGCCAATATTCCTCACTGCCAGAGATAGGCTTCACACACATCTGGAGGCCCATTTATCAGGAAGCGCCACCACTGGCGCAGAAAGACACACAAAGAGGCACCGCAACAGGATATGAGCAGCACACAAACAAGTGCTGTACACGCTTTCATGCGGAATTTACATTCTAAATGCGCACCCACCACATAATTGCCCTCTGTGTTAATCAGTGGTTAAACGTTGGAGATTCCATTGTTTACATTCATGCACATCCCACATATTGAACCAATGATCGTGATAAAGCAGGAAACTCTGGAGCTAAATAAATCCAGTGAAACAATCAGCTGCTGTCGACAACAACAGGGTCATTCAATAGACAGTCAGAGGTCAAAATAGAGAGAATGTCCTCAAGCAAAGGACTGGAGCATCATGATGTCCTCACAGTCTTGTGCTATATCGACTCTGCTCAGAATGCTCATCGGGATTCACAGATTCGATTGGTCACGTGAGATGATTTACAACACATGCAATTGATCTGTGAAACCTCTGAACTAGTGCCCTATTGGCTAGAAGAGCTACGCCAGTTAAAATAGAAAACACGCAATGATTAATTGATTATAGGTCTGGATAGGACGGTGTCTCAGTCCAGATGTGAACCCTGTTAGTGACCTCTGGAGTAGAAAATGTTCAATATAGAACATATATCAACATTTAACTCAGAGTCCAGTTTGTAATTCTGGGACAGAGAGCTGTGTCACCACATCATGCAAAGTATGAAAGCCACTGATATTAGTTTTGACTGTGAATAATGAGAGGAAGATGAAAATTAAGAAAAGGTTTAAACAAACCAACGCGATGTTTCTTCACACGGTGCCGGACCAACCAAACTCTCACAGATTCAGTTTCTCATTTTTTTTTCAAATGTTGAGGGGATATTATTTTTTACTGCATTATCTCTGCATTTCTTTTGCATCATCTTATAAACATTTAATTTCCACCTCTTCAACGCGAGCTGGCACCGAGCACCGTCCCACACAAAGTCAAATTATTTGCTCTGCTGCTCCGCAGACAAATGCCTAGAATTAGCATCTGAATATGCATTGTGCTCCAATCTCCCACACCAGCAAATTTTAATTTAAATATACACCCTTTACTGGAACTCTGAGCCGGCTCACTCAAATGAGACCGGAGTACCTTTTTATTACGTTATGTCTACAAATTCTCATAGCAGAGTTTCTCAAGGTTACAATAGGCCATTTATTAAAGAGTAATGGATTGTGTAGTGGATATAGTCTGTGTTGAAATTGCACACGGACCAAAGGACTCCATGGTCTCATGATTGGTATTCACCACGATGCATTTTGAACAGAATGATTTTTTTATGTTAGAGTTTCAGTATTTTAACTAATTTAAAAAACATGTTTTTAGTCAGATGCAACTTTCTGGATTCTCACTAAACTTGGATCAGTCTCAAACGTTTTTATAGAAACAAAGCATGTTTCTTTCCTTTAGGCATTACAGGAGTGCTGAATCAAGCAGTTATATTATATTACTAGTCATGGAGGTGGACATAACTGCCTGCTGAACCCCCTCCAGGGTCTTCAGCCCGGTATCACCGATCTACATTTCAAAAGATTGCTCCTTTCGGCCAGGTCCTTCAAGGTCTTCCGCTGCTCTGCTCCATCACTCCCATGTCCCTCAAAAGACAAGCTGCTGATGCTCTCTCATAGCCACGGCATCCTACCTCACTACCTCATTACTTTATGCTCTATCATGGCACTACATGGTTAATGTGGCTACAGCAAGAGGATTTGCCTCCCAATGGACGCAGGATACACAAGACGGGCTCAGACAACAGCCAGGCTGCCTTAAATAAAGATCTGCTGGGATACTATGCCAGTATCATGATACAAGGAAAACAATGGGCTGGGAGCCTACAACCTTTGGGCTGTATAATGTCCACGTATACCGTCCTCGAGACGATTTAATCTGTCCTACAATACACTTCAAAAAGGCAAAAAAGCAACTCATGGTAACATAATCCACTGATGAGTTGCAGGGACAAAGGCTGTTTTTTTCAACTCTCCTGCAGAGTTTGGTTTCCTAACAAGGATCTTTGTCAATACTTCATTCTGACACAATGATGTCAAGTTTTGGTGACCAAAAAAAAAAATGTATATAACGATGCAATATGGCATTTTTATATTGAACTGCTCAGGAAAACCTGGCCTTAATCAAATGATGAGTCTGTTGCTTAAAGGTGCAGGAAACAATACTTTATTATGACACTAAAATAATGGCGGGTTTATGTCTTTGTTATGATGAGTTATTGGTCCCACTTTAATGAACACAGCACATATAACTGTGATAATTAGGACATTGTTTGAATGCAAACAGGTGAGTTTTATTTGTGTTGAACAGCACCGGGACATAATGCTGATCCAATTACTGAGCTGCTCTTCCTCTCCTCCACCTCCTTCTCTCTTTCTTTTTCTCTCAGTCTCTTCATCTTCTCCAATAACTCTCCTCTTCCGTCCCAAAGCTCCTCTCTGATTGATGTAGTCTTTTCATTTTCCTCTGTGTCGGCGAGGAAAGTAAATACAGGGTCAATGATATTTATATGCAAATGTTAGAGGCCTCTGCTGGGATGATCTTGCAGTAAAAATAAAAATAAATACATGGCTGCCTGTAATTTTAACATGCATTTCACCCCTCTGCACAAACTGAGCAGAAGAAAGTTTATCCATTTGACATTGGACGGATTGAATTACTTGTTGGCTCTAGCTACCTCGTTAATTCTCCCAAGTAAAACTAAATAACCGGCACCATGATAGACAGTTACTCTTTATCACAGCATTACTGCGTTAGATGAATTCTGAGGTTTGAAAGACATTGAACTACAAAGAGTTGGCTCGGAAAAGTTCTCTGGTTACTTGTTTCGTTGCTGCTGGTTTGTTGACATGATCAAAGATTTATGGTTTTAGGTGTTTTACGATATCCTTGTAGCAACAAGTGTTATCAAGGAAATTTATAGTTCCAACTATAAAGGGCATCTTGGGAAAAACTAACAGTTGAGTTTGGGTTGGGCTGTTTTTGGTGTCTGAACCCAAACTGATCCTAAATATTTTCCCAATTACAGGCATGTGCCAAAAATCCAGAAGATGGTCCAGCCAATCCGACCAAACCTCACCGGAACCCGAATAGCGTCTCAAATTGTTTGTCCAAACATAATGGTGGACCTGTTGAGCTCCGGTATCCATGCTCTAGGCCCTGTGATGGACATGGGGGCCTATGCACATGTGAAGTGCACATATACCTGAAATGACTTGAGCAAAGTCGGACGCTCCAACATTTAAAAAAACCTCCTCTCGTCACTCCATTAAAATTCCTCCAGCTCACGCTCCCCATTTGCTTGCGCTCGACTCCACACACATGCTCTGTCATAGGCCAGACCTGTGCTGGCCTCAAAAGGCATCATTAATATTTCAAAATGAATCCTGGTTCATAGGAAACCACAAAAGCTTGGACTAATGATGAGAGGAACATGTTCTATGTGAACAGATTCCAGCTACTGCATTCTAAAAAGACCTGAAGTCATTCTGTCTCTCACGGAGGCCAAAAGGAATTTGTTGTCATCTTCTTAAAAATGTCAAAGTACAAACATTCCGAAGATAATAATTGGAATAATAATTCACCGTCGGAATGTCAACCCGAACAATTCAGCACTGCTGTTACACAAAATCTGTTTTTTTATTCTGTTTATGTCCGGCGTATACAGCAATATTTTATGAAGGTCAATAAAAAATAATTCTCCTCATTAAACTCTTGGAGGTCGTTGCTCCTCTCTCTTCACGGAGCACACAACCCGGTGAGAGCTGTCAGGTTCATCAAGCGAGATCAAATTCAAAGTATCTTCACACTAATGGGCTGAGACGGCAACACGTGGAAAGTGATGAGGAGGAAGAAAGTGATACAGACACAGGAGGTTATGTGAGTTTATTTAAAGGACACGTATCTTGCTCATTCTATTTCATAGTTATAATAAGTGTTATTACGTAAAGAGGTTTACAGGCTCTAAAGCTCGGAAAACACATCACTCTCCTCAGATTGCTGCAGCTCCTCTTTTCAGCCTCTGTCTGAAACACTTAGTTTTAGCTCCTGTCTCTTTAAGACCCCCCCCTCCCGATGAAGCCCAGTCTGCTCTGATTGGCCAGCTGGACTTTACCTGGCGTTGCTACACTAGCCGCTGATTTACTGAAGTATCGGCTGGACTCCTGACGAGGAGCTCCCTTCACCGCAAACTGGGCTTTCTATATTCTACATTCACAAAAAAAACTCAATAACACAAAAGAGGAAAGAGACAAACTGAAAAAGAAAAATGTCTCTTTTAAATCTTCGATGCAAATTAATCTCTTCCTCTGAGGAGAGATCATTACATCGTGACTATATGTCCAAATCTGAATTTACTTTGAAAAGACCATACATGTCTCATATTAATGGAAACACGATCTCGGACCCAATCGACAATTGTCGGAAGACGAATTAGCCTCTGGGGGCAACAGTGAAGATTTTGGGGCTTCCAGTGAAGAAAGAAGAAAACTGGGTTTCTTTTATTGTTCAGTCTTTACAGTCTGACTAGTTTCTTTTTGAAAGTTTCTCGACCAAAGCCTGCTTTCAAACTAGAAACAGACACCAGGGGGCTTCTGGCACCAAAATCTCTTTCCTCGCTAAATCTGGTTGTAGAGATTAAGGGAAACGTAACTTTACCTTCACTTTCTGATTTGCCGGTTGGTTTTTACGTCTTTGCTTAGATTTGTGACAAGTCACGCTCACAGATAGATTAATAAACTTCAAACAGATTGTAGATAACACATGGGCCAATGACAAAAGGGCGATTTGTATGTTTGAAAATGCATTTTAAGTCATCAATGGCCATTTAATGTGTGAACATGAAAAGGATGAAATGCATAAACACAGTCTTTCTTCACACCAGCTCACATGTGGTATTTGCGGTTCATGCTCTCTTCTATTTCTGTTATGCTCACAAGGTCACAATCACCACCATCATTAACCCAGTGAACTGTTGACCCGGGAGAGAACATGCAATTCATTCTGTCCTCTTCAAATTATCTGGCAAATTAGCTCTGCCTAAGTTAGGACGAGGCAATTATCTCAATCGTGTGAGAACTCTATTCAGCAACTCGTCTCCATGACTAATACACAGACCTCTAAAGTGCTCGTGTGGCTGTATTTTTAGATGGTCTCCTCTCTTCTTTGTTTCCTTTCTTCATCGTGTCATGTTGAGATATTCTCACCATCATATCTGGGTCTATTTCAGTAAACTCTGCCATGTTTCAGCGCTTTTTTTACGCTTTTATTCAATCTTTTCAAGAGCAAGAAAAGATACAGAATGGGAAATATCCAGGTAATGGGATCAAAACATTTTTCAGAAAGCCGACAGTTCACCTGGGGGGTGAAAAGGTTCCCCGCCTCTGACCTAAAATGTTAATCCTTGATAACACTCTTTCTTTCTTTTCACCAGCCGCACTCAATCTTCCACATTTCCCTTAAATTACTAATTCAGTGAAACCCTCCAGGCTATGCCACCTTGCTCTTTATTCATTCTTACAAGCATTCATCCCCTTGGCTTTCAGTCTCTGCCTGGAACCTTTTACCTTTTCTTCCTCCCGCTGTCTCATTTTTCTCTTCATATTTACTCCATTTTCTCCTTTTCATTTCCAGCGGACCTGCGTAAGAAGAATCATGGCGTGGTGCGGACCATCTATCGTCTGCCTTCCTCTCAGCTCTTTCCCTCCAGCGCTCTCTTTTCTCCTTTTCATTAATTAATGAGAATGATGAATGAATGAATAATGCTTTGACTCTCTTTAACCTCAGTCGCGCAGCACGCCGCTCTGTGTTTGAGAGACAGACTGATTGAAGGTTCGCGTCCTCCTTTAAGCACCACTTCAATGTCGAATGAGAAACGTATAAAAAAAAAGTAATTATAATGACAATATGTCAAAACATATTGACAAAGTGTCATTTCTAATTCAAACGGGATTTTGATTCAGAGCAGCGCTGAGTCATTACTCGGTGAAGGCCTTATTTGGGTTAATCTCTTTACATGCAGCTTCAGTAACAATGACACTGAGTCTTCTTACTGTGCTGCAGTGAATGAAGCAGGAGATAAACTGCAGATAAATCTCTGCCTACGGAAATATGAGTTCAGCGGATTGTCACCCTGTCGCACTTTTACACATCAAATAAAGGTGGAAAAAATGACGCCCTAAAGCAACAACAAAAAATAAATGATACATGTTCTTTACAATGTTGAAAAAGATCAAATATTAAGCAGTACATGTAAAAAGACATAGTTTGATGATGTTGTGAAGCAGCGTGGGATCATGGGAGTGGTTGTGTTCACCCCCCCATTGCTCATGAAAATCTGTGTCGTGTGTGTCGTGACTCGGGTGCACAGACGAGGTCGTGTGTTAAACAGCGATGAATAATCATGATCCACGACGAGTGACCAATACAGGAAGTGGAAGGAACAAACTGGGAGTTACAGCAGAGACGGGCAGAGACACGGGGTAAAGTAGATATGATGGAATTAAAAGACAAACGTTGGGTCACCAGAAATAAAATTGGGGATTTAAAATACATAACATAGGTCTTGTTGCTTTTAGCCAGTTTAATGAAGATTGATAGTATCAGGCGAACGTCTTTAAATTGTTAGGTCAGGGACGTTTTAAGCCCCTCAAACACCATCAGTCATCATCACAAGATAAAGTCTATAAACCCCTCAGACCACTTAGCCACAACACAGTAATAACCAGAAGGGCCAGCAGTCGCCTTATGAAACCACATTTAAATCTGCTGCATCCAGGTTTTTATTTGGAGAGCACACATTCATCATTTCATAGGCCAGATTTTTTTCCCCCATCAAGATCCAGGCATTATTGCTAGGGGGAGAAACATATTTAAAATGCTCCTCGAGCAATGTTGTCCTTTGTGTGGATCCGCCCCCAAATCATGGAAGTTTCATGGAATCAGTTTTTTCAAAATCCTGCTGACAAACAAAGCAACTATGAAACACATAAGTAATAACATAATTTCCTTGCTGTACGTAATAAATAACAAGTCATTCATCTCAAATTCCCTTTTTCTTACCTACATTTATTTGCCATGACTGATTCTTTGAGTACCTTCTGCTCTGATTCCCCAAATTTGGGTATTGAAAAGTATTCTCCTGGTGTTGTCCCCAAAACGTCCCCTCTAGTCCATCCTAGTGCCTTGTTGCTTGTCCAACTGTGAATGCAGTGCAGGTGAACATCCTTTTCGATTCTGTGAACGACATCTGCTGCTGTTCAATGACCACCAGCAAGTTTGTTCCACTGAAAAATTGGGGCCTCCTTGTAAAAGCAGGGTGCCTCACTTCCCACCTCCAGGTCGACAGCACACGACGAGGGCTTGAGGAAGAGCCAGAACTAGAAGCTCCACATCATCGGGTGATATTCTGTTTGTGCCAGGCCGACGTCACGGCGAGTTGAGGGCAGGAGAAGCGGTGAGCAGAGATGAGACCATCCTTGACGGCTGGTAATTGTCTCATTTGTCATGTTTCTCTGTCTGTTTCTGAAGAAGATTGTGAAGCAGGGCAAAGACAAAATAAAAATCCTCCAAACACAAAAACCCGACAGTATATTTGTCTCTTATTGGAAATAAGAGACAAATATAATGTGGTCACAAATCCCTTTTGCCTGAAAAGACGAGTCAAGTACCCAAACTCTAATTAACTATAATTTCAAGTCATGAATTTCTAGTATCAAAGGTCTTTTACCATCCACGCAGACAGTCAGACATCATATTTTTTCGCTTGCAGTTGTTTGAAAGCAGTTCTCTCTCATTTGAGAAGTGTACCTTCTGTTGAGAGCATTTGTGCGCTTGCACTTTCAGCCTCAGCTCACCTTGGTCTCTAAAGACTCGAGACTTCTAAAAATGCTTTTGAAGAAAGGTGAGTTAAACGCATACGGAGGGTGTTAGCGATGTGTCAGAGCCGTGAGCAGTGCGAGACAAGGATGTGTTAAGCAGCAGATTAGTTTATTGACCTTTTTAAACCACGTTCCTCGAGTTTTACTTTGCCCAGAACAGCACCCAGAATTAACCAGGTTATAAAATGTAATCTTACTACTCAAGTAACCTGGAGGACAACTGCTGCTTATGGAAAAATGCGTAATTAGTAACTTGTGACCTCTCGTGTTTGTGTTGATTGGAGAAGAAAATTATTTTGGAGGTGTCGCAAACACACGAGGAGGCTGTTTGCAAGGTGTCAGAGACGGAGACAAGAATCTGTTCGGCAGCAGATTGGTTTTACTCTTAATCCGACATCTGATACCCCGACACTGCCAGCGTTCAATTCTCAGGGCTTGATGTTCGGAGAGACCACAGGCATTACGTTGAATCCAAGTGAAACACGCTCCTAACACCTAAACCCTCTAGTCTCAAACTGCTTTTACCTATAGTTATTTCTAATAATATTTAACAGTTTAACCATAAACCTTAAGCTTTAATTACATTTTTCCTGGGTTTGATTATGGACAATATTATTTAATCCTCCTCGGCTGAAATATTACTATTTGAATTGTTTGACCCCCGAGTGTCGGTATCAATGTTGATCCCTGAAAATCCACATCAGCCGTTCTGTACTGATAAGTGCAATACATCATATTTAGACTGGTAATAACACAGTCGTACTTGCACTGGCTCAATCCGACTAAAATAAGCATATTAACAACATGACCTTGCTTAAAATGGCAGTAGAAGTATAATAAATGTCTGTGGGATTTAATTGTAATGTCTTATTTTACTAATGTTGGAATTCGAGGGTGAAACTGAGTTTTAAAGTTGCATTTTGATTGATTGTGTCTATTCGGGCTCTGCTCCTTAATTTATCTTCCCTTGAAGAGTGAAGACAAAAGAGAGAGTCTGGAGTCTGACTCCAAAAATAGTTCTGTTTAACAAACAGCATGCAACAGTGGACACGACAGCTCCCCCCCCCCCGCTCAGCCATAACTAACAAAGAGTGAAGACTGTGCGCAACTGGAAATCATTCAGGGCGATCACACACCAAATCCCAGCCCCTATCTCACGCCACCCGAGTTACAAGGACCAAATTTAATTTCCAAACACAAAAGCTTTCCGGAGCTTTTGTGATTCATCGCGAGGTGAGGACAGCAAAGCATTAATCTATGACAGACATATTCCTGACAAGCATGTGATCGTATCATTTAACGATCTCGGCCAAAACAAGAGGCGCCTCATTGTTACGCCGACAATCATCGGGACCCTTCGTGAATATGAAATTGAAAAACAATGTTTTCTGTCGCACATTCAAAAAGAATGAACGCAGCTGTGCCCTTGATGAGAGAATATGAATATTCATATTCAGTGGATCCAATCAAAGCTCTGCTCTCATGTGTCCTCACTGTAGGTGAGACTCAGGGAAATTAGTGAAAAGCCACGGAGGTATTATGAGGCCATTAGCGTGCACCTTGAGTCTATTATGTCGTCGTTGGTGTTTTTGATAATTACCACAGACTCCAGTGAAATAGCTTGTATCCGTCTGAGGCCATTAATGGAAACTCAGATTGTCTGAGGAGCAGGAGACGGAAACACAAAGACACTCAGACTTCAAACGCTGGAGGTTGAGGCTGATGTTGAGCTGAGGAGTGACGGGAGTTTATATTTCTAGAGAAAATCTCTTAGAGCTGAACATCTGCTTTCGTCCAACAAATACTCAAAGACGAAGAAAACGTGGAAATTAACTTCAGAATCTTTTTTTTACGCTTCTTCATTGAAATGCTTGACATTTTATTTCTTTATATGTGACAAAGTAACAGCTAAGTGAAGCCAAAGCATCTGGATCACCGCCTAGTGGCTGGCTGCGGTATAGGGCATAACTCCAGCATCCTCCATGTTAGCGGATGGGACATGGACCAAACAAAAAATTCAAAGTACATGACAAATACATTTTCTCTCAAAGATGGTTTCTAACATGTTTGGCCATTCGGCCATTCTTATCAAACTGATGTATGTCCAAGTACTTATCTTTCTGGTTTGGTTTAAAGTAGCTATTTGTTGCTATAGCAACAAGGTGAAACATCATGATTGACAACCCTGATGCTCGCAGTTGGTGGCTCCGTCTTTGGAGACACTTTGGCTTAATTTCCGGATACTGGAAGAAAGTGGAGATGCGTCGTCCTTCTGCATTTAGAGTCTACGGTCTTTACTAAGACCAGTTGCCTGGCAACCGGCTTAGTCTCAAGCATGTTTTTTGCATTTTCTATGAATTACTACTAGAAGGCCGTTTGGAGAGCCCATAGTTCCACCGACAGCCATCTACCTGTCGACCCATGTTAAAGAGCGTTAACCAGATCTGCTCCAAACTTTCTCTTCCACAATTCGTGGAAACCGCAATGAAAACATAACCTTGTTTCCAGAGGCAGTGACGTCTTAGTGATCTTCGCAGGTCCCTATAGGATCTCAAAAGCTAATTTGTCAGTATGCCGTCCAGTGAGCTGACCATACATTGGGCCTGGAAAATCACAGTGGGTATAAAACGCCACACGACTGCTGCCAGTCGTCTTCCTCAAACCTCAAGACTCAACCAAACACCACAAATCACTCAACTGAGAGTAAATGTTGATTCTGCTACTTGGAGCTTATGACCGGTTGATCTGATTATTATTTCAGCATGGAGTGAAGTTCTGTATTTGCACTTGGTGAAGTTTCCCTCAGCATGTTGATGAGATGAGACACAACGTTATCGCAGAACATAAACACTGAGAATGAAATAATGATTTGTTTTTGTACAACTTTTAAAACTGGATGTAAAGTGTGAATACAAACGGTGCTGTTGATAATACTCAGTTCACATGAGGTGCGTTGCTTCATGGACGGTTGTATATATTTGCACGGACATGTAAGGGTGTAACCAAAGACCTTATGGTTTTCTGCACCTCACAGATCAGGTGTCACAAACGTGTGAGAAGAAGCGAGGAGAAATATTTATATCCATTTTTTGAAACATGACCTTCATGAAATCATTCATCATTTTTCTTTTGTGTGTAAAAACATTAATTAATTCCTGGTTCACGTCAGGTTTGAATGTGGCTGTGATGAACCGAGCGTGGTTTGAGATATTGAGGTTCTCTTAAACCTTCGACTCCATCACGAGAGTACAATGCCGAGTAGAGCATTGTGTACAAGTACAAGGACGCAATTACCTTTAATCACCAGGTTTCTCTCAAGGTGACACTGTATTATTTGCTCAAATTACAGTGTGTGTTTCCACACTAAGAAGGTGAAAGGCAAACATACAATTGCAAATCACTGCGAGAGACCAAAGGTAATGTGGAAATAATCCTGTAAAGACTGTAACAGGCCAGCAGATACTGTACATGCTTTTATCTCCAGTGAAATGAACTACTAGTTTTATCAGGACTTCCTAAAGAGACAATCCGGTCAGTCTACGACTCATCCAAAATTCAGCTGCAAGAGTTTAAACCAAATTTTTAAAAAGACACATCACCCGTAAGCCACTAAAACAGATTTTAAAGTTTTTCAAATCTCTTAACAGAGCTCCTCCCACATACATAACAGAAATATGACCCTGTGAGACCCCTGAGATCAGTGGGGAGTTGTCTGCTCGTGGTACCGAGGTTCAAATCTAATGGAGAAGCAGCTTTAAGTCATTATTCAGTACAGCACTGGAACCCCGACGATCTTAGGACCACCCGATCTATTTCAACTGTCAAAACCAGGTTGGAAACATCAATGTCATTGTTGTAATTCATTCTATTTTTTATTTTTATTACTCTACACAGTTCTCTCTATTTTATTCTTATTCAGTTTTCCTCTGAAGTTATTTGTTCATTTTAATAAAGATTAGATTTTCTTTTACCTCTTTGAATCTTTTTATCTCTTTTATACCACTCTTTTAAATCTTGAAAATAGTTTTAAAATTTAAGATTTTGAATTGTTTTCTTTAAATTCTGTCCCTGTACAGCCTTGAATCCACCTCTGTGTATTAAAAGTTGATTTTACAAAATAAAATTGCCTTGCCTTGTACAAACCAAGGTTTCTTACCTTTTTATTGACTATTATTCTCTATATACACGGATGTCCATCTTTATACATTTTACATTTTTCCAATTTCATGATTCACTCACAGTGATATCCCGGTCCGACTCTTCATTTGAGTATGTATGGAGGTATGGAAACAAGACGGCAAATTTCATCAAAATGTAATCTGTGTGCTGCCTGGGAGTTGGAGTTGGACCCAACACTGTGAGTTTTGACCTAGAAAATCTGCCCGTATACCCGGAAAAATCATTCCAGCTGGTGCAATAACCGTCCTCTCTGCTGGGTCTTTTCAAATCTCTACCCCCCCCCTTTATCCATTGATTCTCCGTGGGGCCATTCAACTCTCTGCAATTTCATATTAGGTAACTTAGAATCTTTCAAGTCCTGTTTATTGCTATGGGAGAAAAAAAACTACCCTGTCAGCTTTAATGTAGCAACTTGCACAGCACAGGGGGCGGGGGGGTGAAAGCTGAAATTAACTAAGAGTTACCAACCGTTAAAAATATGCATTAAGTTCATTTTTACCCACATTGGGTGAATACTGGATCTGCTCCCATCTCCAACCTCATGTTTATTTCCCTTTGTTATTTCATATATATATATATATATTATCTAGTTTCTAGGAAGCAGGATCTGCTGGATTCATGCACAACCACTGCCAAGTAATTCTGTATTATGACAGTAGAGCTAATTCACAAGTTTGACCTATTGGGAAAATAATTAATTGTTTATTGCACAGATATGTATAAACATTAATACGATCTGATAATTGTTCTCTTCAGTCGACTGTTTGTTGTCATACTGTACAATCTGTAGTTTAATTTGCACATTATGATTTGTTTTTGTCCCAAACTTGAATATCCAGCAGTGAGATTACTCAGAAGATTGACTATTCTGGCAATATTTCTGTTTCTTTCTTTCTTGGCATAATGTATTGCATTATTAAATAGGTTGACGATGGGTGGCCGCATCGGTCCATTTGTCGAGCAGGGGCCTCAAATTCTGTCTCTCTTTTCAACCCATGTTGTAGATGAAAATGGAAACGTCCACTTCTTTCACTTAGTAAATAAAAATAGTTAATGTCAGACAGTAATAGCAACATTTTATGAACAGTTTTGTTAATTTTTACTTGTCAATCTTCATGATGCTTGTATATAACCGAATATTGTTGCTTCAACTTGTAAATAACTCTGATGTTCGTCCAACTTGTGCAGGACGTGACGCAGCATTGCCCACGAGCCCCTGTTCCTTCTGCAGAGTGATAACCGGTGTCCCATGCTGTGAAATGGCCTCCTCCAGTTTTCCTTTTCACTCACTTCTTCCCCTCCTCAGTATCTCCTCACACCAGTGTGATGTCCAGCATGTGGTAACCTAGAACTTTCCACTCCTCACGCCACAATGCGACCAGACTGCCAAACGGTATTCTGCTGTCTCTTTCCCAAACAGTGCTCCAGCCCCTTGGCGACTGAGTGATCAAACAGCAAACAGGAAAACCTCTACTGGCAGAGAGAGCCTGTCTTTGCTTGAGGCTCAGGAAGTCGTGGGGTTAGACCTCGGCCCTTTACACTAAGGTTGTTATATGCTTACTTTGCATCACGTAGCCAGAGTGAGAACATTGCTCAGGACGATCTTGGACTGACTTGGCTGAGTCCGGACATTTCCTTTCCCAGGATGAAGACAAGCTTGAGTGATGATCTGGATCGCCGGTTTAAATCTGTTCCTAAGTGTTCCCAAGTACCAGATCCCCATGTCTAACATAAAGCAGCTCTGATACATCGCCTTTAACGAGTGGCTCTGAGCCTGTAGCAGGTGATCTTTCCCTCAAGCCGACGCTTTGACTCTAATGGTTGTGGCAGTTTGACCTTCTGTGGCCTCTTCACCCAAGAGAGGATGACAGTTTGGAACAGGACTGAAAATGTCACTCCGGTGACTCCCTGGGCTCAGACCACCGGGACTGACTCGTACACAGATTCGAAACGTACGGGGTGATGTACAGTAGAGCAGAAGCAAGAAGGACCATCTGTGCTCACCGTTGAATTTGTGCAAGCAGTTGTTGGAGGTTGCGGACGAGCTTGTTCATTAAAATTCAACACCTAAAGCTTCAATAGATAACAGTAACACTGAAATGCCTGAAAAGAATAATCCCGGCTGTGCTTTCTCAGCCGAATCAAAGGATATTTAAAACGTTGCGACTTTAAACTGAAGTACAGTTAACTCAGTCACTGCCAAGGCAAAGAGATAAGCATGGTGTCTATGACCAAAGGCTGTAGATTTGAGTTACAGCATCAGGAGTAAGTTTCGTAAAGTTAGGGTTTGTGTTCAAAAGACGAGGTCATAGTTCGGGAGAAACAAAAGGCAGGTTGGTGCAGAGGACGTGGACTCAGGAGTTTTATTCGTCCCCTCCGGTAGCTTCAACTTTCCTGGCACAGCAACTAAAGGGAGAATATCTGTTGAGAAGTTGATTTAATCTTTTAAAAGTGCCGATAGAAACATAAACGTTTCGAGCGAAAGGATATTCCCCCGCGGAGTGCGTTGTAGAGTTTGCTCCCGCGGGTGAGTTTCCTGACACGTCACCGATAGACAGGATATCGTCACCGCCGAGCAGAACAGGAATCAGGTGCGGGTTATTGGTACGGCAGGTTCAATGGTTTCCCCCTACGACCTCTGTATGTTTGACTGCAGCAAAAGTCGATGAAAGGCTCCAGCGTTCTCCTCCACCGTACGTCTGCATGAATAATGAGGTAAGTCAAGAAGGCTGGGGTACGACTCGCAGGGGAAGATTAGGAAACGAGACAAAAAGCCTCCTCTTCCGAGGGAGAAATCTTACTCTTGTTCAATCTGCCCGCATTACCTTGCACTGTTACCCGATATAAAGAGACACACAATGCTGGTCAGTGTTAACGTGGCGGCGAACAGGGAATGAGAGAAAGGACAGCAGCCGGTAAGAGGGGGGGCAGGGGGGTGGGGAGAGTGTGATTGAGCCACTGAAGTGATTGTCTCTTAACCAATCCTGATTAAAAACTGATGAATCAAGTACCGTCTTCACCAGACAGACAGAGGACATCCATATTACATTCAGTGTTAATGAAAAAAATTAGGGGGGGCATTTGCAAAATTCAGATCCCAGATACCGAATTAACCGATCTGTCACTGTCAGTTCACAGACCTCAGTGTAGCGGTTAATTCACACCTGAGTTCATATTCGTTTCATTTATCCCTCAAACTTTTTTAATTTCATTTGAATGTCAAATACAGAATTACATTTTTATGCACTTTTAAAAATCCTCTCTTATTAGAAGCAGTTGCTGCCAGGATTGTGTTAGAAGGCAATTTGTTTTTTGAGGTAAGAAACACTGGCCTCAAGTTGTTATTCTAACAGTGCACAAGTTGGATTGGATTGGAATGGATTGGTCTCTGATGGCTTATGTCAATTTGGTGACAAGTCTTTTGTTTGGGGAACAAGTTTGTTCATAAAAACGTCTGCATACCATAATTTTCTTCAAAATGTGTTTGCTTTTGCAAATCCTGTAGATTTGATATTTGATATTTGAACTCAGCAGCAAAACGAAAGCTCCTCCCTCAAATCCATGGACAAGCATTGTTGAAGCAATAAAAACAATGTCGAAATTCATCGTGTCTTAGTCCGGAGATATTCTCGTTTTTAGTCACACTTGGTTCAGACAGACAGAAGTGTTGTGAGCTTTATTGTTCACATACTTGTTGTGTAGTTTACGTGTACAATGTATGTCACTGTAGTATTCCAGGGCTCCACACAACTCAAACCCTATAGCTCTTGTAGTTTGCCTTTCTGTAAATAAAATACGACTGGAGGAGTTTAACATTTGGTAACTTCTGAGATCACGGCAGAATAATTGATCACAACACCATCATAGATCATATGTGAGGCGCTTAAACAAGGGAATAGTGTTCATGTGCAAGAATATGTTCTTGCACATGAACACATTAATTTACGAGGACATGCACAACCCAACAGATGCAGGATACGTGAGGCAGCCATCAAGCTCTGCATATACGTAGTTTTAAAAAGTATCTCTGGCCAGAGTTACTTGATTGGACAAGATTAGATTATGAGAGAACCATAGGTTTATAACTATGCTAACAAAGCCTATCATTTCAAATTACGTATAAATCGAATAAATCTCACTGGGTTAGCAAGCTTGTGTTTTTACGTCTCTGTTGCTATGAAACCCCGACCTTATAGACGTAAGACACCGTCTGTCAACCTTAACCATGTGTTTATTATTGTCACCAAGGCAGCAAAGCTTCTTTAACCCTTAACAATTGAGTCTACTTATCTTAAACCAAGATGTTTCCCTAAACCGAACCCTTGAAACCAAACATTTATCTCCCAGTCAAAGCACCCGGACAGACGATTAGAGGACAATCAGTCACTTGTAGCTTTTGTTTGGCTCCAAAGGAAATACAGCTCAATGTGTTTGGGTCAATTTGTCAAAAACTAATCCTCTAATTTGTCAGATTGTGTCAGAAACAACAAAAGAAGGAAATAAATTCTGAGTGCTGGCTACAGCTGTGGTTCAACGAATAATAAACCACCGTGGCTCTGATTAAATCATTTTCCCTGGCAACAATCTAAGTGTCTAAACAGGCTTCAGGGGGTTAATTGGTCTTTGGACGACATAATCACACTCTGATACGAGGGCACCTAGAGTCCCCGACAGCAATGTCCCATTTGCTGTTTTTCATTTCACAGTCTTTTAATTCTGACCTCTCTGAACTCCCAGAGCCGGAAACAAAGAGCATGTTGAATGTAAACACTGTGGAGACATGTCGAAGCGTCCCGAGGGAGACGGAGCGAAACGCTGCCAGGCACATGTGCATGTGTGGGCTCTTTATTTCCAAAGACTCGGAAGACGTCGAGGACAAAGTGCTCAGCTTCCTCCTCCCCTCTCATGTGGGACGTATAAAGTGACCAGCAGCATGTAGTGCAGCGCACAAACCCGATATTCCCCTCATAAATCTCTTGCTCTCTTAATAGAGACAAAGTGCAAGTGAGCATCTGGGTCGAAAAATCCCGTTGAAAAAAGTGGGAAATTAGTTTCCTCTTGCCGCTCGGATGCTCCCCTAGTTGGAGGATCAATTCTTCGTGCAAGCAAATAATCCTTTTTTCCATTTCACCCCCTTGTGTTTCACTGGGGCACAACAGTTTGAAATTGCTCTGCGGCTTTGACATGCAGGACTGTAAATGTCAGATTTAGTATGTGAGAGTTTTTCAGGTGGGTGCAGCAGAGAGGAGGCGGACCTGGACTGTTCTTGTTCAACAGTGGGCAGCAGAAAAAAACCTCTTCTCCTCTTGTTTGGTGAGATTCTCCCTCTTCTCCCACACAAATACATCTCACCTGTTTTATTTTTATTTACCAGTGCACTAAACATTGGCACTTTGCAAAATCGTCCTCCTGATCCTCCACCGAGAGACAACGGAAAGATCCGACCTGCTCACGTGCACTGAAGAACCCAGATCCCACTTTGAAGCGTGCACGTTTTCCGCCAGCACCTCTTGTCTTTCAGATTATCCGACAATCCGTACATATTTGTTTTTTTTGCGGGCGCCACAAATCAAAACGACCTGTCCCCGGAAGTCGCTGCAGCTGAAAGAGAAGAGGGTGGGTGTGATTTATTTCTGGGGGATTGGCATAGAAAAAGAAAAAAGGTGTTTTTAAAGAGAGGAGGAGATGAACACGAGTCTCGGTTCAGTGGTTTAACTGAAGACACATAACGCCCCTTGTATAACCATTTTTTTTTTAACTTTATTGCATCGTCATGGCGACTGCTGAGGTAAGCAATTGATCTCATTAAAGCAGGAGCTCGGGCTGACAACAGTTTGGGAAGTTATCCTTGAGAAACAGAAACAGCAGCCGCGGAATGCTAACTCGGGCCCCCTGACACAAGCTACGGCTTTTAGGCAAATTCCACTTTTATTCCCCGACCATTGTATCCGGCTTCATTAGCATGATAATGGGATTCAGAGGGGAAACCTACAATGTGGCAGGGAGACCTTGATACCCTGTGCGATGAGCCAGCAATTCATATTTGTAAGATCCTGAAATTCCCAGCATGCATTTTTTTTTTTAATGCAAGTTGGTTTTAATCCAGGATGCTTTAAATTCGGGTAAAATGCCGAAACCCAAAAAAGAAATATAACAAATAATAATAATCTCGCGCATTTCTGCTGCATGGAGGCTCCGGAGCTGCTGACAGAGGTGTTGCCTTTGCAAATAACCATTAATAATTGACATTATACACTTAGGCCTAATCTAGATTTTGTTTTGATTTGATGACATTTCTAACACGTGATGGATGGACACAAACTGAAAGCATACAAATATCAAGACCAATAACCAAGAACTTTTGGCAATAAGGTCTGATGCCAGTGTCATTGTGCCGTAAAGAAATTAAACACTATATGTCTTATAACTGTGTAAACACATTCATCGTGCTGGTCTCCTCATCACTCCAACCAGGCTCCACCCATCGCTTGAATGTTGCTGGGAAGGTGTCTGACCCACAACATCTCCTGCTGCGTTTTTCAAAAACCAACCTCAGAAAATTTCCGGAGTTCATGTCTGAAAACAGCTTCACCACACATGTCACAAATGCTATCATGCAAATGTGGTGTATGTTAAAGGAAAATGTCTTAAAATTCTCCATTTCCATTTCCTACAATCATAAAAACACTGTCCTCCATGTTGGGACTCAAACCGTGATGTTGCTGCTCTGTGAAGTGGAAGCTCTGCCACGGGAAACATCAGGATGCTTTGTGAGTGTATGAAAAAGAAGAAGCAAGTTCAGTGTTTGCTTTGTTTGTTGAAAGCGAAATGAAAAAAAAAAGCTTATTTGCTTCCTTGTTGAGAGTTAGATGAGCGACTGTGTGTTAAAGCTGCAGCTGGTCAGTTTAGCTTCGCAGGAAAAAAACTGAAACTGCTCGTCTGGGACCAAATCCGACCCATAAAACGGTGAATGGACGAAATAAATGAAATGCAACACGTCAATTAGTGAACTTTAAACCTGCAGGTAAGCAGATTTTACTGCCATTAGTCGGAGCCCGGCTCGCTGTTACCCAGATGTTTCCAGTTGTTAAGCTGAGTGGCTGATGGCTGCAGCCTCATTCACCAACATACAGACCTGAGTCCTCTCATCCAACCCTCCACCAGAAAGGGAATCAGCATTTCTCTCCAACTGATAAACTGATTCAGTCGCCTGCATCACATCCTCTCTTCCTCAGTATGAAGACAACACGATTCACCTCCTGAGTCGTTTCCACTCAGACTTTCTAAAATGTGAGCATTTTAAATGTGAGCAGTGAGATAAGGGCACAGAAAACCTGCAGCTAGTAAAGTAATTATAAGGATATTCAGGTTATAGACTTTCCCAGAAGTGATGATGAGCAGGATAGTGCAGCAAAGGTACTCGCAGTGTTTTTAAATATTGGAATTAATCGTAAAATTGATTCCAGTCTTTTTGTTTTCGTGCATTACAAAACTCTGAACATTGTATTTTGTGCTCTGACATTTCTGTCTGTGGCAGAGTTGTATCCAAGATGTCCAGGGCCCACGGGAAAGTGAGGAGGGCAGCACAGTTAGAGGTGTTATTGTCACCTCTGACAGCTGCACACACATAATGTCACCAATCTCGACCCCCGTTTCAGCTGAGCCACCAAGTCCAGCATTTTGTTGAAGCGTATTTTTTGTGCTTTTTTTCCAAATCAAGCTGTGCATTGCACACAGCATCTTGTGACATTTGAAAATACCAAATGTCACGAGGGGCTGGTAACCGTATGTCAGCTGCTCTATATTTTAAGTTCAATATGCCTGGACGACACGTTCACTGAGAGACCTGTGAAATAACAATACGGACGCATCCAGTTTATTTTATCAGGCACTGAATTTAGTGTTTGAATTTACTTTTTTTTTTTTTTTTAAATGAGAGACATATTTTGGCGTTTTCTGCCAAAACTCTGGCTGCTGTGTGTTTCAGCTGCTAATCTGAATATTAACTACGCTGACAGGCAGTTCAGTGCAGTGGATGGATGCCAGAGAGACCTCATCAAGTTTGCACAGGAGATGTTTATATAACTGCACGTAACGCTTCAGATACCTTCTGGAAATAACAGCTTGCCTGCAATCAGAGCTTAAAGCTACCTTGACAATATCAACCGTCTGGGACTTCAGCGCTTCCTCCTCATTTAATGTTGTTGACACATGAGGAGCGAAATAAAAAAATAAATAAAAAAACTCATAATTTTTAGAGTGCTCTCATGAGCTGTGGAATTAGAAGTAAACACAGTTTACCGACTGAGAGTTTCCGAGGCGTCTCACAAATTTGTCCTGTGATATTAAGATAAAGTACTTTATTTTTCAGTATTAACAAGTTTTTGGTTTACATGTAAATATCCGTATTATTCTGAGGCCTTGGGGAATAATTCCGGGTGAATCTGCAGCACATGATCAGGATAGTTTAGTAGTTTGAACCACTGATCCCAGTCCATGTGTTAGTGGAACTGCTGGTAGTGATAATAGTTAATAAGTTGAGTTTTGAACACATTCGGTTGTTCACATGCTGAATCTACATCTCACTACGGGGAAAAAACTGATTCTTCAGTTCAGGATCCTGCCGAGTTAGTCGAGCCTCAACTGGTGCAGGTCCACAACCAGTCTCCACTCACTGCGGCTCAACCTCTGCCCTTGAATGTTGAATGATATTGATATATTGATAAAAAACGGAGTTATTGATGAGTGCCTAATCAAATCAGCTAAGTAAAGTGTAATTATTATTATTATTTTGTTCTATTTTGGTGTTATAATTGTTTAAAACTGGGAAATGTGTGATATATATTCATAAAAGAGTTTTTTATAATTGATTAGCCTGCACCGCACTGCAGCAACAACACAAGCATCGACCCGAGTATTGTTTTTTTAAACACAGACACACTGTAATGAAGCTTTTATGAATGGTGATTACAGATTAATGCTTCGTTAGACATGAAGCATAAGTCAGTTATGAGTAGAAGTTGTAAACGGCTCTCAGACAAAAGTGACAAGTCATTTTTACAGGCAAGCTGCCGTCTCTTTTACTCCTCGCTGCAACTACGAGATTCAATCAGGGCCGAGACTCGGAGAACCAAAGCCTCGACTCAAAGCATTGTAGTGTGAGTGGAGTTTCTCTGGGGAGATCTGTAAAAAATGGCTCAGGTCGGCCGCCTGAGCTTTTGCTGCAGAGCCACAGGCTGATTGGCGCGCTCACTGCAGAGTTAGCAGCTAATGATGTACACGCATGTAGACCGAGTGCCAGATGCACCAGACTCGACGGCACTTTGGTGTGACTCAGGAAAACACACACACACACACATACACACACGTCTAGCAGCCAGGAACAGCTTGTTTGATTTGTGAGGGTTCTGTGTCTGTGCAGGTTTGACTGATCCGTGCACATCCACGATTTCCACGTGTGTGTGTGTTCTTACAGGTTTATTTGCAACTGTTGTCGTGCAGGGGATCTCTAGTGCAACAGCCTGACAGTTGTGTACACACGTTTCTAGTTGAGTTGTTATCCTGAGTGAGGCAGTGGGAGCTCTCACGGCCTCGGATTGAAATAACAGATGCATCTCATATATCCTATTAAATCCACATTCAGGTAAACTGATCTTCTTCTCACGTCCGATAGGTTGAGACAGATCTTTGTAATATAAATAACAAAGGCTTCTATTACTATAATCAAATATCATTGAATTAGCTGGAAATCATACCTGCCATGTTATGTAGTTTCTTAGCAACCACGTTGGTTGGCAACATTAATAAATAGGGTTTGGTAATTGAGTATTGTACTTATTTAAAAATAAATGCTTGAACATTATTATCTACTGATTTATCTGTCTATTATATCTTAATTCAGACGGACAGTATATATTAATGCATTTTAAAACTACACCATTATATCTGACATGTCTGCCCAACATTCTGTTTAAGTGAACAAACCTACCAAGTTAAAGATATGTATTTATTTAATATTCTTTTAGGAATATCAGTTGGCCAAACACGTACGTAGCTGATGTAGCTGTAACTGATAATATCACTCAGACACACGCTGATATTAAAAAGTTACTAACAACCATGAACTGTTGTCCCTCCTTTTGACTCGAGGCTATTTCCTGCATGATGCATCAAACCTTCAATTCACGAAGCCTCTAGAGCAACGTCAAGTCTTCTCGCTTCTACTTGCACCTGAATTTCTTTTTGCTAATGGTTTAAAGTCACTTTCTGCAGCTTTAAGTTCTTACACAAATGTTTATCATAGACTTTATAATGACATTATACAAAGGGAAGGTATAATCACAGGATTCCTTCACCTTGCACGTTGACCTGTAAAGAACACGTATTTTTGAATCGTGTGCCGTTGTCCTTCCTGTATCCACCCCCCAGCTCAGCATGCGCCTCACCTGCTCCTCGCCTGTCCAAACGTAAACAGGCCATCTGTTTGTCCCCTTGTCAGCTCCGTGTCCTGTGTCACTGCACTTGTGCGTCTTCAGCGCCGCTTCCACCACAATTGTTAGTTCTACTCCGCTGACGCTGAGCATTCCTTCACACCCAGTGCTTCTTCTTCAGAGAACCGTGTCTGCCGGGACGCCGCGGAGTCAATGAACTGCGACAAGAGGAGGAGGATGTGCACGGCAGCGGTGTTGGATCAACAACAGGGACAAGAAGACAAAGTGGGGACTGAATTTGCTGCCAAGTACCTTCTTCAGCCAGAGTTTGAAACAAAGGAGAAGAGGAACAATTGTACGTTCACTGTACCAACACATTTCTGTGCAGATTTGGATTAAGGGGAAGTTGCAAGAATTTTTTTTTTCACTTTCTTTAACATAAAGAGACTGATATCTTAATTTGGTACAATTTTGGTGACGATCCAAATCCAAATCCAGATCTTGCAGTGTTTAAATGGGACTGAGGTATGTTCTATACTGAGTGCCACTCTGGTTTCCTCTGACAAGGAGGTTATGTCTTGTTTGTTTGTCTGTCTGTAGGATAGCGAGCAGGATTATCCAACAACTCCTGGAATCATTACCAGGAAACTTGGTAGAAGGATATTTCATTCTCAGAAATGGGTCTCGATGACAAAACTCAGGTGTAGGGGACTGATCTCTATGAGTGTTGAGAATTAGAGAATTTAAATGCATCTAAAACTACTTGCTCTGCTGTGACGGTGAGTTTGCACGTTTGCCTATACGACCATTATGTTTTTAATTGATAGACATGGAGCTGAAACTGCATTTGCTGTATTTGTGTTCCACTTTGCGACTGTTGGCTTAAAACCTTGTGGGTTTTATAACTTTGTTTTTCTCCTGCTCTGTTGACTTGGAAACAGTATTGACGGTGCTGCGCAAAGGTAAAGACATAAAGAGCGTGTTGATTATGCTGATATGATTTCGGTTTAACGATCAGCGGGTAAACCCTGCGTTTTTTAAATTATCTAAAAAGCTCTTTTACCTTCCACCTGTTGGATGGATCCACATATTAATTTATTTAAATGGTTGTTTTCACTTAAACCTGCTGAACTGTGCGTCCTCTCTGACCCTGAGTGTCTGAGTCACACAGATACCTGCCAACGCCAAACACATTAAATTAACTACGCTAGTTTTTAAATGCCCCATTTTAAACCGCTGTTGTTGTAAAAACCCTCAAAAACTCTCGGTGAGGAGACAGTGACGGCGGCGCTGTCCTTGTCTCTGTCTCTGCTAATGTCGTTTTCATTTTTTACGGACCGGTGAGTCATCATGGAGATAAATGAATGAAATAATCAATGATGACAAATGCAATCACTCAAGTTTTATGCAATATTCATGCAACACGCTTGTATCAGATTTATTTACTGCTCATTACACAATGACCTAATAAATTGTACATGAAAAGAAGAAAATGGTGCATTTATTTATTGTTTTTCTGTTTAGTTCTTCCTATGATTAGCAACATCACGAGGTAGTGATACTAAATGTGGTCTGTAGTGTTTGTTGTTATTCCATTTTGTGTGTTGCATTGATGTTTCCAGTCTGTGAGGAGAGATAACTGTTCACTGGTTTTCCCTGTGAACTGGGGGAATTTGCAGCTGAACTCCCAGTGAACTGTAATGATTTTGGTACCAGGACGGCCCCCGGACATGTCTGACTCCCCGGGCACTATACCCACTGAACTCGTTCCGCCAACATGACTCCTGCCCTGTAAAAGCAACGGAGGCAACGAACAGAGGGACACTATGTATGTAAAGCATCAGCTTAAACCGCCACCGGTGGGTTTAGATGTGTCCTCCGCTGTGCAGCTCGTGAGCAGCCACAATGGCCACACACATCCCCCTGCACTGGACACCGCCACCCCCGAATCGCAGCCATTTCCCACTGACCCCGAGTTGTAAATCGAGCAGGAGGATGATGGTGATAACGCCGGAATGGAAGAGGAGAGTAAAAAGAGAGGGAGCCTGGGAATAACAGGGGGAGATTTCACTGATAGAACAGAGGGAGTCAGGTGCGCGTTGGAAAACGGAGGGAGACGATGTTTGCGGTGTAATCTGGTCGAACGCGGCTGAGCCCGGAAAATCCTCTGTCTCTTCTGTGAGAGAGCGCTGCAGGGCCGGCGAGCTACCGGGCTTTGGAGATAAAAATATGTGTGTGTGTGCTCATGTGCGAGCCCACGCTTTATACATACCTTAGTACACGGCCCCTGTGAGTGTGAGTCGGTGTGTGTGTGTGTGTTTTCTCTGTGTGCGTTAGAGACAGCAGCACCCAGACAGGAAATTGTTGCTCATATCAGTGGTCGGCCAATGGCTCCGGTGAAGGAGGAGGGAGCGAGGCGATGCACGGCTGCCTCGCTGTCCCCTCAGCACAGAGTCCTGGCAGCCCATCAGAGGCAAACAGATAAGGACTCACGCATGCTTCATGTGAACTGGCAGTGGGCTGTTCAGAGACAGATGCTCCGGCCCGGTGGGAGGAGTGGACATCGCGCTCTCTCCGTCTCCTGTCTCCCTCAATTTCCTACAGCAGGATGTTGATTTACACCAAAAGTAGCATCTTCCAATTTGTTTGAATAATGCATCTTTTCCTTTTTCCTGCCACCTCCCCTCGTTTTTCACATCGTGACAAACTACTGCACAGGAAAGGGAAACAAGCTCCTACGACAGCAGGGAGGTCACATACAAAGGCCCGGGAGCTCAAAATAGATGAGCGTCGGACTGTTTGCCATTAAAACTAATGGCTTTAATTACTTTCAGAGCGTAATGCCATCCATTATCTAGCAAATGTAGGTGCTGGAAAATAGATTTTGGAGCAGAAAGGACCATTCGGTTATATCAAAATCCAACCTGGGTGGAGAATCACCATCTTTTTGATATCATCCTGTTCTCAGAAGATAATATTCCCACACCATTACAAGACAAACAGGGTCTTCTTTAAATGTCAGTATTATATTATTATAAAAGTATTTTGTTATTTCTGTTAAAGCCTGAGTGGAAAAACAGAAAATAGATTATTTTTACTGCAGATCTCTGCAGGATTGTCTATAATGACGAATGGGAAATTTAGTTTGCCAATTAAAATGATTAAAAAGCTGACATATTCAGTAGTAATACAACCTCATACGTGAAATTTGAATGATGAGCAAGAAGAAGACCTGCAGAAAAACATCTCCATGAACCAAATGGACCCTGAGATACACGACTCCCTGCTGTGAGGGTCAAAGAGGTTCGATTCCTCTTTAAAGGCAAAATAAAATAAACTACACAGTCAGGTGGTTTACTGTGAAGTTTCTGAACACGCTGCATGTAGGTCTGGAGCTAATGGAACTAATGGTGCTTGCGCTGTTATGAATAAATATGATGATGTTTTTCAAAGTGAATAAGAAGGAATATGATGCTTTTTGGAGTTTTTCTTTCCTCTAGCGTGATATGTATATTTTATTGTGAATGTAAAATGTCAGCAAAGTTAAAATGTCCAAATACTATAAATGTTTAATACCACTCTGTATTACTTTGGATTAAATAGACTCTCACCGAGTTGCTGAGCTGTAACCGCTTTTGATAAATATCATTTTTGTTTGTCTCAGTAAAACAGCATGTGTTCAACTACGCAGCAGTAAACCTACGTAAGCTTTAACACAGATTTAAGAATATAATTAATAATCAATTTTAAAAACCTGAAAGTACAAAACACAATTTATTTCTGTGGCATAAAAAACAAACATAACATTTTTATTTCAAGGGATCGTCCCAAACTGTTCGCTGTTTGAATATCAAGGGCATGTCTCCGTGGAAACAGACTTGTTTCATTTACTGCACAGGCTTTGTGACCAAATGCCGTTTACACATTTTTTACTTTTTGCCAAATGTTCGGGACAAAGAATGTTGGAAAGCTTGTACTCGTGTTGGCGGGCGAGATTACACTGTTCATCACTGTCTGCAGAGAAACAAATCCAGACCTGCATTAACACATGTGAGCAAAATGAAACGAAAGAAAATCTAAATTACTCGAGACGGTGAATCCCCAAGAAAACACAGAAGGGAGCTGGAAAGGTGTCCGACTAAATTAACAGATGAGCTTTGGATGAGCCTCTCCGTTTGTAAATAAATCATGAAGCTCTGTTTGCTCTATTTAGACAGAAAGCTCACTCAGGCGTGCAGCACGTAGGATTGATAATCCAGCAACAATGAGGAGTGTGATACTGTACACTCATACAGTCACGTGATTTAACAGACATATAGATCATAGATAAAAACTGTAGCATAGGTCATTAACCATGTTAGTAGATGGGACCAAACTTTACATTAAATGCCAAATCAATTTGTCCCATATATGGCTTCTATCATTTAAAGTAGTTTTTATGTTCAAGCGATATTTAATGCTTTAAAAACCGAGTGAAACATCGTGATTAACGCCTGAAACTGAAACTCGCATGGTGGAAAGCATCTATTGGCGAAATTAGAAATTGAGATTCTGGCCACAAATGTGCAAGATGGCAGCGTTTGTAATTGGGATATATTTTGGCTTAATTACTGGATAGTGGGAGGAAACGGAGACAGTCGATGATACAGATGGCGACTTGAAAAAAACAACAAATAGTTTCTAGAGTAACTCCATCACAGACTCAGAAAGTGTTAGTTCTACACTGGCGGCGCACACACACACACACACACACTGTTCTTATCAACGGTTGCAGAAATATGTTTCCTGTGAGGTTGGTGTGGACCGGTTATTTATGCATTTGAATAAATAAAAAATGTTTGCGGGTGGTGAAGCTGCCGGGGCAACGTCACACTCCACCAGTAAAGCTCCTTGTTGGCAGATGAAACGAGGCAGCTTGCAACACCATGTGTATCGGGGAGAGGCACAGGAAGTCTGCAGCTCCGCTCAGGCCAACACGACAGTAAGTTATGACAATTGAGTGTGCGCACGGGGGGGAATTTGAAATTCGGATTCAGGAGGAAAAAAGGGGAACAATTAAAAAGTCATCAAATAAAATGCTTTGTTGTCAGACACCTATGTACAGGAGCTATATTTAGTTTAGTTTCCATATTTTAAACCATTCCACAAAAAAAATCACACAACAACCACCTTTACTGGGAATAAAAACTTTAGCTGTTTTCTTTGTCGATTTTTCTTCATATCAATCTTTGAAAATTCACTTAAACTGTTTTGCTCTTTATTCTCAGTGTTAAAATTGTTAAAATTCTCTCGTCTTGCAACCTTGACGACATAGTTTGTGTTGGTTGATTCGTTTTAAATAAATCGTCACGATCGCTGCATTTGAAAACCGCTGAATCGACCTTTACCTCTAACGTGATCCAGTGTTTTAAAGCCAATTGTTGTGATGATTTCAAAAACATGTTTTTAAATTATGTGTATGTATCAATAGCTGCTAAATGGGTTCTTGTCCAATGGCTGCGATGCTCAGACTATTCCCTTGTTTGGACGACTGAGCCTTGCAAACATGCCCGTGAGGTTAAAACAACACCATTAAAAGTTATCGACGTCTCCAGTCAAACACTTGAGAAACACCTGCGTGTACACATTAAATATTGATTTAGCTTTTATTTCCGAGGTGTCATTACATCATTATCTGTGAGGACACATCGGAAGATGAACACTGGACCGAGAGATGAAGATTTCTTTTAAATTCAAACACTTACACTTGATAAAAGCAACATCGACGATATAAGTGATAATTCTGAAAGCTGTGTTTGGTGAATTTTAATCAACAATCAGTTTCCTGCATGTTTTATACATGTTTTTTTTCCGTATTAGTGAAATACAGAATGTTTTCTGGTGATTCAAGGATTTTGATAAATACTAAATTATATATTATTACTGGAATTTTTCACACAATGGAGCCATTCAGTTTATTTGAGCTTTGCAAACGGAAAGAAACAAGTGTTTATAAGATGTTATCCCCCAGTTAAAGTCTGCTGTGTCCCCGGTGGAGCAGAGAAACGATGAGCTGCAGAAGAAATGTCAGGAGCCGAACTGGATGTTGAGTGACGGCCACGACCTTGACATTATTCCGTTGCCTGTATCACTTCCTACAAAGTCGCCTCCAACCTATTTAAATCACGGGGCTAATTCGGGCCGATGTCACTTTCACTGCCCTGTCATTGTTTGTGGATCAGCCGGCAGTTATTGCCTTCTCACTTACTTACTGCCCAATTAGTGTTCTGGATTAATTGGCCATCTTGTTAACTGTAACCTCCAAATATTATGATAAAGCTGCGGAGCAATTAAAATGAGGTGTGTTAGAGGCTGCACAGCTACGACGGAGAGCAGGGTAAACTCTCTTCTCTCATATGTGGGCATTGACAGTTACGTTGTTTGAAATGGACGAATCTCTTTTCGTAAGTAAAGGCAACATAAATAAACCTTTATTGTGTGTGGCTACATTTTGGGATGTTGGCCATTAAGCAACAGACGAATGGGACAACAGATTCCATCACAGGAAATAAATGTCTCCTACTGCAACTGACTGTGAGTTTCTTTTAACCACGGTTGTTCTTTCGTTAAGTTAATGAAGTAGGAATTCTCACTGAGTCCCAATCCTTGACCTTAGACACAATCTGTTTGAGTATAAAAAATCTTAGTTTCAAGTATTTTGTTATTCAATTTGAATAGTTGAGTGTTTGGCCCTGGAAAGGAGCCGGCAACAAAAACCCAACATTTCTTAAAACATACTTCAGGTGAAGTTTTGCTCTAAGATATGAGGTCATTTTTTATCTAATGGATAATACTTGTATATTATGTATTGCATTAAACTTACAGTTACACAACTGCAGGATTTTAGACGTTTATACTTCTGAACTATTGGTGCTTCCAAACATGAGGAGATAATTCTGACCTCCTGTTTTTGGCAGTGCTCGCCGTGACCCAGATTTATAAGATAGAAGTTGATTAATCTCAGTGTGCGGAGGAGGCAGCTCCTGAGTTCACTGAATACATGTGATTTAAGAGTATTTTCTTTTTTCTATTTAATTTATTTGTCCGTTTTCCAGTGCAGCCAGGAACGAGTTCTCTCAAACAAGCTCTGTGTCTAATCTCTTCTTCTGTGCATGTTAAAACACAGACAGGTGCTCACATCTGGATGCCCCTCACCGTTTCTCTGCAGCTCTAAATCCCAACCGCTGAGGCTCTGATTTACGAATCTGATTTGGATAACAAGAGGCAGTCGGTCAGTAAATCAGGTCAATGGACTTAATCCAATATAATCCACTTTAATCTCACAGAGTACCCATGACAGGAGATTACCTAAGTGATTCATTTTAATTGCGATGTCAAAATCCAGATTTGACTGCGTACACGTTATAAAACTAAAACGTAGGGTTATACAGAGCAGTTTTTTAAACGTCTTCCTTTTTTTTTTAAATCCCATTATTTCACATTAAATGCAACTATTGTGTGCTTCATTTGCTATTAGCAGCCTGGCATTACCAGTGAACTGTTGACCCTCGGTGCATTAAAAACACTCGCTGAGAAGAGACAGAGGGAAGCATAATGGCAAGTAAAAGCACCGATTCTATCAGAATGAGACCAAGATAGCCCATTAATCTCCGACTGGAAATACCCACTAATCTCAGCAAACAGACAACAAAATTAAAGGATTCAGACCCTGACGCACAACTGCAGTCTGTGGACACCACAACGAGAGGCGCAGAAAGTAGAGGGATATTGAAACGTTCATTTTCTTCTGTCTTAACGCTGAAACAAAACACTGGGTTCCTCTTATAAATAATACAGATAAACGCTAACATGACTGGATTAGATGGATCAGCTTGGTGGGTTGTCAGTGCAACTTAATACACCTGTGAGATGATACAATACTATAGAGTGAAACCCAACTGCTCCCACAGTGAGCAAGCAGCCAGTGGGGAACAGGAAGAACCCTCAGAATGGGTCTCAGGGGGGGCAGCCATCTTCCTCCACCAGGAGAGAAACAGGGCAGAGAGGAGACGGAGGTGAGAGAGAACAGAGAGCTGCACAATCCCTTGTACTCGAGCTCTGAAGACTGAATAATTACAACACCTATAGGTGTAATGGTGTTAAAAGTAATAACACCAGCAATGACGTCAACACCAATTTATAAGACTAATTGTCATAATAATTAGTGGTGAGTACTTGTGGCAGATCTGGAGTCAGAGTTTCCTGCAGAATGAGGAGCGGAGACGTCCTGTACGAGTAAGGACAGGTGAGAGAAGACACAGAGTTAATGTCATGCAGCAGAGTGATATAAATGCATGGAGAGAGAGGTGCTCAGTGCATCATGGGAGTTCCTGCAGCAGTCTAGGCCTTTAGCAGCATATAGCTAAGGGAGGGTTCAGGGTTCACCTGAGCCAGCCCAGCCAATCAGATTTATCAACGAGTTTAAGTCTAAACCTTAAATGGAGAGATGGCGTCTGCCTCCTGAACCCAACGTGGGAGCTGGTTCCACTGGGAGAAGTCTGCATCTTGAGAGCAAAGCTTGGGTGATATGGCACCATGAGCTCTTTAGGATACAGTCTGGTCAAGGGCTTTGTACATAAGAAGAATTTAGATTTCTATTGGGAATTTTAGTGGGATGAATGGGGGGGGGCTTTTCAAAGACTTCTTAGGGTATCTTGATAATAAGGAATTACAAACACACAGACTCTGCATCCTTTTGATGATGATATGGCGCAGGTGGAAGAAGGCCGTCCCTGAGACTTGTTTTAAGCGCGAGGCAAAGAATATATATCCTGATCCAAAATAACTCCAAGGCTCCTCTCGGCAGAACTGGAGGCCAAAGCCCTAATTGCACTTTATACACTCCACTTCACACCACCGGCTCTTTTCACATCTTATTTCTTTCATACTTCAATAAACTGAATTTGGCGATTATCATCATGTGTGTACGTGTGGACTCGCTCTTACAAGCCACAGCCAAGTTTGTAGCGTAGCGGCATCATGGCACAAGGTCTTGCCGGCACATTTTGTCCCCTTCCATCGCAGCTATTATCAAACCTGCTTCCCCCCTAATTTACTTGGCACAGAATTTGGCAGAATATTAAAGCCACTGGTGGACAACAGTGTAAGGTTTAATTTTCCACAAGTAAGAGTTAATCATTGTAATTCTACCTGCAGCCGGGTCTACATAAGAAAATGTCAGTACACAAAACTGGATTTTGTGCGATAACAATGTGTGCTGTGCCTTTTTTCAACATTATCTTTGTCCCAAAAAGAAAATGTGATGTAATTCTAGGGTGTCGTAATCATATAGTTTAGTTTTTTTCTGAATGCAATGAAATGATGATCATAGACTGAATGAAATTCACCCTGTTCCTTCTTTGCAGGTTATACGATGGAAAAATGAGAAACAGGATTTCTTGAAGAGTAAACTCATATGTTTTAAAATTAAAGAGCGAGTCCAGCTTGATGTTTAGATTTTCTGTGGGAACATTCAAACATAATAAAGTACTCTTCTTACTTCCACGTTATAAACCTGGATTGTGGCAAGATGCGGTTCTAATATTCTTGTCACGGTATTTGTTTGTGTTGTATATTGTGTACATGGTGCAATGAAAAGCTGGCAAACCAACAACTTAAAGGGATTTCTTTGTGTTGTGACTCGCGGGCAGAAGATGGAAGAGTGTCCTCCTGTGCCCTTTGTATGCACGTGGAGAACTAATGAATGCATTTTGTGATGCGATGGAGACGCACTTGCATGGTCAGAGCAGTGAGTGGCAAGCTGTCTCTGGAGGAGTCACGCCACATTAGTCTCCCGGGGAGGGATGCTGGCGCCGTGACTCCCGGAGCTTCAGTCCAGAGCTGAGGGGCAGGGATGTGTGGCGCAGGGGGCAAACGGCTGAATCACCTCAACGGGCTGTGGAAACTCCTTGATCTGCACCCTACTTCAAAACTGAAACTGAATGATTGTGACCAGATTCTATTTCCTTTTCCTGTCGTGAGGAAGTGTCGATAATGTGCATCTACGGTTGGAGCCAAATACGGAATATGTTTTACGACCACATGTTTACAAGACGTGAACTTACAGTACAACATCCATTTGTAGAGAGTGAAGCATCAGGGCATGTGTTCAGAAAGTGCCTTCCCTTTTCCAAGTGTCAAGGCAAACACTTCATTCTTGCGCTTCTTCAGGAAAGCACTGCATGACGGGTTTTTATGTCCGTGACAACACAAACATCACACCCAGCGTTGTGCGATAGTGCAGCATTCACCCTGTTGTCTTTTATTACTGTTTGTGTTGTTTTCTCACCGTGAGCAGCGACCGGGGCTGAGGATGCTCGCCTGCTTGTCGTCGCTCAATGTGACAGCTGCAGTTGTGTTGTTGTGTTGTTACCTGTGTAGTCAACAGCACAGAGGCCTACAGTGGTTGTCTGAAAAGAAGTTACAGTGGCACCACCAGCATCTTTCTGAAGAGTTCAAATAGAAACAAAAACATTTTATAGTATGTGAACGTAGTAGTTTCCACTATAACACTTGTGCATCATGTTGATTTCGGTGAGGGGGTCACTCGCCCTCTTTCAAGCAGCTTCTGCAGAGAGTGAGGCTCTAACGTCTGACTGTTTCCCCAACTGTCCCACAGCGGGATCGTTTCATGGTGTTCGACGCGCTCTCCTCCATAATTCATGTCCTCCTGGTGAGATTCCCCTTTAAGTTACTGTCTCAAAAAAGCTCTGTTCACGGAGCCATCTCGAGTGTGTTCGTGATCTATATGCTCCGTCCATCTGTGCGGCTGTTTTTCTTGGGAGGTTTGCAGCAGTGCTGTCGTGCTTTCCCAAGAACGCAACACATTCAGGTTCAGTATGGAGCCGTTATATTGTTTTATTACTTCTCCCTTATATCACATTAAGGCTGCGTCCATACTAACACGTTAAAACAGCATTTTTAAACTAAATCACTCTCTGTCCAGATGAGTGCTTTAGCTCTGAATCTGATAAAATCCACGTCCTTACTGTATAACATGAACATCCATGTACACTGGGCATGCCGGAGCAAACAGGAAGCAGATTAGTTTGCTTAGTTACAGAAAATACCAGGAATGAGAAGCAGCGATGATGAAAATAACGACCAGGGATTTCTTGTCTTGAACCAACGACAACGTGGAAATGTTAGTGACAGGAAAGGTTATTAAAGACATACTTTCTAAACATCTCGGTTTCTTTCTGTCCAGACTACAACACAGCCGCGAGATTTCAAAGTAAAATGGGGCCAGCAGCGTTTTAGTCACTTGAAAAGTAATAAGTACTGCAGGTGTAAATGAAGCAACAGTGATGCGTCTCAAAACTAAAAATGTACCCGTGTGGATGGAGCCTTAGAACAAGTGCATGAAATAAAATGCTTAAATTACAAGTCTGCTCTAAAGTGAAACTGGTCGACACTCATTGACAAACTAGACAAATTAAACAATGGCCACTGAGCTTCAGACAACAACGAGTGAAATGATGAGCCTTTCAGGTAAAGTGAGCAGTTTATTAGTTCAGTCGGTAATTTTAATTTTAAATCCTTTTATGCGGCAGACCAAGTAATTGTAATCAGTACAATTTGATTACGAGATCTAAACATAGACGCACTGGCAGTGGCCTCAGTGCGGAATACGCTGCATCGTTAGAAGAACACGTGTTTCCATGTGCTTCAGTTTAAGAGCTAAAGAGCACTGATTTCCCCCACTTGTCTACACTCTCAACATTAATCACCAATTGAGTGAGGAACAGAAAAGGGAATTAGTAAATGTTCTGCGTAGCCATGAAGAGAAGAGAGAAAAGAGAAGAGAGAAGAGCCACATGAGCTCACACGTAACAGGGAATTCGATTTCTGGGGCATTTCTGTCCCTCGCAGACCAATTTTTATAAAACTAAGGGCATCACTCACGAGCACACGCCAGATTATATGAGTAGATTTTGATAATAGATTTACCTGAGGAGGTGATTAGGGTCTGATGACTCATTTAGTCCCACGCTCCAGTGTTCCGGCTTTTTCGCTCTCGGAAAAATCAACACGAGTCCCGATACTGAGAGCTCATTTTAATTAGTCAATCTGAGTTCATTACCTCAGAAACCTGTCTCGTTTCTCTCAGGGCGATGACGTTGCCATACGAACGCTCGTCCTAACGCCTCTCTCCCCACCTCAGTGGCTTTGCAGTATGAGCCGCTGTCCCCCCCGCCCCCCCCCCCTGCCCGGACACTAAGGTACGCGTGGTGCAAAAGGGAGACCTAATTGGAGATGATCGCTGACAGAAGCTCCAGCCACAGGGTCCCTTAATGATCCGGGCGGCACTTGGATCAGAGCGAGCCCCCCGCACTACCTGTGAAAGGCCTTCAAAGCAGATGACAGCGGAGTGAGCCCTGTTGTGGGACTGAGGCGTTGCAGCCATGTTGTGCTCGGAGTCTCGCAGGGATGGAGGCAGAGGAGGGGGACTGCAGGAGGAGAGTGGGGCCTCTTTGACAGATGAAAGCAGACTGGAAATTGAAGTGATGGGAGCTCACATGTCATGAAAGAGACTTGGAAGCTTCCTCTAATAGGAGGAGACAACTTTTTAGATGCTCCGTTTACTTTTAAGCTTGAGTCGTGCACCGAGCATGCCAACACATGTAATTCTGTCATGACACACAATAAGTTGTAAACTCAAAAATTGTATATTTGTCCTATTCCTTGCCCAATCAACCTGCAACCCAGCAACAGTGTAATTATTGCCAATGCACCAGGACACAACATGGGTTATGTGCTGTACTGTATGTGTGATTGCTATAATTATATCACAGTGGGAAGTTGGCCATTTTTATCTGCGCTGACTCCATGGCAACAGAGCCATGTACTCTATTTCTCAGCAGTTGTACATTACATCACAGAAAAATCTCGAAAATGTGTCTCCCTCAGCATTCAGGGATTCTGCTGCACGTTCAAATGTGCGTTACTTTCTCCAAAAATCTTTCGTTTGTTCTTCGGATTTCAGTAAAAATGCATTTTTCACACAAAAAAGCTATTTCTTGATTCAAATGAAGACGAAGGGGAATGTCTGGATCACGAGCTTCTGTCGTTGCGAACAAAATATTCTGCTAAGAAATCCTGTATGTGACTCTGTTGCTGCTGCGGTTTTAATATGGACCAGTGTCAAAGGTGTGGCACCACAGAGACTCTAACCTTTGGACCACACTTTCTCTTTCTTAGATCTACAACGGACACATAATGACATTGCAGCCACTTTCACATCTCCAAAAAGACTGAGTAAGACCTTGTCAAAGTGAGATCCTGACCCAGGTCGTTAATATCACTGTATACGGCTACATTGACAGGTAATCCCCCGGAGGCCAAATCACCAGAGGCCGACCTGTCCAACCAGTGTCACTTCCTCATTTCCTCGGGTCCTGGGACGCCCGAGCTTCAAATTTCCCTCCCGTCAATGGTTTCCCGGAAAGAATCGAACAGTCGATGTAGTCATCCATCATGTGAAGTTAAGTGAAAAGGTGACACTTTAATGAAACAACTCAAAAGCTCCCGTTGGCTCTTTAGCTGCTGAATGATGACGAGAGATTGTGTGAAGACACATTTTCATCTTGCTGCAGCTCGAGTCTGGAACGTCGTGTCTGTGTTGGAGGTTGAACGAAAACAAAAGCAAAATGTCCTTGCGCCTATCGGAGCACCCATGGGTGGGCTGCTCTTAAGATGAGTCACTGTCAAGCGAGTTGTTGATGCATCTTGAAAGTGATTCTGTCAATGACGCAGTATTCGATTCATCTCCACGTTGCACATACTCTGACTCACAGTTGCTCTGATTGTGCACCAAGTGAAACTCTTTCCTCTGCAGAGAAGCTTCCTCTCTTACCACCGGCAGAATTCATCCTTATCATAGAAATCCACCAAAGTGCAGGTACACGGGGTCTTTACTGGGAATGATGGGTGGGCACCCAGATCCAAACATCGAGAAAGCCACCAGCCATGAAATCCCAACTTTGTTATACTTTTATTTCTAGACATCTGTGAACCTAAGTGCTGTTAATAGATATCACCCATGTCTGCAGCAAGGCACAGGTCGAACCCTGGATGTTTAAATGGAGATCCAGCCGGGCCCTGGACCACCAGCTTCCCTCCATCAGCCTTCCAGCTTCCTGCTCTGGGACAGTTAGCTGTTACTGACTGAGCTGTTTTTCCCAGAGGAAAGTTTGCTTTTTATCTAATCCCACAAACAAGGTCTTCGCCATCAAGACGACACCTTTTGACAAAACAAATTCATTGCTCATTAGCGGTAAACCAGCTCTGTCGTCTTTGTACAGCATTTAAACAAAGGAGCCCTTTGCAATTGTTTTCCACTGTTCACAATTACACGATTCCCCCGCTGCTCAGCCCGAGACAATGAGGTGGCGTACATACAAAGAATACTAGTGGAGCTGAGTGTATTACCAGCAGATACTTGTGCATGCATCTCTTAAGATGACACACTTCTCTAAAGGCCATTTATCATCCAGTTTAGTATCTGTTCTCTGTCAGTCTGCTGCTTACACGGAATCTGTGTCAGACGCAGCATTTTGAAAGATAAATACACTCGATCCTTGTGCTTAGAATATGTTCCCGACCCCCGAATAACACGAATAGGTTATTTTCACATCTTGAGTCAAACCAATTAAGCCAAGGAGGTTAAACAGATGGAAGTGCTAAATCATCTGCTGCATTTAGGGCACGTATCAGCTTCTATTCAGGAGTCTGGTGTGAAAGTTTTACATCTCGAAGAAATGGGTCACGTACGCTTCAGGGTGAGTCTGCAGGGATTATGATTTTAATAAATGAATCAGATCCTGTGACACCGCTGACCCCAATGTAACACAGTTGGGCTGCAGCTTTTTAATATGCAGCTCTGACCAGAGTTTATGGATTGTGCTCGGGGGGGGGTTGAAGGAGGTGAATGCAATCACTGATTGCCTCATTTTTACAGAGACAGACAGAAATTTTACTTTTACCTGGCAACGTCATTAATGAGCTGAGATAACAGGACAGTGATGCCTGTATTCACAGATGTTGAGTGGATGATATAAAGTAATTTTCCCTCTAATTATATTTGAGGAAATGTGTGAGGAATTATTCGTCTGACTTTAGTTTTATTTGTTGTTTCGTTGCCTATGTAAAACTTTACGATCAACAAATGTACGTAACAATGCTGTTAATCAATTTGTTAACTAATTAAAGGCTAACTTAAGTTTTTCTCTGGTCAGATCAGAACATGTTGTGTATGTATCCGCTGAAACACACAATTAATCATTATAATCAAATCAAAACAACACCCTGAAACAAAAGGACTCACAAATCCACTAACACAAACCTTACAATATTGTTTCCATACAAAATAATGCAGGCTTTCTTCATTTTTGTGCATTAAATATGATCAACATTAACATTAAAGTTAGTTGGAGGTGCCCTGGAGGCCAAATGTCTCCAAATGCAGGAACATATACATCAACACCTTCTTTTTTACAGTTTCATGTCTGTTCTGCTCAGTAGAATTACATAAAAGTACGTGCAAAATGAATATAGTCATTTAATCTGCATACTACGTCATACTGTGTACTATGTTTACAGTACTTATTATGTTGCATACTTATTTGTTCTGTATTCGCGTACTTATATGTTCAGTCAACTTATATGTTTATACCGGGGATCAGAGAATAATGGGAATCCTGTACAAATGGCAGAATTGACAATAAAGTTGATTTTGACTTTGACTTGACTTGAAAATAATATAACCACCTATTGTCAATGTAATATTCATCACATTTTATGGGAATTTAAACTAGGGCTGGGTATCGCCTACAACCTCACGATACGATACGTATCACGATACGGAGGCCACGATACGACACGACGATTTACTACAACAGTTGTTTTTTATTATTCCATATAACAACAAAGGCAAAGCCTTAAGGATTGCACAACTTAAAACACTTAAAATTCTGGCCAACAAAGATCTTCAATGTTAAATAAAATAATTCTCCTTCAACTCAGAGTTATTAATAAATGCAAATAAAATATTCCTTAACTTTTAAACTTAAAATAGCCATAATACTCTGGTTTCACTTGACTTTAAGTGCACTTCCATTTGCTATAAGAATGTCCACAGCAAATCAGTTCTTTTATAAAGACAAAATTATAATAAAAAAATAAATAAAATATTTTTTAACAAACTTAAAATTGGCCTTGTACTGGCAGCTAAGGCTTAACATGTTTTCAGATTTTTGTGCAGAAACACCAGTTGATCCACATGCTCAGGTTTCAGAGCACTCCTCTGAGCTGTAACTATGTCTCCAGCGGTGGAGAACACCCTCTCTGCGGCAACACTTGTACCTGGGATGCAGAGGGTATTCCTAGCTAAGTTAGATAGTAAGGGAAAGCAACCTGGTGCTCCCTCCACCAACTGAGTGGATCCCAGTAAGAGCCAATGGCTCTGCCTCTTTGTATTTCTTGATTTCATCAAGTGCCTGATCATGTAGTGACATAGGTGAGTCTTGTCTTTTGGGAAGAGAAAATGTCTCTCCAAATAAATCTGCTAGAGCACAGGTAGAGTCCTTTCTTCTCTTGCAGGGTGGGGAAGAACAAGTTTTTGCCTTTTCTTGTTCTGGTACATAGTTCTGGTTCTTCTGAAATCAGAACATAAAAATGTACTTATAACATAGACTGTATATAAAGCTTATAACCAAGACCACATAGCATTCATAAATACAAAGATGAGTCACAGTTGTATAGTTATATCATTACATTATACTGCACAACCTGCTGTACCAAAGTCAAGTGAAAAGGTCGTTTTGTTTTTCGGCAAAAACACTTAGTAAACTAAGGTTAATTAACCCCACCTGAGAAATTGCGCTGCCTCTGCTGCCACGGTGGTATACGTGTCCTGTCTTTGGTCTTCTTCCAAGAAGGGCAACGCTTTAAAGCGTGGATCTAGTGCTGAGGCGATGCACAGAAAGGATCTGTCGCTCACGTATCTCTTCCCAAGATCCCCGGATACGGTGTTTTTAATGTCCCTCGTAACGGCCGAGTCTGTTGCTTGGACATGAGCGCCGTTGCACAGCTGGGCATGCAGCGGTGCTATAACAGACAGCGTAGGGGTCTTTTCTTCTGACATAACGAGTGTTGCAACTTTTAGCGGCTTCAGGGCTTTAGCCACATCTTCAGCACAGGCCAGGTCCGCTTCAGTTAAGGTCCACAACTCCTTGGCATTCTTCCGCACCTCAGTGGAGAGTAATGCTGCGCAAATTGCGGGCTGCTGCTCTAAGAAGCGCTCCAACATATCACAGGCGCTGTTCCATCTCGTAGCTACATCTGTCATGAGCTTGTGTTCGGGGAGATTAAGTAGCTTCTGCTTTTCATTCAGGACATGGCTTGCAATTGTGCTTTTCCTAAAAAAAGCCACGATGCTGCGAATTCTTCCCAGTAGACGGGAAACAGTGGGCGTCTTGAGTGCCCGTTGAGCGGCCAAATTCAGACTGTGCGCAAAGCATTTCACGTGCACTAACTTCGCCAATTGTGCCGCGATTGTCATATTAGAGGCATTATCTGTCACCAACACAGGATCCTTGTCAACAAGCCCCCATTCATTAACCACGTCCCGTAGCAAATCTGCAATATTTGACCCGGTGTGGCTTTCAAACATAGCTCTGGTCTGCAGGACGTGTGAGACCATTTCCCAGTCTGGAGAAATATGGTGGCATGTGAGAGTTACATATGACTGGGTTGCTCTCGACGTCCAGGCATCACATGTAATGGCAACTCTGTTTGCAGAAAAGATCGCTTCAGTGACTTGTTGCTTCACATCTGCGTACAACTGGGGAACTGCAGTCTCTGTAACGAACCGACGAGTGGGGATTGTGTAGCGTGGCTCACACTCATTAAGCAGTTGCCTGAAGCCTTCGTTATCAACAACACTGTACGGGCGCAAGTCTTTACATATAAAGCATAAAAGTGCATTTGTGATCTTCTTAGCCCGTTGGGATGTTGAGGGAAATTTTGAGTTGAAAGCCTCATTCAGGGTTGGTTGAGACGACACACGCTGTGTAGTACCTGTTGCTAGCGGCTGATCAGCGTGGTGTCTTGTCATGTGAAGACGGAGGTTGGTCGTGTTGCTGCAGTATTTTACTTTGTTTCTGCATAGCTTGCATATTGCATGACTCATGTCCAATTCCCGACTTCCTGGTGTCTGCAAAAATCCGAAATGCTCCCATATCTTGGCCTTGAGTTTTACCGGCGGTGGAAACAGTTTTTCACTGTTTCCTTCCATGTTTGTTCTGGGTTGAGACGTGTGCTCTTTTTGCCTAAGCTGCCACCTATTGGCTTCATTGTGCACTGCACCATAGGTGATGTTTCGTTTTCAAAACAGCCGTCACAGCATTTGATGCCGTATCGATACAGTAGCATCTGCATCGATGCGTGCATCAGCAAGGAGGACGTCACGATATATTGCCATATCGATTTTTGAGCACAGCCCTAATTTAAACCCTAATAGTGGTACAATTATTAAAACCACAAGTTATTTTATGCATTTGCCTCAAAAGCAATGTGTTCTACTGTATCAAGTGCTTCAGACGAATCAATAAACACAAAACACAAACAGAATGCAATTCCCCTTTCTCTCTGGGGAGTTTGCCATATAATAAATAAATGAGTATTGTGTGGAATCATTTTTCATCTTAGCTACAAGCAAGCAGTCAGTAGTTTAGCGTCAGTAATCAATAAACAGTGCATTTATCCCAAAAATTCACTGTAGGTGTCAGTTTTTATTGCCGCAGACAAACAGGAGGTGTATTTTATTGAGCGTGCACCAAAACTTTTTCTTCTCTCTGACAAACTCTGCGTCTGTCGCAGTGTAAACTCAATTTGTTGAATGTAAATGTTAAGCTGCGAGCTGTTAGGGACGTAACGGGAATGTATCTCTCCATCTGTCATCTCCTGAAATAGAAGGCCCACACAAACACACTCTGATACTCCGTCGTGTCGGAGGGAACAGAGGACGTTTGACTCGCCAAGATGGAGCAATAACCTTTAAATTCAAAAACGTTGGAAATTGGCTTTCCTTTCTTCAAGCGTCAAGCACCAACCTGGTCCCGGTGTTAAAGTTGGTTAAATTGCTCCATGTTTTGTTGAATGTCACTTAAATGTCATGAGTGATTTCTGCATGACTGGCTTTTTCAGGATTTACATTCCCTGCGTTTTGCAAAACTCGGTGGGCTCTCTTTGAATTCAGCCACATTCCTCCCGAGTAGCACTGCTACTAATGGGTTTCTTTTGAAAGTACAACTCAAGGTTGTGCATTTTTCTAAATCATGTTTTGTTTACGTCGCAGACACGAGAGCTAATTCCAGAGTCCATTTGTTATCAGAAGGTGCCTTGATTGGTTTATTACGCGGATCTGAGCCTCACCTCGAGTGTGGCTTTGCTGAATTTCCGGAGCCAGCGGACCAGCGAGGCTCTCGGTTCCGTGTTGGGTTTGATTAAGGGGGGTCACCTTCAGCTCAGAGGAGGATAACTATAAAGGACTTTTCCTGTATCCTGCCTTATACGCGGCATTAATTCCCTCTGCCACTCTAAAATTGCAGTTAGTGCATCTCCGAAGGTGTGGAAACGCTTTGGACACCAATTTGCTTTTCCTGTTCTCTGTGTCCTCTTCCCTCCTAATGGAGCTTTTTTCCTCACGGCTGCACTTTTAGGTTTTTAACGTCCTCGAGAAATAGAGAATTATGGAAAGTGAATGTCATTGTTTTTGTGTAATTTAATTGGCCAGAAACTTTGCTCTGATGACACGTTTACTCCTCATTCCTCTTGGATTAGGAACATTTATTATGCACACTAACCTGATCCAGTGAATGTTCTATAGCTGCTCCTTCTCTGCATATACTGCGGGGAAAAAAATCATATTTAGTGGATCATCGTAAACAGATGTACAGCGAAGGGGCTTATCTGCAAAATAAGGCTGTGTGGGCGTTTGGTGGGTGTATTTTTTTTCCACTCAGTGAAAAACAATCATTCTTTCTCTGTCCTGACTGAAGCAACAAACTAAATGAAGCTGAACCGCAACAGCACAAGCTACATTTCAAATGACACTAATGGGCCGTCGCGGTAATGATGCATGGGTTCTGGAGCCATGTTTTGTTTTTGTCGTTTGTTTTTGCCATTGTTTACTTTTTTCAAAACAACAAACTCTCCCACCTACACCCCGACAAAGCAGGTGATTCCTCAGCGACACCGAAAACAAAGGTGCTCGCGATAAAAAGCACACACACGAGCATTTTTTCTGCCACCAGGTAAATACAAACTCATTAACACTACAGACACATTCGATTTTGTGTATTTTGAGGTTCCTTAATGTCTTGTGTTGCCATTTCAATGTCTTTTCAGCTCCGATGCTTTTCCACAAAGTCGTCCAGAGTCACAGAAGTGATGTGACACATTAAAATATCTCCTGTGTAGAATTGAACCCGCTGGTTGTTTTGCACGTAGAATGTTATAGAACTAAGTGAGAGAATTACTGTAGAGACGACACTAAGTAACACTCAGACAATACCGCATACGACTAAAAATAAACGATTTTTTTCAGCCATATAACAATGTTCTCCTACTGTTTCCTTCGTTACTGAGACAAGACAGTTATTAATCCCATCACAGTGAGTTTACTCAACCCACAAGTCCTCATTCCTCATATCGCGTCCTTGCATTTCAAAATAACCTTTAATAATAATCCTCTTGTCAAAACAACTCATTTCCTGATCATCTAACTCCTTTGGTCAAGTTTAGTCAAATATAACTATTTGTTTGAAGTAAGAGAAGATCAAAGTTAAAAGAAACTAAATCTCTGACAGTTGGAAAGAGGACGTCGACCACAAAAGCGATATCAGGTGCGTCTCAGGTGTCTTCGCTCGATTCAGACTAATGCAGTTGTCATTTTCCCACTGAGCTCCACTTGCTTTTTAAATAGAAAGCTCTTCCAAGGTGTGGTCAGACACGTTGTTGACACGTTGCTTTCCTAATGCAAAACGTTTGCAGTATTTCACAATTATTTCAGCGCTGCATTATTAAATGTTCTCCTTCAAGTCCTGAATCCTTCAAGTTGCAAGTGCAGCTGTAATTTAAAGTAAATGGGAGGAGGTACTGTGATTGGTTTGTTGCACGTTATACCCATAGTATACACACGGTTAATAAAGAGACTAACTCCAACCATTTCCCTCCATGCCACTGCTGCAGCCATCTGTGTTTTCTTGTGGATTTCTACACACTCTGGTGCTTCCTGCACTGTGAGGCCTCTATCATCTTGGTCTGAGGCGGTGGAGCAATCACATTCTGCAACGCGCCTGATCAAACCTAATGCTCAGACCGAGACCAAACGTTAGAACACGTGCACTGAAGGCTGTCTCTTACTTACCCTACTCTGTATTCTGCACCTTGTTAGCAGCTTATTTGGTTAGAAATCTGCATGTGTATAAATTAATCTAATGGAAAAGCTTTTTTGGTGTGTGTGAGTCTCTGTCTCTCTTCTCTAAATGTAACCTTAACACCTCGTGTTTTATTTCAGAGAAAAATTACTTCCCTGCTTTGGTGACTTGTCAAAATAAGCAAATTAGACCTGAAAAACTATCCCATTTACCATCTTTCCCCCAGTGAGTGTCGCGGCTTTTCAAATGAAAAATAGCAGAGACAAAATATAATTGAGGGAAATACGCTACCCCACCAAATAAATAAAGCCACTGCCCGTCGAGAGCCACACGTTAATATGACTCAATGTTTGTGCCTTTGAATAAATATCAGCAGACCCTCATCCCACACACGCTGCAGATCAGAGTACACAGCATAGCTCCACTGTTGGTTGTACAAACATGGATCTGTTTACATGTGGGATGCGGGAAGCTGGATCGTTTGCTGAGATACAGGCTTCACGCTCAATGAATGATGAGATTTTTTTATGAGATTGCGGCGAGTTGACCTTCAGCGAGGTCGGTTGGAGCGGTGCCACAGACGCCGGCCAGTTTCGCCCCGGTGTCTGATCGTTCCCGGGAGATTTTGTTTTGTTGACTCATTTGACTTTGTTGTGTTTTGCTGTACGGCCCAGAATAGCCGAGCAAATTTGTGTAACGTCATTATGAGGTGACGTGAATGTTCTGGGAGAGTTGCTCCATCCATCTTTCATCGCAGACATCCACAGGCACGAGTCACCCTAACACTTAGTATTCAAAATAAGAGCAAGAGAACAGAAGAACCATCAAATAGTCGTAAAAAAAGGTCAGAATCTGTTGTTTCAAGCCGGCAGCTTGAGCTTGACTGAGACTTAAATAAAGATTGAGTGGCCTCAGACTCAATTTGGCTTCGATTATGCATTTAATTGTGAAGTGTAACTCAGGACCTTCTATTTGGAAGTAGTTTCAATTGAGCCAAAAGCCCCATTAAAAAGGTTTGACTCATCTCAAAATGTAGGGTGTGTTTTCATGAAATAAAAGAAAATTACTTTCCCACATTATCGGGCTCTGTTGTGTTTAGGGGCCTTTTAAACGTACTCAGGTTGCATCTGTAGGGTCCAAAGTTTCTGGACACGTCGACAATCTCCTGTGGATAAAATTCTATTAGGCTTTTTAAGTTCATTTTCAGTATTTACTTCATATCAGTGGTGCACACTTTTCCTCCTGAGTGCCGTGCCAGGAAATTGCATCGCCACCCCGTTAGACATTAAACATAAAGTGGATAAGTGAGCACTTCTAAAGGGAGCAGAGGCCAAACTGAAACCGTAAACCAGGCGACATCATCCACGATTATCATAAGAAAATATGTTGTTGGGTGTAAAGCTTGAGATTTAAAAGTTATTCAATGTTCACACGTCATTGACCCATTTCATTGAGTTTTCTTTACAGGAGACATTTAGCTTTTTTCAGTTTCTCTTTTTTCTGGTTTGTTTTTGTAAGTTTTTGTTGTGTATATGAAAGTTTTGTATATTTCCAGCATGAGTAAGAAGCGGTCGACCAATCGGAACAAAGTGGGCGAGCTGACCAATCAGAGCAAAGGAAGGGGGTGCCTTAAAGAAACAGGAGCTAGAACTTGGCAGCGTGCATTGATGCAGCCGCCTGGAGCTCTATTAGAATTCTACCTTTATTTTGAATTCCTTGTATATACACGTTTATAGATATTTAATCCTATTTTCACTGTGTTTTCTTAGCCTAAGCTTCTTCCTGTTAATTCCATTATAGTCTTAATTCGTGTGTGTTACCAATTCTGCATCCACAGGTTTGCTCCACACAAAATGTCCTTGTACTTGTGCAGTGACGACTAAGATCTCAATTTGAATCTGAAAACCAAGTGTTTCAGACCGAGGCTGAACAGAGGAGCTGCAGCATGTGATGTGTTTTCTGGTCATTAGAGCCTGTAAACATTTCCAAGTAATAACATAATGAATGTGAGCAGAATGCGTCGCCTCCAAAGAATCGCAGCATGAACCTTTTTTCAACTGAGCTGTGCAGTGAGAAAAAAAAAAGAAAATCACCCTTATTATGATGCAATACATCGAACGACATTTCCTTTTGTTATTTGTCGTACAAAATCCTCAAATTTATTGCGCCGTGTTCAGAAGGAGCTGGATGTCCCTGCTACCTCGTAGGTAAATCTCAGTAAATCACCACAGTAACAGGACACAAGCAGAGAGAGGGAGAGACGCAGGCAGAAGAGGAGCGAGGGGACGTCTTATCATCGTCTTCCGTTGCTCCGTGTTGTTCATTTCTATCCCTGCCGCTGTCGTGGATGTTGCTCTCCTGGATCGCTCACCCTGGGAGGAGGGATCGTTGACCTCTGTGAGGATTCCCCTTTAAAAACACGCTAACTGAGTCATGTAAATAAATAAATAAGCTGCTGCATGTGACACGCAGTCGAGCCGCTGTCCTTGAAGGTCGGGCAGTTGGCCCAAAGAGACTGAGGAGGCTGATCGGACCTTGAGAAGATCCACAGTGACAGCACATCAGTGCGAGGCCTCTTCACCAACATCCCCCCTCGCTACCACACTGTCACTCTGTAAGTGTGCGGACATGCATGCAAGTAAACACACACACACACACTTGGCGAGCAGTTCTTTATGGAGATCGACTATGTAGGGCAGCCTCCTTCACTGTGTGCAGCGCTGACATTGACACATGGTAACAGAGGAGACTCGGCTCCCTCACAGGGTCGGTTCAGGGTTTATTTTGGGCCCGTGGGTTTCATGGAGCGGAGTGGCTCACTCCTGAAGGGGCTGAATGTGTGGGAGTGGGGGGGAGGTGTGTGTTTTGAACATGTTTTAAAAGATCCTGACTGAAGGTTTGAATGTTCAGTTCTGCACGAGTCAGCAAAACATTTCATTCCCTAAACTTGACCTAAAGTCCATTTATAAATAAATCTGTAAATCCAACTTTTAGATTTTGCCCCCATCGTGAAGTGATATTTGAAACTGACAGTTTCCTGGTACTAGAATTTAATTTGATACTGTATATTTGTGGTAATTACAGACGACAAGTAAGAATGAATTGAGCAGATTTTCACGAGAGGTTCAGCTGCCTTCAGGAGGCTGTGGCTCAGGAGGGATGACGGTCGTCTGCACTTCCTCCAGTCTCCACTCTGAAGTGTCCTTGGGACCCAAATTGCCTCTGATGGCAGTGCCGGCAGTTTATGAATGGCGTGTGATAGAAGCATAGACTATAGGATATATATAGGAGCGCTGCATGTGTGTGCATGAATGGGTGAATGGGACTTGGACTGTGAAGAGCTTTGAGTGGTTGAACAGACTGGAAAAAAGCTCCATATAAATACTCTCCATTTACTATTTACTGCTCATACAAGCAAAAAAACCCAAAGGAATTCAAATTACACATCTTTATTTCCATCCGAGGATCCGAGAACATGCGCCCAAACCAAACGTATAAAGAGTGAAGGCATTTATCCCCATGTTAGCTTTGCTGGTTTAATTAGCGTCAGAACATTATCCAGTGAATTGCATGAGATGTTGTTTTTTTTCCATGAACATGCAAAACAGACTGAGGCGCTTTATTCCCATTAGCCATCCTATGTGGGATACACGGGCGGGGGGCTCTTTCATCTTTACATTCACAGTGTCGGTCAAGTCAAGTGATTGATTATATTCAAACTCAAAACAAAAGTAATGAGCGGACATGGGGTGGTAATTGTTTTAATCACAGTTATTTAAAGCACACGGTGATTGTTATTGTCTTAAATGTCTCAGTTTGAATGTATTTCTATTGCTCCTGTAAATCACTCGGAGTTGCCGCACGTCTGAGTGATGCCGTGCAAATAAACATTCAAGGCCTTACCCCTTAAATGCCTTTTTTAGGTTTCTCCGCGGGAGCTCGCTTTGTGTGGGCGGTTGGGTTGTGAGTGTGTGTTTGAGAGCAGCGCTGCAAAAACTGCAGGCGTGAAAAAGATCAACGGTGGAATGACAAATACTGAAAACAGTTATGTTATGTTGGGAGAGAACGTGGAAAAAGACGAGCCCCACAGAGAAAATAACCATCAATCAAACACCAATCTCAATTTGTGATCTGCGTTTAAACACAGCAGGATCATTATTGAGCATTCTGACTGTTTCATATTGTCTCTACATTGATTTGAAAGCAGTGAATGCGCTACAGTACAATCTGAAAATGTGTTTTTTCGCAGGTTGTGCTGCCTCTGCCTCATCAATAACGCTCCCGAAACAAACTCTCACAACAACAGCGACAAATTAGATTCCAACAAAGCACGGCATAGATCACCGGTGACTTGACACAGTCGGTGCGGTGCGGCCCATCAGTCACACGGTCATATTATAACAGTACGGCAGTAAAGAAGACGGTTTTATTTATCGGCTGTCAAACAAACAACAGCAGACACGGCACCGAGCGGAGATTTGTACGTGAACCTGAAAGAGACACAAGTCACTGGGTTTGTCTCTTCAGACGCGTCACCTGTTGGAGAGGGTTCATCGACACGAGGATCATTAAGAGACTTTATGAAAGAACGACGATTGTGTGAAAACTGCTAAACTAGGGATGGGACTCAGAAGAACACATTTTATTTCGGTGCAGATATTTGTCTCTTTCTTTAGCATTTCTCCACAGGGAAAAATGCACAAATCCTTACTTCCCACTGTTTAGAATGATGGTTTATGACAAATAAATAATACAAGTTATCAGACCACTTGTATTTCCATAAGAACCAGACAGTGATGTGTAGGATTGCTTGGCCTTGGTGCAGATTTGCACTCTACTGAATGGCACATTGTTCTATTCATACTTTAATTAACTGCTGCTCATTTGAATACATGCTCCAGTGGCTTGTACAGTAAAATGAAAAATTGTTGTAGCATGTAATTTATAAATATATAAGAAGTCCATATGTCCATTAGCTATATTGTTTTGAGGGCTACAGCCGGGGGGGGGGAGTTAATCCCTTAAGTATGAAGTGTGCACCCACATTATATATATTACATATTTAAGACTGAGATAAATGTCAAACTATCATTATTTTCACCTTCAAGCGTTTTTTTTAACTTCTCAGTGTTTTGAGAATAAATTGAAAAATCAAACTGAAGTATATTTGTCACAGCAGCAATTTTGACATCAAATCACAACTGTATTCAATAACCGATGACTCCACTGAAGGAAAGTCCAGTTATTACAGTTAACTTGAATATTTTACTGGGAAATGAAACAGAGCCACCATTAATGTCACTGAGTCCATCTGCTACCTATTTCTATTATTATTATCATCATCAAATAAGTGCTGTTAGCTGCTGATACTCGAGACTAATTACAGCTGATGTGTTTTCATCCTGCTAATGGGGGGGGGGGGGAGGCAACAGATACATGAGGAGCTGCAAAGAGGACCTCAGACTTTTAGTTTTACTCCCAGAGAGTTTTACTGGTAAACACGTACAACAACCTGAACGTGATTATCTTTTAACCCTTTTTATGTTTGTTTATGATACTTTATGTGCTCCACTATTTTTCATTAGTTTTCTTTCTGGCTCCTCTCTGCTCATGTTAGTCTGTGAATTGGAATCGGATTTGAAGGAAGTGGGATTACTTTCTTTTAAAAATGAAAATGCCTCTTGATCTCTACGTGTAAAATGCCATAATGTCTGGCCTCAATAAAACATTGTAAAAGGTTCAGGATCCATGAAATTATAATCTCAAAATGGTCTAAAAGATTAGAAACATGAATAACAATATACAAATGTATATTAGAACATACAAATGAATTACAATGTATTAATTATTCACCATTAAAGAACATATTTACATATATAAACTAAAACATTATTCAGTGGACTTATTGTGCATAATGAGAAAATGAACAAATAATCAGCAGCTGCATATAAAAGCATCTTTGTTAAGTGATTGCATGGTGGAGCGTTTTTTTTTTTTGTGTTGTGGTGTTTGTGTGTAACTGAACTAACAAACTAAAGTTAGAGTTTAACTTAGACCGTCAAAAAACGTAAAAGTAAGAGCACAATTTTAAAAGGCAAAAAGGGTTTTGTAAGTAATCGTCATCACCACGTGTAAATCTGAAAACAAGAGAGAGAGAGAGAGAGAGAGAGAGAGAGAGAATAAAGCACAGGGACATAAAGTTTTCAATAACCCACAAGATTTACACTCTGAATATGAAACGGTTTGCAGCAGTGCACCAAAAATAGGAAAGTGTTGCAAAAAAAAAAAACCAGAGACGAGCACAAGAGCGTTCCCACTCGGGTAAACAAAAGAGCACTGGGTGGCCATCTTGAGATTTTCCCGGAACATTATAAATGTTTCATGGCAGAAGCAATTAATTCCTATTTTGGAGAAGAGCAAACGCAGTTCTATAAAAAGGTATGGTCCTGAGATGTGTACGTCACTTTTGGCCTAGATTCAGTTGTTTTTCTGTTTGGAAGGAGGAAGTTTACCAGTTTAAAAACTACAGAGAGAGACGGAAACTCTTCCTCCCAACTTGGGAAACTGTTTTGGGAACGATTCTGTTTGAACAGCCTCGTTGTAAAAGGGCTGATTTGAAATATGAGTTGGAGGAATAAAACCATTAAAACCAAGGAAATAATCAGTGGTGTCATGTTGTGTTTTTTCAATAAGCCCGTAATACTTTGTATGGACAACAATATGCAGGCTGAGATGAGACACAAACAGAATTGCATTTGGATCAAAGCAGTGCAGCGCGAGTGTTTGTCCTTCAATGTCAAGGTCTCGGAAGAATAATCCCTGTGACAGCAAACATTCACCCGGCTGAAGTGTCCTTGACAGGAAGCGCTGTGGAAGAGTTTCTCCCGTGGGGATTACAAGAGTATCGCAAAAAACTAAAATGAAACCACGCGCCATCACCACGGCTGTCGGCTGCAAAGGGAAACCATCACACAGAGAGAGGGAGGCCGAGGTGGAGCTGGAGGAAGGTTTCCAGGTATGTGATGCAACACTTGCACGGGGAGACAGGTGAGGGTAAACAGGGAGGTGGAACTTTCTTTGCAACTGGGCATGAATTGCTGGAGAAACTATTTAGAGAGGTTGTATATTTTAGGCTAAACAAAATAGAAGCGTTGACAGAGAGGAAATTGCTCGTAGAGGAAACCCGTTCCCTGGAGGACGAGGCAGAAGAGGGTCAGAGAATGAACAGGGAAATGAAGCTCAGTGGAAGAACACTGTCTTTTTATAAACTGTGGAAATCAACCGATTTATACAGAAGTTACTTTGATGAAAATGTGTTTTTGTAATTTGTTTCTGAAATAAATCTTTGAAAATGTATTGACGTTGAGTTTATTTGAATTGAGTGTTTTCTTCTCTGGTTTTGTTTGATATGATCTCACACTTCTTTTACACCAGAATCTGCAGATAAACAACAAACTCCTTTTACTGTGGAGTTTGTTTTATGTTTTCTTTTCACGTTCGACTAAACATGCTAGAAACCAACACATCTGAAAGCTCGCTGTGTTGCCAGATCTTGCTAAGAAAGAAGTAAAAAACAATGTGTTTATGGCCGTTTACGTCCCAACGCTCAGAAGTCCGATGCTCATCGTAACGTTGGAACAGAAACGGTGCGGCGCCAGCGTCTAGACCGCCAAAATAAAGAAGAGGGAATTAGGTTGTCATGTTTCCATCCCTGCTGATGGAGTCAGAGGCGATAAAAACCTGTGAATGATTCCCACTAACAGACTTTACGCTATAGTCTCCACCAGCTCATTTCTTCTTTTCATCCAATCACAGCCTGACACACTCGCCTTGAACCAATCACTTGCAGATTGTCAAACTTAAAAAATTCCCAAACCCACCTCCACCCCAGCCTCCAACTTCATGCTCCATTCCTCATCACCAGCGTCCAGGCTCCAGGTAATTCAGTCACTCTCATTCGTTTCTGTATAAGTCTCCTGATTCAAAGTGTTTTAAACTTGGAACAAAAAGAAATAGTACATTTTCGGAGGAATGCATATCATCGCAGTTGAAAACAACATCTGTCAGCAATGCTTAGAAACATCCCATCACAATATAACACGGTTATTTCGCAGGGTGAATTGATAAAGTCGAGCTGAAAGTGAAGCCGATTCTTTCGAAGCCCCCGGAATCAACAAATGAGAGTAAACAAAACAAAATCAATGTATTACCTTCTTCGGAGAAAACAATGCAATGCATCAAATAGGCAATGTGCTGTGTGCGGATGAACAGGAATTATTTCTAAGTGGTTTCACCGAGGGGAGGATTTTTAGAGTAGCAAAGCAACTCGTGCTCCCAGCAGCCGGATGATATTTGACCTGTTACTGTTTAGTCTCTGCACCTTAATGCATCACGGGGGGGGGAAGTAGCACAGATAAGCACAGTTACATGCCCGGCGGCGAGGATACACCCTGTAGCTGCCGGAGCCAATTTGCGGCCACCTGTGTCCTCACAGATTTGGGTTAATAAATTACAGCAGGACACACGGCTAATATCAAGAAGTGTAAGGGGAAAGAAAGTAAGCCAGTGGTCTTTGGATACAAATCCATAAAAATGAGTTAATGTGCCATGAGGGAATAGCTATGGTGGTTTTAGGAGATAGCCATACATCACCCTCTATTCCTCAAATACTAGTTTCCACAGGCGAGTGTGTGCTGAGACGGTTTCTGAACGGCGGGATGGGATGTTTCAAACACACGGGGTCGAGTGTTCGTTTTTTAAAGGTCGCGCCACGAAAATCGCACACACACAAAAACACCTTCTCTTCTTACTCGTGCAGATGTTGACAGAGGGCAGACGTGACCGAAATCTGCAGCCGAGCCAATACGAGAACGGAAGGAAGTGGAGTTTTCTTCTTGATCAAACACTTTATATCTCTACAAATAGATTCTACATGTGGATATGTAGGTGTGGGACAAGATTCGGGGGCTGGGGGCCTCCTGGTTTCTCTTGGTCTGTTTGACCAATCACGTTTGAGCAGACTTTGGTTTTCCGCAGGTAAACGGTCTGTGTGGACATTAAAAGACACAATACACATTTTGCCAGATTTTATGGGTTCTTTCTTGACCCATATCTGCAAGATTTGTTGAAATCTGTTTTGTAGTTTTTGCCTATTTCACCTTTTCCTTACTGTGTAAACCTCCTTGAGATAATGTATGTTATGATTTGGTGCAACACAAATCAAATGAAAATGATAAAAAGAAAAGAAAACTAAAGAACAGGGATGAAAACCTTCTCTCGGTGGAGAAAATATGACAAAACTTTTACATTTTTTAATTAATAAATTGTCTGTGTTTAAATAAGATAAGTGCCTGCAAACATGTGCCTCACAAAATACATGATCCCATGTATGTATATATATATATGTATTCATTTCCATTGCACTGGACAGGAGAATAAAATCCCGGGAGATAACCAAACTATCTGCACATCTAGATGTCCCCAGGGTTACGAGAGGGAAATGAGGGTTTTTGTAATTTAGTTAATTGACCATTGAAACCCGTGGAATATATGAATGTCAGACAGTTTGATCTGTGGACATTAATCTGTAATCGTTTCAAAGTGATGGTGACTTCAGAAGGGACGTGAGGGCCTGAGTGTGCAGCACACGCACAATGAGGGAGGGTAACAGGCCATAGACATCATTTGTTCATATTGTGGGAGTATTGGGAACCATATATTTAATGCAGAATATAAACCTAAATACAGATTATATTATTTTTGTTAGATGAAGATTAAACGCTGAATCTCTTCCGATCCTCAGAATCGTCATTGTTGGAGCAGCTGTGTAAATCACAGCAGGACTAAGATGTTTATTCTCCATTTTATCCATTTACGTCACGTCTATCATTCCCATAATTTAGGTTCTTTCATCTGTTCCAAAAAAAAAAACACCACAGGGACAATAACAGATGGGAAGAAGACTTTATTTTTTTCTAGGGCTTTTATATGATTGATTTTCTCAGACAGAGAAGACGAAGCTGAAACATTTGTGGATGCACAACATTTCATTTATGGAGATTTTATTTGTTTGCGTTAAATCACGGTTTACTGCTTTTTACAAGGTTGGTGTCGGGCCTGTTTGAAACATGCTTATTATCTCGTGAATCATTATCACTATCATCAATGGCTCAATATTTGATTTAGTCATTCATTGTCATCGTGTAATTTTCATATCGCTGCTGTTTTTATGATATAATGATAATAGACAGTTTAATGTATTTACCCTTATTTAACCCAATAACAAAATGAGGGATGGTGACAGTTTGTGTTGCCATGACAACAGTGGTGCATACATTTGTGTACGCACATTTTTTTATTGAAGAAAATCAAGTGACACTCACGTCACATCACGTCAGTCCCAAAATCTTCCTGCTCACCTTTAATGACTGGAACTCAGATGATACTTCTGATGTTTTCCATGGAATTTAAAAGTTTTATACAATTTAGAGATGTTGTCGGAGACTAACATTGCAAATCAAAAGCTTGGCCAGTGTATTATAAATGATGTTTATTGAATGTCCACATACTTTTGGCCACATGATGTTCACGGTTCTCTGTATTGCTTCATGTTGCAGATGGAACCTAAAATAAGATTTAAGCCGCAGAAATCCAGCCTCTTCTTTAAACCTGGGTCTTTTCAGATTCTCCTCCTTTATCTGCGCTGTGGCTTCAGTCCTCCTCCGCTCCAGCACTTTTTACTCAAATCCAACTTTGTTAAGCTGTGATATTCACAAAAGCCGATTTTTTTTTCCGATATCCACACATTCAACCTTTCATCACATTACAGGCGGTTGTAAATTCCCCAACTCCGCCGGTGCTGTACGTTGAGGGATGAGGTGTTTGAACTAAAGCAGGTTTGTTAAGTTATATGTGAAACTGGAAAATGACTTGTTCTCCACATCCCACCCCGGTGACATCATCCTGCAGCCATAAACACACCCGGATGACTTTCAAACCCAATTGGCTCGGCGGCGTGATATCACGATCCCGAACGTGAAATGTAATTTTCCTTCACCACTTAAGATATCACATACCAAGACAGGGAAAGGGGCATTATGAAATTATTCATCATGCACGGCTCTTATACACACACACACACACACACAGGCTCATGCTATACACACACCTACTGCAGCTTTGATGGGAATATTTTTATTAATTTCACCTCCCCTGAAATCCAATTACTAACAGAATGGCGGCTTTCTGCTCATTATATTTCATATCGATCACTGCAGTTGAGGCTCCTGCTGATTGCTTTTCAGTTGGTCCAAGTATTTTCTGATTGTTTCATTGATGTAAAGGAGTATTTAGCTCCTTCTTATAAAGGAGCCAAGTGGCAGAATAAATGCCGTGTGACTCGGAGGAATAACCGAACGTTGAGTCTCTAATAAGGACTTTACTGGAGTTGTACTTCAATAAACAAGGCCGGGTTGTTAACCTGTCATAAAGTTTATAAGTGGGGCCGCCGGCGTGGATCACTTCCTCAGAGGACGTGAGCAACACGGGGAATCAAACTGTGTAAAAACAGCTGATCCTTTGCCAGCGGATAATGATGACGAAGTAAAGACCGAAGCTGTTTAAAAACACACGTAGATGAAGTTAAATTGGAAAAACAAAAAATGGAGAATCTGTCTTTGATTTACAAGAGTCAAACCTCGCCAGAATCAACGGAATGTAACAGAGAGGTAATTGTGAACATTCACATCTTTTCAGAGCAAAATCCACTGCGATGCGATAAATGAAATGCATTTTTGCAAGTAAGTGAAAGTGAAAAACTGTAATACTGGATCCAGGTTCATCCAGATCAGTCCTGTAGTTTTTGTGTAACCCTGCTAAATAACAAACAGACAAACGAATACTGATGAAGATTTACCTGCAGCAGGAGCATCACGTCTCCTACTATTTGTTTCTATGCAGTGAAGAAGCGCTGCACATTCTGTCTGAGGCCAGAAGTGCTGCATGTTATCTGATTCTGCCGGCATTTCACAAGGTTTAACAACGGCTTTGTAACCCCTCACACGAGCAGATAATCTGGGCCGAACATCGGTATCGACCAAGGTCCCCGACCCACGATTCTCTGGGTGAGAAACGTCTTTTTCTTGGTTCTCTTATTTTCCACTGCTGTGGCTTTGAAGAAATGAGAAGAAACCACATTTTGCTCTCATCCACTGAGGGACGTCCTCCCTACATGTCCAGCAGGCAGTGTGCGAACATCCACCGTCCTGCAGCTCAGCTCACAGCAGCTCTGCCAGATGTTCCTACACGCCCTCGTAGACCGGCCTGGCAAATCTGGACGTGTTCCTGGAATCCCTCTGCCGCCGCTGTCCTCTTTGCTTGATTAAAAAAAGGTTACCGGCAGGTCAGACAGTTTTTGATGAGTCACAAACGAGGGTTCACGAGGTAAGTCCTTGTAAAAGGTTGTTTCCGGGGTTATGATGACACAATAATACGGGAGGAAACATCCACAGACACACACACACTGATTCGTGGAGAACACACAGAGTAATCTCCACACGCTGAAAACAAAATGTCACCTTCAACACCTTTTATTTTCAAGAAGAGGAGAACAATTTACAGTTTCATTTTCAGTGGAAAGTGTAAAAAATGTCAGATTCACATGTTTTCTCCTTGTTTCTGAGTTTTATTTGTCAGAGGACGCGAGAGGACTTTTAAAAATGTAAGCGAAGACATTTTTATGAACTTTCAAAACTTTTACAGCAGACACACCGACGTCTTGCTCAGCAACTTTCTCAAGGGTGTTTTTTTCATCTCACATTCCACAACTCTGAAGAACTTTGAACACTCACTGGCCGACGTGAAGCTCCACTCCGGGGACGTGAAGTGGGAAAGACGCAGACTGGGTTCAAAGAAACTCTCAGTTTAACTTTACATTAAACTGTTGAATGTTCTGACACAGTTTAGGATTTTATTGACTCTGCACTTAGTTGTAATAGTTGTAAAAAAAAAAAAAAGGAAAACCTCTTGGTTAGAAAATGTTTGACATTATTTTTCAGTCTTTGTGAAATAAAAAATCAGCTTTGAATACATTACATTTTACATTTTGGCAGCATGGGTACCGTACTGTCACAACCACAGACGGTATAAAGATGGACGACACAGTAGTGATCGGGTTGTGGAGTTGTGGTAATCGTGGTCCTGCCGACACGCCCCTTGGACCAATCATGAGTCAATATCACCTGTCAATCAAGGTGTTTCACCCCATTTTTACTGCACCAAATAACTAAATACAACTTTTGAATTTCTGTGGAAACAAGTTTTTGTTTGTGAGCAGGATTGGAGCTTGGTGAAAACATTTCAAAACAAATAATATTTTCAATATTCCAATTAAAAATGTAATCTTTGGTCCCTTTTAGAAGCAGGAATGTTATAATTTGACTCTTAAAATTGAACTGTAATATAACTTTTATTGGACTTTGTTGACGTTGTACCCTTGTTTAGATAAGTGCTATACAAATAAAGTTATTATTAATATAATTATATTTCCTACGTGTAATTTCCTCTTTATTTATCAAACAAAACCTTTTTATTCTACCACCAGTTATTTGGGAACTGTTCCCCCTGAAAAAAAGGCGTCTCCTGCTCAGTGTGGATCTCTGAACACTTCTCTGCAGGAAACACACAGTTGTAAATTGCTCTTTTTGTCTCGTGTGCTTTCACGGGCTCTTCTTTAGTTTCTCTGTCTCCTGTTTAAATCCACACAATTTATCAGGGTAACTGCATTTGGATGATTCATTGCGCTCTTACTCAAAGTTATAGCAGGGAGGGGGGGGGGGGGGGGGATGCAGAGCTCCTGCTGTGCTTTGTATCTCCAGCATTTTAAACAAGTTGTGTCATGAAACATTAATCATCATGTCTGGAAAAATAACATGATTATTTTATTTTTTCTTTATTTTCAGATACAGACTTCAAAAAGATATTACAGAGAGAGCAGGTGGAAGACACCTTCTCTGCGGGGGTTTCTCTGCAGCGTGTTCATATTCAAAACTTTAATGGTTCTCAAACGGCAAAGGAATTTTAAAACAGATTTCCTCCACATATATTTAAACTTTCTTGTAAAGCTCAACATCAAACCAACAGTTAATAAACGGCACGTCTCTAACACGTGAAGGTTTCCCCCTCAAACATATAACTATAGATTTAAAAACATATCTTCGGGCATTCGGAATTAAATATAGAACTGAAATATGTTCGGGCCCTGGGTATATTCTCGGGGCATGACTGACATGTTTTGCGCTTTTTCATTAATCTTTCACACGAGGCAAACTTTCAGGTCACTGTTGTGATACAGTGCAGGTTGATAATGCACCGTCCACAGCTCATGCAGCTTGTATGAGCGCATGAAACATTTATAACACCGTCTATTTTATTCTACTTTAGGTTCCCTCAAGCTTGGTATATATATATATTTTAAAGTTTTTTTTATGTTGGATTATTTTGTACTGAACTGAGCAAGAACAGAAAAGGCATCAGCGTCACCACACTTGGATTTAGAAAGAATCTAAAAAACGAAAAAGCAGAAGCAGTGCAGAACACGTTGTCATTACAGCTAAAACAGACGAGGTTTACTGCTGAGCTGCTGCAGAAGAACCGACGTCCCTCAGAGGTTTGGCTTTTGCCTAATTTTAGGTTTGTATTATGTGGCTGCCAACGTTGGACTAGTTCAGCTTTGAATCCATCTGGAGAGGTTACCTGCTCCTCCTCCTCCTCCTCCACTGCAGCATGTGGAGCCACTAAGCCTCCTTTGTTGACAGCCCTTACTCATTTCCCTCCGTAATTTTTCTCCCTCTGCTTAATCTAAAAATACCTTCGTTAAGTCTGAAGCAATTTTGCTCTGCTGACGTGTTTCCTTCCTTTCTTTTTTTTTTAAATCGAATCAAATCTGGCTTTTGATCCGTCTCTGATTGACAGCGTTTCCTGTCGGGTGACGTTCCCTTCAACTCTGTCACCAACTTTCACCGACACACAGATGAGGTGGTGTCGTTATCGTTAATTGTTTATAAGTTGCAATATGTTTTATTTTATATATTTTAGTTAGTGTGTAAATAGTTACAAAGTTACACAGTTACAAAAGAAATGGTTTTGTGGATGTGTGATGCTCTGGAGGTAAAGGAAGGAGACATGATGGATAGATATGCAAAGAGGATAGACGTGCAAACAACAGACGTTTTGCAATGATTAGCTAAGTAGAGCGATGTAGTCAGGCAATATGCTAAAGGTCAGAAATCTCCCCACATTTGGATTAAAAGCCTTTAATTGAACCTCTTGTTGTCATTTTGAGGCCGTTTTCTTCACGCTCCTTCACGACCTGACGGGAGGAGAGCAGCACTTTCCGTCGCTCCGTCATTACAGCTCGACACATATAATTAAAAGTCGATTTACAGCTTCAAATCCACATTTATAAATAATACTTCTGCAAGTGCCTGTGACAGGTTGAGCCTCTTTTCACTTACTGGAGAAATCTGAAAGACGTGAAGAACCATCTTACAAGAAGAGAGTGTGTGTGTGTGTGTGTGTGTGTGTGTGTGTGTGTGTGTGTGCACACTGCTGCATGTCTCTTTTGTGGACACTTCTTGAGTCCTCTCCTCTTCTAAAAGCTGACTGAGGTTTTAGAATAATAAATAAAAAAAGTGCTGGATAAGGAAGAATATTTTCAGTTTGTTCCTCTCTCATCATATAGTGGAAATCCAAAAAGAGAACGGCAGGGTCTCACAATACCAAGGAAAATAAAATAAAAAAACGACTGAATATATTAAGAATATCTTTATTATCCCAGAGGGGCAATTTAAATAGTTAAATTGAATTTGCTCGTCCAGAAAGCTTGCAGCTCTTTGAGAAGCGTTCTGCAAAAATAATGGTTGAATTTACCATAATGCAACGTGATAGCATCGATCATTAAACCCCCTTCACTTGCTAAAACTTTCCACACTCTCAGTTTAGCTTTGTGTTATGTGTTAAATGGAGCCTTCTCTTAGTAGCTGGATTTCAGGTATCCAGTCATTATGCTCAGAATTCTTGAAGCTCTTTTTCCTGTACAGTTTTGGGGACAGTGTACAGGTATTGAGGTGGTTTGTGCTGAGGCAGCGTGTGGAGGGGACAATGGAGACCGGGGATCCTGAGCAAAGGCCGGCAAAGAGACAAAATCCACAAAGGCAAAACTAGACTGAGTCTCAGATTTGGCCAAAGTGTTATTACCACTTTATTGTCGAGCACGATGATCTGGCAAAGATGGGAAGTTGTGGTCAAGCTGCTCTTAATTTACTGCAAGAATGAGGATGTAGAGTTGGCGGGGATGGATGTACCGGGAAGCCACGCCCACCCAGGAACACACACCGTCATGTCCAGCAACAAAGAGCATAACACACACACACACACACACACACACACACACACACATCATGATACTGACGAAACCAGAGGCATAAAGTCCAGAATCCCAACAGTTTCTTTTCTGAAATTGCAAATTCCGCCATTGTTGACCTTCTTCTTGTTCTATGGTCATCTGGCTTGAACTATGAGCTACACCCTAGCCCTTGTCTGTTTCGTCCGTATCTGTTAGCTCTCCGAAGACGTGCACATTCACGGACAAAATTACCGTTAAGTACGAACAGAAGGCCTCGTCAGTTTCTGTATCTGGCAGTGAACATAAATGAGTCTTTAACGGGTTCGAGGGGTTGTTCCAATGTCACAGAACTGGAGTCACTCTTGCATGAAATACCTCCACTTGCCAGGAATTCGCTCACCATTCATTTGTTTGGATTTAACTGCAATAGGTCAATCAATAATAATAAACGAAAGACATCCAGACAGCCAGGTAATAGCTCCAGTGATCACTAATCTGATCGCTGTTAGTCCCTACAGGACAGGAGCCATGATTTCCTCTGCGCTACATGACAACCACATCTGTCTCCGCGTGTGATACGGCGATGGGAAATGATGTGGCGTGCGTGGTGCTCGACCTCGGGGATGGAGCTGCTTCAGTGTGAGAGCAACGCAGCCAAGGATACGAAATGGAAATGAGCAAACGAAGAACGCTACTGTAAATCCTACAAGATGAGCTGGAATATGTTAATAGGAATTGCCTGGAGTACAGTATTTGCATTGCACCGCGTATCATTGCTGCAGAGGCATGGAGGGGGGGGGGGGCGATGTTTGGAGTGTGAGCGTACACATGCACAGTACACATGCAGATCTGAGCCCGTGACTGCCAGGGAACACAAGAGATATACACGCAGGATTCCAGGCAAACATCAGGAACCCTGTGGCTCGAGTGTACAGAGCAGGAACACACGACGTGCGCTGCTGGCATTTTCTGGAATGTGAACAGCTAACCGTACGTGAAATCCTCTGATATTCTACACCACGCCACTTCCAACATTTAACAGGGTTATCGATTGTTTTGTAGCTCGGCGCTCTGTCAGTCATCGTGATTGAGTTGACCTGGGATTTGCTGGGGGTGAATGTGGAAGCTGAGTGTGTTTCATAATAACAAATCGGTGCCATAGAGGTTCAGCAGTTGACAGGAGAGTCGGTAGAAGATGTTGTTTTAGTAAATGTCATCAAGGTGGAAAACAGGACGGCTCATTGTCTGGTAAATTTGGTTTTAATTAGTTATTTGATGCTATAAAAATGGGATTAAACGTCATAATTGACAGCTGAGACTGACTCCTAATTGGTCAACAGTTTGTATTGGTGGGATCTCGATGTTGCGGCTCAATCCCATTCGCTACTGGCTCCAAATGCACAAGATGGCCTCCTTCGTTCATTTCTGGACGTTGAGAGGAAGTGGAGATGCCTCGTCCGTGTGTGCATCCAGTCTGTGGTAAATATCTGTAAATTATTAAAGTGTTATATGAGAAAACAACACTTATGTTGTGGTGTCAAGAGATGAGAGTCATCCCTGTATAGTTTTTGCATGAGCATACAATTAACTGCCCTTAATACGGTAGTTTATGTTTATTACAATGCACTTGTTTAGCAAATTACACATATTTCCAACTGCAACCAACAACTGTCACAGCTGCCAATCACTACGTGTAGACTGGTTTCTATAGCAACAAATATCTAGTTTAAACCAATCGTACGAGAGAAGCAGTTGAACATACACAAACTGTCTGAAATCACAGAAACGATGGTGGTTTTAGTTTGGTCCATGCCCTCATCCACTAACATGGAGGAGGCAGTGTGTGACCTATACTGTAACCAGCCACCAGGCGGCGATCAAGGTGATTTGGCTTTCATGTTGTGCATATTTATATTCAGTCGTTGGGTCAAACCATGAGGTTCTGCCAATAAGTTGTTTCTAAGAATTACTTTTTTCCCCTAAATGATATTCACGAAAAAAAAAAAAAAAAGTCCTTGACACAAATCCAGCTGTAATAACACAGTGTGTCTTAGTGTCCCACTCACATCTGTACTAAATGTCTTTAATGGACCATTTTGTGGCCTTTTTCTTGGAGCTTTCACTCGACCTGACAGGAAGAGAGCGGCACTTTGTGTTGCTCCGTCGTTGCAGCTCGACACATATTATTTAAACTAGATTACAGCTTCAAATCCACATTTTAAAATATTACTTTAGCAAGTATGTGTGACAGGTTGAGCCGTTTTTCACCGAGATGTGAAGAACCGTCTTACAAGAAGAGAGAGAGTGTGTGTGTGTGTGTGTGTGTGTGTGTACTGTTGTGCGTCTATCTTTGTCGGTACTTTAGGAGGTAATTTCTGGAACATGAGGAACGTTCCCTGAAGCCCTCACATCTCCAAAAGGCTAACTGACGTTTTTAGACTTATAGAATGAGAATTTAGCTATAAAGACAGGATAAGGAACATAGGTTTAAAAGTTAAAGGGGCACAGAAATTGAATTTAGCTGGCAGCCATGTAAGAAACATTTAGCACAAATAATAATGCTCAAATTTGCCTTAATGCAACTGGATGGCATCCGTCTCTGCCTGCTGAACCTCTCTACCTCCACACTCTCAGTTTGCCAGAGCGCTCCCTCTCACAGGCCGGTCTCCTCCTTGACGTGTAAAAGTGGTGCCGAGCCCGTTCCCAGATGAGGTGAGATGTCAGTGAGAGGACTCACAAGTAATAATCTGCAGAATGTGTGGGTGAGAGGCACAGGTGTGGCGTTAAGCCTGGCCTCGTGAAATGGAGACTGTTACTGTGTCAAGGTGTTGACGCCCCGGAGCTGTCATCTACCTGGTCTGAATTCAGAGAGCGCGGCGGCGTCCTGCAGCTCCCGACACGTAATAAGACAGAAGCCTCGACACTCAGCCGCACAGAGAGATAGAGGATTTGAGCTTGCAGAAATTATCATGCAGACATGTTTCAAAACCACTAATATCAGATATGATGTACATGTACATATAGAAAACATAGCCAAATTACTTTGTACATCAAAAATAAGTATTTGCGCTGTTCACCCATCTTATTTTCTTTCTGTGTTTTAATGCTATTTATGTTCTTGCAATTATATTTTCCACTGGTTCTAGATTGTAGGGTATTGACATTTTTATTTCGTTGTTTGCTGTTGTTTGCCTGATGAATGTGAGAATAACTGCACAACAAATTGCCCCTCAGGTTATTTTCAAGAAATCCTTGATATTTTCAGTTAGTTTTCACTGAATTTATCTTGTTGAACTCTACTTTACGATCTGTTTATTTTAAAGCGTTGCACAAAACAGTAAATGGAGTTTATTTTAACACCAGAACGGTTTGACACTTCCTCGTCTGGCGAGAGGTTTCATTATGCCGGGTGAGTAAAAAACCCTCCAGTTTGTCCGTGATGCTGCTGAATTGATTCCCTGAATACTTAGATTCACTGATTGTGTCACTCACACCATTACTGTCTGTCACACACGGAATAATATGTGATAATGAGGGCGAGTGAGGGTCACCGGGAAAGTTTGGAGACACTATTTAAAATGATTTGTGCCGTGAGGGGATGTTGAACTGTATCTGTTTCAGTCTCGTATTGTTAATATGTAAATTATATAAAGAAATACAAAGAAGGGATAATTAAATAACGTTTGTGTAGTTATCTCCAGTCACATCCCCGCCTGCTGAGTAGCTGGAGATATCAAGAGCTCGTCTCTAACTGCCGTTGATAATATGTCACGTACAAAACCTGCTGGATTCTCCATCACGAGCTAACAAGCTAATTTATCGAAGCCTCATTCCATTTTGCTTCGGGGTATTAAATCACTTGTCAATCAACCCGACTCAAATGAGCTCTGTGACATTAATGTATTCGTGTTTGAAGCAGTTCAATCTCAGCTCGGCTTGACACCAGGAGGTTTGGATCACTAGAAGGGAATCGATATCTTTTAAAATATTCATCAACGTTCAGCATTGACGAAAATGATCCAATACACCTTTTTGTTTTTTATTGGTGGTTTTCTGAGGCCCTGGGTTCAGACAACGTCACGGTAAAGATGAGTGTTCCCAGTCCCTCGCACTTCACTTCATGTCCGCCATGCTTCTCCAGCCATTCTACGTTGATTAATCGTTGTGTTGGGCTCTTATTGTGCATCAGATAACCTGTATCCTAACCTCTCCGGCCTCTTTCCCCTCACCGGTCTGTCTATCTAACCTCTGAACTCCCCCCTGCCGGCCTGACTCCACACTTTCCTATTATCCACCCGACTCTGTCTGTGTCCTGCATACTTAATTAGTTGTGTTGAAAAAGTCACAGTCCGGTGGATGAAGTTCAACAAGTGCACACCCCTATGAGCAACCAGATGTCAGAGAGCAAAACAAACCCATCTGTCGGGTGGGGGGGATTAAATTCTCTAAGACGCCGTGTTTCTGCGTTTATCAGAGTGTGAGTGTCCAGATGAGACCAGAGGTTTTCAGGAACCTGTCTTATCTTCATCTTTATGTGGTTTTTAACTATCTCCACCAGAGATATGTTTTTATTCCCATTCATCAGGATCATTCAAAAACTGCTGAACCGAATTCCATGACAAATGGTGACCAGGCGCAAACTCCTTTCACTTTCTTTAACATGGAGACATAGAGCGTTACCCTTGACGAAGGTATCCGCTCTCAGAACGGCCTTCTGCTTAGAGGTTTCTCCATCTGTGTCTGAGTCCGATAAGTAAACACCTTTCAGATGGGAAATCAAGCAGATAGAAACTGGGACTGTGGCGAGAAACGATTTCCAATGAAACTGTGGCCATTTGAACCCAAGAGTTCCCTGCGTCACTGGTTTATATTGTGTGTAAAAACCTGCCGTGCCGAATGTGTCTTTACAAGTTCTGTCACGCCGTCAAGCCTCAAACCATCGGCTCTAACTTCCCGGGATGTGCGTCAGACTCCGCCCGGTCAGGCGCTGTCACCCTGAATCTCAGAAGCATCTGCTGCAGCTGCTGACGAGACGCTCCTGCTCATCTGAAGAAGTGAGCTTCCTGGATCTGCAAGTGGAGTAGATTCAGTGTCAACATCCATTAGAGAGCTGGTAATTGAAACTGAGCGCTAATAGACTCCTGGCCAAATTGGAAAATACACGCCATGCAGTTAAGAGTATAGGGGAGGGAGTCACATATAGGATACTATAGAGACACGAGTTTTTCATTTGAAGGATCCAGGCTTGTTTTAATGTGAATCCGTGCATCGATTCATTGATCATCTCTCACCTGCAGGACATGCAGTACATGCACAGGTTAATTTACATGATCAAACTCAGCACATGGACTGTAAAGGCTAAAAGCTCCACATAGAGCTCAGGAAAACACACATAAATAACATTTCTGTAATGAGCTCCGCCGTCAGTTAACCCCGCCTCGGCGCCCTGACACAGAGGAATGTGAGTCCGGCCTCCGGTGTCACTGGCTGCCGTGATGAATCTGTGCTGCTGCGTCTAACCAGCGCTGAATGTTTCCTGATATGAATTTCTCTTTATTCTGCTGAGTGGGCTGATGTCACCAGGTTGAACGTCAGCTCCAGCGTCACTCGCTCAGAAGGTTGAGAAAACAGAAGCAGCTCCCTGGATTGCTGGCAGTCTTCACCTCCGACAATAAAGTCTCTGCACGACGAGATGCCCGTTTCGCTGGCAGCAGTATCATAATGATAGTGGCTACGAAATCAAAGCAAGAGTTGGTAATCCTGGAAAAAGCAGGCTACACTTTGAAAATATGCGACTGATACATCCCAGGCCCAAAACACAAGAACAGACAACTTTCAGAAGACGAGTTTTCCCAGAGTCGCTCTCTCACTTCAAACTCTTGTTTCTTCTCTCTGGCTGAAGATCCCGTCGTTTCATTCAGTCCGAATGAAACGATTGGTCGTGTTTCTCAGAGTCCTGCGAGGGCCACGGACTCTGGCTTTTTTTCAGACAACTTCATTTATTTATTGCTGTAGGGACGTGAGGAGGATTTGAGAAAATGAGATAAGAAGCAAATGACCAATGCTGCCTTGAACAAAATGAACTGGTTGATTCATTTTCTCCAGTAAAACGGACATACTACTTATTTAAGGTGTGAAAGAGGACTAATTTATTCAGCCTTGTACAACCAATGCCACAGGATCTGAGATAGAAGACCTTTGTTCATCGAAACCTTCAAAGGTCACATGTGTTAGAGCTGCATCTTGTCTCAGAGCCACTAAAGTCAGATACTACACACACAGAGTATAGCTTTAAATAACGTGCGCCGAAATGACACCGCATCTGAGGGGTTTTATTCAAACGCATTCCTCCTCTGTAAGTACATCCTGTCTGTTGTTCTCCTCTTTCTTCTTCTTCTGACAACTTGTTGGATCGGAAAATTATACATGTGCTTGTGTCTGGAATCGACCGGGGAATCATCGTGAACCGGATTCTGTCAAACGCTTTTTATAAGGAACTCTGACAGCTTGTTTTCTTCTCACTCGTTGTTTGCCTGGAGATGATGCATTCGGGTTCAATTTGACATCTTCGTCGGTGCTTGCTCACATCGGATTCTGCAGACTTTCTGTTAAATCAGGGGCCCAGACGGAGAAAGTCCACAGATAATCCGGAGCCTCACACTCGGACATTTGCTTTCACACATACACGTCCTCCGGAGAAAGTGCGGATAGTCTCTGGCGTTCAGTGCATGTGTGAAAGCAGCTTAAAACAAATCATATTTTACAGGAAACAAAACCTAAATCACCAAAATGGCGTCACAGCAAGAACGTTCTGGGATCCTTCTGTGTGGAGTTTGCACGTTCTCCCATGTGGGTTTTCTCCGGTTCCTTCCACAGTCCAATGACATGCAGTTTAGGTAACTGGGGACTGTCGGTGTGAATGTGAGTGTGAATGGTTGTTTGTCTCTTTATGTCAGCCATGTGATAGACGGGTCCACGGCCGTCCCCTTCCTCTCGCCCAATTGGCTCCAGCACTTCCACAGCCCTCAAAGGATAAGCACTATAGATAATGAATAACATGGTTTGAAATCTACAACTCATACAATAACTAGAAGGATGTACGTCCCCTAATGTCCTGTCTTCATGGCCATAATAAAGGAAGTGGAAAAGAAAAATCCTGGATCTGCTCCGGTGATCGAATAAGCTCCAAAAGTTAATGAGTTCTTCTTTGGGTCAAACCACTCCCCTCAAAACAATTTCATGGAAGTCGGTTCAGTAGTTTTTGCTTAATCCTGCTTGCTAACAAATCGACAAACAGTGCAAACCTTGCCAAGAGCCCAACAGTCCCCTCATGGAACCACATCTAAATGCACTCGATCTGGACATTTGGACGTAAATATGTGATTTTTTTTTCATCGAGATCCACAAATGATTGTCTGTGAAATCAACGAAAAATTATCCCTCTCTAGAAATGTCAAAGAAAGTGAAAACAATTCCTGGATCAGCCCCAAATATTTAATGGGTTCTTTCCTCACCCATGTGGCTTCCTTCCACCAAATCGTGTTGTAATCCATGCAGTAGTTTTTGCATAACCATGTGTGTGTGTGTGAAGAACACAACTGGTTAAATGGTTCTCGTGCCACTTTTTAAAATCCATTCCTGGATAAAACACAACTAATAGACGATGCATCCCATTAAGTGAAGTGATTATTCTAAGTGTTGTTTCTACGTGTTGTCTTTCTTCAGGAGCGCCGCGGAAACACGACTGGAATTAATCTTGAAGCTCTGTGAAACCAAGAGAGAGATCCCAAGGGTGCGTGCGCTTTAAACACTGTGTTTATCGGAACATATGAAAGAGGAAAACCTATTTATTGCAACATTTATAAAAAAAATATCTATAATTAAAAAACGAAGATAGTAATGAGACCCCACGTAAGAAGCGAGTTCCGCTCTTTTAACTTCCTGGAGTTTTACGGTAATTATAATGATGGTGGCGTATTATCACTTTTCAAGTGGTTACTCACATCAGCCCATGAAACACATTGTTCCTTTCACACAGAAACTAATAGAATAAAAAAACTGACTCACAATAATCAGAGAGACAAGTTTAGACCTTTGTGTTAAGACGACATCTCCGTGATGATCTCATTAAATATGGATACGTCAGTTTATAATGAGTTCAAAATAAACCAAGGCTGAATTAATGATATTTATAGAGAGCTGTACAAATATGCAGGTTTGAACAATGGTTTTCCTGCCAAATCTGAGGTATATAATGTCAATTCTACATTTACAAATCTCCAAATTTAACCAAAGGCCGTCACAAAAGAATTCCCGTTCACATTAGGGTTTAAACAACTTATTTAGAGTTTTCTGCTGCTCAGTTTATCCTCGACTTCGTGCAACTGCCTCTGATGCTGTTCAGTCCCATTTGACTCAACTTAAACTGGCTGTTGAATGGAGACAAATCCAATTTCAAGCTATATCCAAAAGGCTGGTTCAGCGCTGCTTTGTACCGGTAAGAATTTGGTCCAAGTCCAAGTCCTGCATCTTTAAAAATACAGTGTAGTCCACTTTAAAGGATCAGGAAGTAGCTCTTATGGTCACTGTGGATGCTCCTATAAGTTTTTATTGAAATTCTGCTTGGAAAATTGTATGTACTGTATGTTGTGCACGCATGTGTATGACCTGTATTTGTCTGTTTGTATTGATTTTATTGATTTTGCTACTTTCTTGGCCAGATCTCTCTTGTAACAGAGATTATAATCTCAGTGTGACTTTTACCTGGTTAAATACAGGATATATATCAAATAGAGAAAGGTGAATGTAAAGCGCTGCTCTAATTATTACAACTGAAAGTCAGGAGCAATTTAATTAAATGTAAATGCAGTGTTGTTGCCTGCATGTAGAAAAAATGAAGTTACTGAGGAGCTGGAGGTGATAAATTGTGTGAGAATACAAGTCTATAAATGCTGTGTTAAATACACAGAGAGAGTCTGATCCAGTAGGATTTTGAGTAACAGAAAACATGATGAGTAAAACACTGTATTCACGTGTGGAGCGGTGGCCGGTTTGTTTAAACCGTGTAGTTTGAGAAACAGATTACGTGGAGAGGAAAATGACTTTTTGACCCCTCGAGGAAGGTGAGCGAGAGCTTTTTGCAAATTGTACCATGCGGGCAGAAGACTGTGTGCCGAGAGAAACAGAAAGCAATAATTCAGTTTCACCTACTGGGGTGGTGGGGGGGGGGGCAAAGTTCAACCTGCAAGGATGGAAAACAAGTGCTGCTGTTGGAAAAACTCAATTTACCGAGCTGCCACACTGTGATATGGTCGCAAATTAGGCGCTGGAATAAGAGAGGGAGCAGCTTTCGTAAGAGTTAAATAAATAACACAGGCTGTTTCACACCCACGTAGAAACATACAGGCCCCGGTTCATTTTATTGTGCTTTGTCTTGTTTGTTATTTTTCCAAAAAGGCCCAGAGACCTATACATGTTTCACAGCAGCTTTATTTTCTGAGACTACATACGAGAGTGAGCTGGGTGGTATCTTTAATTAATCTGTGAGGAAAGGTGAACAGTGTCTGGAAGATGAATTACTGTTCAGACAGGGAACGATATCACGTGCACACACAGGAACAACAAGCCCAAACTAACACAGTCAACATTACACACTGTGTAATTTAAAAAAGGTCACGTTTACAGCGCTCGCATCTTTTGTCTTGTTCTTGTTAATTAATACAATGTAATACGATAGTGGCTCAATAGCTGGTTTTCAATTTCAAAAACACAAAAGTAAAACTCAAATATAAGACATTAACATGATAAATTTGTTTGCTGATAAAAAATTGGCTGATAAAAGGCCGTAATAGACATATAATGGCCATAGACACCAATATGAAAATGATTTTTACATTATAAAGAATACAGAAAAGAACTAGATTCATGTTTTTACATATTACATTATATATCATTTAGCTGACACTTTTTTTATTTATAATTCATACATGGCTAATAGCATTATGGGCTTTGTCATCAGTCCATATTGGTCAGGCTTGAATATGTAAGAATAACTATTTAATAAACCAACAATAAATGTGTCAATAAATAATTATATAATCAAAAGCTGAGTTTGCCTTCATCTGTTCACCTTCGGGATACATGATTGATTTTAATAATAAAAGAAAAAGGGGAGGAAAATGATATGTTCACCTGAGAACTTTACTTTTTCTGTTAGTGACTTATTCATTTTATTTAACATTTCTATTAGCTAGAGAATCTTGTTTATAAAAGTGGTATCATCTCAAAAAGGACGACCTCGGGTGGCGATACAAGATACAGAATCCAAACAGCCGACATCTGACTCAAAACTTTGTGTTTGGGTTCAAAAAAATAAAAATATCTGTTGGCTCCAGATGCAGGAAACATTTTTCTTTCTTTAAATTGGGGCATAAGTGGCAGAATTAACATTGTGTCTACAAGATACACGTTGAGTAAATGAAAGAACTTCTCCTCCTCAGCCTGGCCTCATGTAACGCCCCCTCATCGACCTGAGACAAAGCTTTTCAAGGTGCTAAAAACATCTGTGGACCGATTGTGCACCAAAACAAGCTGCATCCAAAGTGGTCGACGTAGAAAAACCTTCTCCTGCCTCAATATTTGTGCTTATTTCTATATATAAAGGTGCATTAGACTGTTTTCTGTATCACTGCATTAAAGGCCTAACTGTTGTAATATGTGTAGTTAAGCTAATGTTTCCCTAGTCCTTGTTAGTGCTGTCTTGGCAGTGTGTGTGTGTGTGTGTGTGTGTGCAGATGCTTTGGCTCTGCATGTGTCATCTGATAAATGTGCCGCCTCTCTGGCACTGAGGAATGTCTCGCTCCCACGGACAGTCGGAGTCTGAACATCCTGACAGAGGCGAAGGTGAAACAGCTTTTGGCCATAATTAGAATGAATGTGAGGGAGAGATGTGGGGAAATGAACCGTCACAACAAAACATCACTTCTTCCTATGAATCACTTCTTTAGTTTCTTTCAAAAAGTGTAACAGAAATTGCTTTTAAGATGCTCAGATCTATCTTCCTCCATCAGTTTATTTTCCTTGTCAATTAGGATGCAAATTCTGTCACTGCACGTGTTTTGCATGTTTTACAGGTTTTCCAGGGGTCAACCTCGGAGCCCGTTGGCTGTCGTCTGATTACAAAATAGCTTCTGCGTGGAATGGACAATACTTGGAGGCATCCGGTGCCGTTAGCCGGGTCAAGACTCCATCTTCTGTTTGCCCTGCACGGTTTACAGTCCGAGGTAAACGCTCCTCCACCGTGATGTGTGTCCCCAGCTGCTCATATTCCCACAGGTAACTTCTCTAGGTGGTCAAATGAGTCTTGTATTAGAGGGACGTGAAGTACGACTGTGTTCAGGTTCGACTGAAATGAGCTCCTTCCTCTTATCGTCTCCACGCCGGAGCTGCTCATTACTCTGCAGCATCTGAGCAGAGACAAATGCAATTTGTATGGAAATGCGCGGCGCTTAGTTACGGCGCTGTCTGTGGGTAGCGGCGTGTTGTGTGTCTTCTGTGAGCTGATGGCGTGTTCACATCATATCAGAAGTCAAAGACAAGGGACGACATCTCACTGCTGCAACTTGGAATCAGTCATGTGAGTAACGTGTGGGACGGGTCGCGTTTAAATGAGTTTGTATCTGCGTGTGTGAAGTGCCCGTCAGCTCAAATGGACCAGAGAGGAAAACCAACACATATCACTTTAATTTAAAATAGTCTGGACTGTTGCAGGTGAAAGTTGCTTTAGTGTATAACATGAAACTTAAAGAAATTATTGTTATTTTATCATATTTTCATATTGAGCTCTTTCTCTCTCTCTTTTCTATCACATTTTCTACATTTGTTCACCATCGGAGGTTTCATCTTGCATCGCCCTCTTCTTCTTCTTTATCTTTTTACTGACACACATCTGGAGGATTAGCGGCTCCAGCTGTTCCCATCAACAGGATAACTCTTTAGGTGCCCGTTCTATTTGTCGTATAGTTTTTTATGTGCATATTAAAGGTGAGTGACAAAGGCCAAAGTCTGTGGCAAAGAGAGTCCTTCTCTCCCACAGGAAATGAACTTCAGCAGTGCTTTACTTCTGTAATGGAACTACATCCAGAAGTAACATGCAGTTTTTATCACGACGTGGGATGAGACGATTACAACGTTGCAGTCAAAATATAAAAAAGAGACAGAATCTGTGAAATCTCCTGCTCAAATCATTTTTACAAAGATAAAACTTATATCGAGCAGTAAAAGAATGAATCTCTAAATGACTGAAACATGTGCACTTTAATGTTCACATTACAGCCGTGGATGGAAACACAGTAATTGGCTTTTTCTTTGGCTGAATTTATTTAAAATGTGCATTTCATTGGATTTTATACAGGAGTCTTTTCTCTTCTCTCTAAATGCTTTAATAGAACCATTATCTGTAGGTGGTGTATAGATAGATAGATAGATAGATAGATAGATAGATAGATAGAGAGATAGACAGATAGATAGATAGATAGATAGATAGATAGATAGATAGATAGATAGATAGATAGATAGATAGATAGAGAGATAGGATCTCGGTAAGTCCTTCTTTCAAGTGCTAATCCTATCGTGCGAGTTCATGTAAGAGGCTGTAGGAGTGGATTTATTAGACAAACAAAACAGTGAACCTCAAGAGAAATAAACATGAAATTGATTTAAATAAATCTGAATTGATTAAAATAAATCTCGGGGAGAATGCGCTGCAGTGAGTGGTGGAGGCGATTTAAATCATCTATCAAGTTGCCAGCAGAAATGCTATTTTAGCATAATTCAACTAACCAGAATGGAGGCACTTAATAACTGTGCTCTCTGGAAAAATATGAACTGACAATCACATGAATTTAAGGTGCAAGGTCAGTAGGAAACAGATTTGTGCGCTCGGGATTTACCCAGTTGAGTTCAGCATCCGCAGGAACCTTACACCGAAACCAGCCATCGGCTTTATCGCCGGGCCACAGACGTTTTCTTCTCCGTTCCACAAACGCCAAACCGCTTCACCCTCACACATGTGAAGGTCACAAAGTGGGATTACACGCTGAATTCACAAACATGAATATGTGAGCATTCTGAACCAGAGGAACCTTTGAGTCACGTGCCCCCCCACCACCCCCCGGTGTCACTGCACCAGGAGCTTCGCAGGGCAGCTTATAGAGGAAAATCATTTGAAACCAAACCAGTGGAAACCACACTGCACGTTAAAGAGGTGATATAGAGGCAGATGAGAGCAATTAAGGAAAAGCAGGAAACACATTTGGAGGCGAGCTGCTTGATTTACTGTTTAATGCAGCGTTGCAATATACTGTCCGTCAGGCAAAGCTAATCCATTGAGCAGGAAATGCGATGTGATTTCATTTAAATTGATGAGATTGTCTATTAATGTACAGAGGACGTGTTACTCGTGTTTTGTGTTTGGCTGTTGTGTCTGTTGGGCTCATTACAAAGTTGAAGAAAGTTGTAGGAAAGCATAGCTGATGTGATGAGACTGTGACGTTAATGGGGAAACTCTATGCTCCTTATATTTATGGATGAATGGTTTGATAATAAGCGTAATGGATTTTAAGGGATTTTTGTGCAGCTGAGTTTGGGGAATAAACTTGTGACTTTGCTTCAGCTGTGCAAAAAACAGGCTCAAATCTTACAATTGAAGCTGAACTGGTTCAATTTGTTGATGCATTATCTGCTGGTATATGTGTCAGGAAGTGGAGCGGCCACCAGGGGTTTCAGAAGTTTGCTGGTTTGATTCCTGGCTCCTTGTGTCCTTGTCTCCTTGAATGAGACACTGAACCACACACTGCTCCTGGAGCTGAGTCACGAGCGTGTGAGTGAGACGTTCATCTCAATCGGCCTTTTGGTCGACACACTTGAAAAGTGGTGTATGAATGCAGTCCAGTTTAATGCAGTCCATTTAGCATTCATGCATATTTCATAATACGCACGAACCAACAATTTAAAGTGCAAACATGCTCACACATAAAAATGTCTCCATTGTCAATTCAGATGTGCTCAGGGATGAAACAACCCAGAGTGTGTCCTGCAGCGAGGCTCCTGTCTCCATGTTTTCCACGGCATGTTGTGAGGGAGCCGGCAGATCATTTATCTCAAGAGAAGTTTTTTTCAGACACGCCGAGTTAAAAGAAAAATGAATAAATATATGAAACAGCGACTGAACTGAATCAAACATCTGTGGCAGCCTAAGATGTAATGAAGGCGAGACGAACAGAGAAGCATGAACAGCCTCAACAAGTCGTCCATGGAAGTGAAGCCGTGATGAGAGATCATAAGATTCAGAGTCTCGGCGTCAGCGCAGAAGAAATAACAAACGACTCGTGTCGGTCCAAGTTGTCTGTGTCCCTCTGTTCCTCCCTCTCCTTGATTCCAACTTAGATGTGAATGTTTTTGTTGAATCAAATTAAATTTAAATAGATCTGCCATATGTATTCATTTCAGAGAAGATTTACTTTTTTGAAGTTTTCTTTTCCCTCTGGACAGCGACTGCATTACCATAATGCACGTTGGGCAGTTTCCATAGAAACAGTCTTTCTGAACCTTTCTTTTATGGAGCTGATGTTTTTTATAGAGTCTGAGTTTTTGTCATCTGACAAAAATAAAATTAATTTTAGAAGAAGTGAAAGTAATTAATTAAAATGACAGCCTGCACAATAGTTTGTTTTGGGCTTTGTATGAACCCACAACACTGTCTTTTCCAGAAGTATCATTTAATTAACGATTTGTATTGTCACAAATATTAATACTTTTATTGTTATAACTTTATGAATCATGGCTTGTAAACAAAAACCGCATGAGACTGACACCTCAGCAATGTTATTGGGTATCACAGCTGATTGTACTTGTCCTTAACGAGAACATTTTAATAATTATTTTATATATTAATGCTGAATGACAGATCCATACAATTACAACTGCAGTTCTTGGTCGTGATGACAAGTTGTGCATCATCTGCGTAACAATGTCATTTATTGCACATGCGTTCTGAATGACGTCTCTGATGTCATCACCTGCACAAAGATCTTGGTTGTGAAGAAAATAATCTTCATCATCTGCATAGAAATGTAATTTGTATGTAGCTTTTCATACATAATGACAATGAATGAATGGCAGCTGAACTGACATGTGTATGTTTAGTGACAGAAGGATGATTTATTTATCAAATCTAACATCGTAAAAGTTATGTGGGTTTTAACTTAATGCATTTTTTTGTGCACTCGTCTTTCAGGTCTGTGTTTTTTTTACCTAAATGTGCCACAGTTGATTGAACTTTGATGAAAACAGAGCTGCTGTGTCACCTTATGAAGTAATAATGATAAAAACTGACTAAATCAAGTTGCGCATATTCAAAGGACCATAATTTCCAAGAGGAAGTATTTTAGTTTTCTGCATATATACACACCTAAGTGTTTATACTGTACATTGCACTCATCAATCCAGGTCAGATTTGCCCTTGAAAACTGCTCTAAGACGTGTTATGCAATACAGAGAAGTTCACGTTGAGTTTAATTAATTCCGAGGGCGTCGCAGGATTTTGCCAGACAACTCTCAGGATTTCCATGAGGGAATAATAACACACTGACGTACAGTGCACTGCTTCGTGTACACATTTAAGTCTCTCTTTATAGATGAGTCTCTGTGGTGGCACATCTTTTAGTGATGTAGGCTGACGAGGTAATTACCAGTAAACACCGGCTCTGACTATCAAAAACATGAATAGTCGGCTAATCATAGTACATCCTCGTATAGCAAATCCAGACAGGACACAGAATACAGCCAAAGCTGATCCCGGCCCCAAAAGAAACAGGACATGTTCAACATGTCAGGCAAATGAAATGGAATTCAATTCTTTCTCATATTAGCCTACATCTAATACACCCCCGTTCTCTTTGGCCTCGCCGGAATATCTAATGCTTGGGAAAAAAAAGGCTGGAGAGGATGTTTAAGAGAAATTCTGTTTGATATGTGCCTCTACAAAGATAAGAGAGTTAATGAAGTTGGAGATAAGTAATTTAATTTCTCTGCCACCTCGGCGCGGTGAGATAAGAGGAGCATAATGGAGAGAAGGGAAACTGGAGGAAAAGGCCGAGCTGTTCGCCTGCAGGAGAGGACTTCTACCGGTCAATAATTAAACCCCATTTGCCAAATGAGAAATGAACTTGGAAGCTACCGTCGAGCACCACCATCGAGTAGTTTGGATATTGTATTGTTTATTACATCCTTCTACATCAGCTGTGCTTTGTTCTTGCTAAAATAACCTCGGACTCCTCTTTTTGTTCCGACATCTCTAATTAAACGCCCGCTGATGCTGTGTATCGACGGATCTTGTGTGTGAGCGGCGGCCAAGCTCGCTCCTTGAGCGTGTTCATTTGAAAAAAGGTAAATGTGTGGACATAATGAGCATCGTTCTAACAGCGAAATAATGAGGTTAAGTTGCATTTAGTTTGGCTGCAGGAGTGGTTTTCCACTATCCCTCCACAGACAAGTTTCCCTGCTGATGATAGTTTCTCTGTCTGTTGATCCCAGAATTACAAACTTTCACTCAGATACTTCTTCACCTCAAACAACAACAACGTCCAGAACAAATCTTCTGCTCTTCTGTTGGTCTCCACTGGCGTCTTAACCATCACACACTGGGAACGGGCTGTTTCTTTGAGCCTGTGGTGATGCTGGTTGCAGTTTTCTTAAATCGTAAATCAAAAGTAAAGACCAGCTGCTGGAACCGAGTTGAGTGAAGATGGACTCATCCCCAAACTGGAGAATCAGTCGTCCTTGTTCCACATCACTTCTCGATGCTGCTACAGAACCCTGCTCGCCTGTTTATTCACAGTTTATTAAAATATTGAACGTCTTGTTTGTCCAAATTACACAGAATTCCACGCTGCACTTCCTTGGGCCCATAATACTCACACACAGTGTGCAGCTGATCAAATGAGCGGTTGTAGAGATTTGTGATCCACGAGTCTCTGGTCTTTGCATTTTGCTCTGAAAACCCACTCCTGCCCAGAATGAAGCTGCTCGAAGGAGGAATATCAAATACATATTTTTAGAGTTGAATTTTTCCCAAGTGTATTTTGGTGGTACTGAACCGTGGACTCTTGTATTATGAATCAAAGTGTGCTGACTGCATCAATGCCCCCCTCGAGAGGACACACATTTTAGTGGAAGCAACAGGACCTTCAGTGGAGGTCGCGCCGCAGCTCCAGAAGCCAGATTTTATAGAAAAGACAATTAATCGCTATTTGACATTTACTGTGGGTCAGTGTTTCTGAACACTCCAATAAAAGTGAAATAAAAATCCTTGTGGCAGCAGCAGACAGCGAAACACCACATCGTCAGAAAGTCTCAATGCTCTGAGGGGCCTTCTTTCTTTCTTTCTTTTTCTTTTTTATCCGTAAGAAGATGCGATTGTTTCAAAAATCGTTTTTTCAAGCTGTCTGTAAATCGAAGAGGTGTCACAGATTCAGGACAGGAACAAACTCATATCTCATCTCAGAGTAATAAACGTTCGCCGCGGCGTAAACCTACAACACCCCCCCGACGTGGAGTCCGTGGAGCACACGGGGAAACGGTGGATTTAAGAAAGAGGCCAGTGTGATTTCCCAACGGACCAGAAAGGATAAACTCCGAAGGGATTTCTTGCCGCATTTTCTCTCCTGTTGCAGTTTGTCTGGCAATCGATCCAGTGCCACACGACTTCCTCCCAAGAATGATTACTGCTTGGATGCCGTTTTACCTTTTATCGCTCGCTTCCTCTTTTTCTCCGCTGCTAATAACAGAGTTTCTATTTTCGAGAGGCTGATGAAGTGCTTCATTTCCTCTGCTGAGGAAAGCAGATATAATAATAGATCGTCAGCTCAACCGACAGCTTCTTTGATTGTTAAGTGATTTCAAATTGTGACACCACAAAAAAAACATGAAGTATTAGGTGCATGATTTTATATTTTTCTTTTTGCTATTCGTTCCTTTTTGTTATATTTACTGCGGGGAGTTTTGCAGAACGTAGTGGGCGATGAATAGTGCTGCCAATTAAGGTAATGCATTAACAAGTTCTTGCTTTTGATTTATTTTTCAACAGTTCTCTTTACTTCACTCCGGTTTTACAGTAAAGGCCAAATTCGCTCTTTGCTCTTTCCTCTTTGAAGGTTTTCGGGTAAAGGCAAAGTGTGGGAGGTAATTGTGAAAACTCCCGACATGAAATTGCAAAGTGAAAGTGAAAAGTAGAACACGACTGCGACACGTGCACTGCAAGGTCGACAAATCTGAGCGAGGCGATCGCTCAATGTTCAAAGCGTTTGATTGGAAATGCTGCATCGTCAGCTCTCTCTCGGGTTATTCTACCTAAAGCAATTCTTTCAGCGGACAAAGGAGTTTATGGAATACATCCGGGGTGGGTGGGGGTTATTAACTTATAGAAGCTGTGGTAAACCCACCTAATAAATGCAGCGGAGCAAATGGTACATGGTAAAAGCAAAGAGCGTTTGTACAATGATGCAAAGTGGATGATCTCACCTTAGAAATTTACAACAGCATCAGACAGCGATGAAAGAAATTTACTGAGCTTATCACTGCTACACGGCCACGGTCAGCTTCAGGACTTTGTTGGAGTGACCATGATCACAACCTGCATCCAGTGGAACTGCTGTTACACACACACACACACACACAATTTTATCTAGCTGAATTCGGAGGACATTACATTTACTTAGATTTATTACCGTGAAACTTACTTTAACGTTAACCACCATAACCCTTAACCTAAACCTAACCAACACTTGAGACATCTATCTAATAAATCTGTAACCCTAACCTATCCTAACTTAAATTAACCTGACCTTAACATTACCTAATTTAACCTAATATATCCTAACTTTAACTAATCTGACCTTAACCTAACCTAACCAACACTTGAGACAACTGATAAATCTTTAAACCTAAACCGTACTTACCTATCCTAACTTAACCTAACCGATCCTAGCTTAAACTATTCTAACTGAATCTAACCCTAACCATTCCTAACTTATCCTAACCTTAACATAACCTTTCCTAACTTAAAATTACTTGATCTTAACCTAACCAAATCCTAACCGAAACCATTCTGACTTAAACTTACATTAACCTAACTTAAACTAACTTAACCCCAACCTCACCTATCCTAATACATTGAAACATGCCTTCACCCAAGAATTTGAGTCCCTAAAATGTGACAGTGTAAACACAACACATCAGTACTACTTAGACAACACACACACACACACACACACACACACACACACTTGTGCTCCCCAGTAGGCAGGAAGTCCTGAAACTGTCTGCTGCTAGCCCATGAAATAAGCTGCTCCCACACTGTTCCACCATGTGCTTTAATTTTTGGCTTCACTGGTCAGAACCTCATTGTGTGACCTGGTTTTTCTCAGCTGAACTTCACAGCTTTGGTTTCTCTCCAAACTCACTTTTTGAATGTCTTTTAAAAGTTAAAGTGGAAGAAGTGTTGATATAAAACTCCTCATTATTCATACATCACGGAGGGAAAATGATTACATGCGTGTAGTTAATTGAAGGTGAGCAATTGCTGTTATACATTAACAAATAGACATGTTATATTCAAACTGATTTCTTTAAAGGCCAAGAAAATGAAGATGAAATTAAGTGTCTACTCATCCTCGTGTTCTTCATCCAAATGTTATACAGTAGTTTAACATCTACTTTATGATGGTAACTGGTAAAACTAAGTTTTGGAGCTATTTACTTCCGTCCGACCTCTAGTTGTCGATTCAAGTCGTTTTCCCTGCATGTAAAAAGCAGATCAGATAATTTTTAATTCATGAACATTGTATTTCGTAGGCCGTGGATCAGCTGCAGCTGGCAAATTATAGATTCTGGCTCGGCTGGAACCTTTCCAAGAACTCTGCATTGGGCCGGAGCCACATCTGGAGCTGCTGCCAAGTTTGTGTCATAGAAATATGCCTAGTATGGGTGTTTCTCGTTTGGGTGCTGCATGTATAATACAATGCCAGGACACATGCAGTGTGATATCAAGCGTGATTTCACAAGCTACTTAACTAGCTCGGCTTCCCGCAGCCGCTTATTGACAACCTACTACAGTATCCTGGCTCCTTCTCACATGGGATTATAAATCACAAAGTGCAGCCATCACGGTTCATTTTATCACCAATCCTGCTAATGAAATCACTGAGTCGCTGCGAGCTTTTTATTCTGTAAATAGTTAGAACCACTTAGTGTGAAGAGTGTAGAACATAAAATGTCTGTGGAAATCTACTAAAATATCTGTTCTTATCCTGAACCCAGTGGTCTACAATCGTAAAAGGGACATGTGTTAATTACTTTGGACTTTCAAAGACAGAGGGAAGTATAATAAAGGTGCTACAGTATCCCGGTGGAGCTGGATGTACCGCTGTACTTTTTTTTACATTTACAAGGCTCCTATTCTCCAACAGATCTCTCCTACTTTTTAATTTATTTCATGAAACAAATTATCTCACTTACTTTAGTGGAGGATAGTGTCATTGAAATAGTCATTAAAATTACAAACGTATTGGATTTTGCATTAAGCAAATCTCCTCTAAAGCTTAAAGCATAATCTTGGTAGAATCGAGTAAATAATTGATTAATATGTTAATATTAACCACGGAATATGTACATTTTTTATATTAATTCAAATCATAGTGTAATTTATCTTGCAATTTCTTTTCAAACTTTCCACGGCCAAAGAGCTTAAGGACTCTTTAATACCATTAAATAACTACTTAGAACCAAACGTTTCAGAAACAAAATATTATTGGCCAAACATCTGTGTGATATTAACGACCTAAAATGACAGAAACAATCTTTCTAACATGATCTTCGACTTTTAATCTTGCTCATTTATTAGACAGCGTGAGATAATTGACACTTTCTCTAATTAGACTGTTAAAGTAATAATTCTACACTACGCACAGAGTTGTGAGTAAAATCTGAAAAGTCCCTTTTCCTGAAATACAAAATTCAGAGGATCAATGTGAGGAAACTGACGTCCACAGAGCTGCTGACTCTGGTTACAATGAAATCAGTCTTGCGGTGCAGAGCCACCCCCCCACACTCCCTCCATTCCCAGTCAAGAGCCCATTAGTAAACCTGTGACAAGAGTCCATTCTGTTCCAGTAATATATGGCCCTTCACTGACCTTGTTTGATTACATCGCTGCTCACCATTTCTCTTTTGTGTGCCCAAGACAGAAGCTCCTTAGTCAAGTTACAGTCCCTGAATTGATCTCTCGGTCGCTCTTCCCATCGAGTGTACGAGAGGATTTCCCTGAGAAAGCCCATCGACGTGGACGGGTCCTTTGCATTTTCAACCTACAGCTTTACAGGATAATAAAGAAACTGCCTCATATATTACACAGAAATACCACAAGACAGCTGCAAGGAGCTGATACTGATCAATACTGAGGCCACATGGCACCTTTAATACCTCCCCCCTGGGTTTGAGTGACACGTGGTTATATAGTGTTAACTAGAAGAGCTCAGAGAAGTGAATACACCACATGTAAATTGATTTTTAAAAACTAAATAAAAAGCTGTTTTAATTGGATCTGAAAAATGCAAAGACATCAACAAATATGTTGAAAAACACAATATGTTAAAGAAACTGAAGAAAATAATCCTGGATCTCGAGCTGCACCAACATTTTCACGTTTTGTGTCGATCGGTTCTTTAATTTTTCCGTAAACTAACAGACAAACAAGGAACACTTAGATGTGAGGAACCAAGATGAGGGATTGATTTTTATTTCTACTGGATCTCAGTATATTATTAGACCCACTGGAAAACCGGGTAGGACTTTCTGGCAAAGCGCTATCACTGGTTTAAATCCTAGGATTATTTTTATGTTTATTGGTAATTACACATCTGAGCAAATAACATGTGGAATCCCTCAAGGCTCCATGTTGGGGCCCCTTCTGTTCAACATCTACATGCTTCCACTTGCTCAGAAAATGGAAAATATCCAAATGTGTTACCACCACAGTTATGCAGATGACACATACATTTACATAACTATACCACCAGGGGACTATAATCCCGTACAAATATTGATTTAGTGCAATGAACAAATCAATGATTGGATGAGTCAGAATGTTCTACAGCTAAACAAAGATAAAACTGAAGTATGTGTTTTTTGGAGACGGTGAGGAAGGATTTAAAAGTCAGTGCTTGGCTTGAATCTGTAAAGTTAAAAACCTCAAACCAAGCCAGAAATCCTGTTGTAGTCATAGACTCTGACCTTAACTTTAACAGCCACATTAACACAATTACAAAGTCATCTCATTACCACCTCAAGAACACACATAAAAGGACTTAGCACCTAGAAAGTGGATCACATCACACTTTTAAAGATATTTACACTTGCTCCCTGTCTGACAGAGAATCAACTTCAAAATCCTGCTGTCGGTTTGTAAAGCAAAATAATATATCTCTCTTGCCATATGTTGTTGAAATGTTCTAGACAAATAAACTTGCCCGGCCTCTAAACAATAAAAGAGAACAGCAAATAAAAAAAAATTGAGATTACAACTTGTACGAGATTAGATCATGAATCTATATGTTCAGTAGTGGCTGCATTGAGAAAATTTGCATATTTTTATTCATAAACTCTCCATATAAATATGTGACAACGAGCTACTTGTCCTACCTGCACTGATTTATAAGCTTGAAGGGCATTTGTCAGGCTTCACACGCTTCAATGCAAATCCATCATTTCTCGTTTGATTCCTTGCATCTGTGCACATCGCAGACGACTGTGAATCCACCAACTTTAGTGTAACACAATGGCGAGATGGGAGATGTGCCCACCGGTCCCTTTCCCGTGACACTTCCTGAATGGCGAAGTAGTGAAGAACGGAATAAAGGACGAGACGACGACATTGCTTTCCGGGCTCAGTCATCAGTGTCACATTTCACGAGGCAACAAAAGAGATTCGCTGGCAGTTCAGTTGAGCCAGCACCTCGGCTCCCTGCGCTCATCCATGATAACAAAGAGCAGAGTTAACAGGCCGTTTTGTCCGGGACGGGCGGCTGTGTGGCATCTCTGATTCATCCAGGGCACATTGAAGACACAGCCTGTGTTTGGATACCAACCTGTTATACTATACACTCCGCTATACTGTTACGAATCAAAGCTGGTCCCAGTATCCACATGCAGCGACTCATATTGTAATGTGGGGAAACGGCAGCCTCCATCTTGTGATCCTGACCCTGATGCCACGGCAGCTCAAAGAGAGATGTTTGTGCTTTGTTAGCCTTTTTAAAAAGCAGTGGCATGTCCGGCTAAAGAAGGAATGCAGTCCTCTGACCACGGAAACAAATTATTATCGTGCAAATATTCCTACACTGTCCCAATTTTGACTGCCGTTGAGATGAATATTTCTCGAGATGTGTTCCAAACACACACAGTCAGACAGAGTTATCTGGAATTAGTAGACAGATACTATCACTTCTGTACACTTCTGAATATTTAAAATAAAAACAGGCTCTGTAATCATCAACTTCCCAAATACAGTAGATGTGTAATCATCTGGTAAATGACATGTGCTAGACTCAATATTCACTCACCCTCAAGACTCAATTTAGCACAAGAACCAAAACGTGTTTGTCGTCACCTTGAATAACTGAAGCCGTTTTGGCCTTGAAGCACACGCAGCTTTGGAAACTTTGCAAAAGGGTCACCCACTTACATGTGTGAACTTGGGAGGTGACAACCCACCACAGCAAACAGACAGATCCCAATAACAAACAAACACGGCCATGTTTGCCCTGCAAGCTGAGCAGCTGCGATAATTCTCCTCGCACAGCTTGTTGTGCAAACAGGTAACAGCACATGCATACATTACCAGTTTACGACTTTGAAGTGATCCGTGGATGCCAGAGCGATATTAGCAGCGTGATACCGAGGAAGGTATAACTTCAAATGCATTGCTCGTACATCAGAACAATATAAAAATTATGACCAGATTATGACGAGCGCATTTCCCCCGTAGTGTCGGATATAAATCTGTCCACGCAGCAGGGAAGTGTTTTCCATATGAATCCAATGGTCTAGTTTTTACCTGTGGGCTTTTATTTTCGGTGTCGTCCTGCTGAGATTCCATATGTCGCTGCAAACTGCTTATCAAATTTTATGAGTCATTCACAGAGCACACAATTCGCATCCTTATTCTGAACTCCATGCAAAGCTGTTTTGTTTAGGCCAAGTCAGTCTCATACGGAGGCACCAACCACAGGGACAAAACAGAGAGTGTATTGGTAACGCAGATGAAATGCAACACATGAATTTTATAGTATATATATATATAATTATATATTATATATATAATATAACAATAATAAAAATAATATTTTTGCAGGAAGTCATCCATCTAGACTAGGTATCCTAAGGCCAGAGTCTCCAATTAATCTAAACCCAATCTGTGAGAGAGGCTGGAATACCCGGAGAAAACCCACCAAACACTGGGACAACATGCAAACTCCACACAGGAAGACCCCGGCCGAACCTGGATTCAAACCGGGAACTTGCTGTGAAACATCAGAAAAGTCCTGCCTACCAGAATACTTGGACCGCTGTAGCCTGTAGGACAATCAAATGTCCTCCCTTCCTGATGCAGTAGTTTGCAGCATTGTCCCTGTGAGATGTGAGGAAAGAAGAAGAACTACATTGAACTGCAAACTTAAAATGCTGCAGCCACTGGCAGCTGAACAGCATGAGGAGGATGGTTAGATGTCAGTCAAACTCAGCTGAGGGAGACATGGTCTAATGTGATTTGGGTGGAAAACAAACATCAAGAAACATTACATCGCTCCAACTTTACAGGCTCCATTAGAATATGCACCAGTGGTGTCGGAGACATCACAGAATATTATTCATCTTCTGAAAATGATAAGTTGTGCTTACAAGAGAAATATTTCACACACGTCTGCTGCTGCAGCTTGCGTCGAACATCTGCATCGACATCAACAGCACTTAAGTGCAAACTCGTAAATCGCCCACTGTCTGCCATCTGTATTTCCTTCGTCCCACTCGTCGCCGATGTGCTGAGGACAGAAGGGCAGATTGTTTTTGATCATCTCATCAATCAAATCCATAGTTAACCCAACGATTCTATCCCGAGCAGGAAAATGAAGAGATACAAACACTTTTCTGTAAATATTAACCTGCAGCATTATTCACACAAAGCTAAAAGACTGTTGCTGGACAGAGTGATGAATTCCACAGATCTGTCTCTTCTATGTTTATTTAGCTGAACACTGGTGAGTATATTCAAATCCGCATGTGTTCAATCTGAAGAACTCTTTATACATATATAGCCTTTAAAGATGTCTTGTTTGATTATTTATGTGCTATATGTATTCATGGACGCCGTTGGGACATTTGTTACTTTGTGATGACACATCTGTCACCACCGCAGAGTCTATAGAAAGATGGACCAAATCCTTTTGATCGCCTCCTGGTGGCTGGCTGGCTGCAGAACGAGTCATAAACCCTGCCTCCTCCATGTTAGTGGATGAGACGTGGGTCAAACCAAAAGGGGAATCTGTTTGTTTTAGATGTTTGATGGTATAAAAAGATGTGAAACGTCTTCATTGAGGATTATGACTGATTGAGGATCTCGACCATGATCGCTGCTGCACAGACTTGTGGCTTCAAATGATGTCAAGAAAGCAAGATGGTGGCACCTGTATATGCAATATTTTGGATTCATTTTTGACACGTTCATCTCTACGCTCTACGGCCCACCCAGATCCACAGTCCACTTTGCAGTTGCTATATTTTATCCAATTTCCATTACGGACTCTTATTAGTGTTTTATTGGACAATTTTTCCAGCTTTCAATCATATTCTTTTCAGTTCTTCTTTGATGACTTTAATTCTACTCTTCTAAGATTCCTGAGTGACTCTTGGACTGAAAACATACAGGATAATATCGGCTCCCTGGCGTTGGAGCGCTGAAACATATAAAAGCTAAAGTAAGTTGTTCAGTAAAAGTGAGTAAAGGTTAAAGTTAAAGTACTTCTCCTGGTAATCCACTCACCATGTTCCACCCCTGCTGTCCCAGCTGCTCAGTAACACACCTCAAGGATGTCTGTGATGGTCTCGTATTGTGCAGCCATGTATGCTTCCCTGGATGACCTTGACACAAAGCTGGGGAATTTAAAAACAGAGGGGGGTGAGCACGAGGCAGTGCCAGTTGGCTCCAGCACCCTTACATTGGACCTGAATGCTGCAACAGTACCAAATGGTCCAGGGGGTTTCACCAGAGCCAGGCCAAAGACTCAGGCTACAATAATGGCCGATCAGAAGAGAGGACTCTGAACGTCCCCTCTGATATTCCAAACCAACCTGCTCTGACCAGCTCTCCAGCTTGAGAGGTTGAGAAATACAGATGTTCCCAGATGATGATATTTTTTCCACTCTTAACTTCATATTAGATAACCTGTAGGTGAATCAGAAAGTTACGAAACTAATGAATAGATGAAACTACTGCAGTTTACACGAATGACTGTCAAATACATCTAATACACAAGGAGACAGATAAGTTATTCCAGTTTTCCACATATCAGCACATGTGCGTTTTCCCAGCAGTGCAACAGGACCTATGTAATGCTATTACAATTATCCCACACTACCCGGGTCCATTGCACAATTCACCCTCTGCCACCATAAAGCTCACTTTCATTGACGCGTTGAACAAAGGTTCACATTTAAAAGCCGCCGCATATCAGAGGGAACGACCGTGTGGCTCAGATCAAAACCTCCCCTTGACTGAGGAGAAAACTCAGCTAATTAAATGCTTCCTGATTAATTCAGTCACTCTAATTAGATGGGAATTTATTCCACACTGTGTCAGCAGAAACGCCGCCGTGGCCACGAGAGAACGGAGAACACAACTTCTTTCTACGCGCCCGCCTGGTCCGCCCCCGCCACCCCATCACACTCCGTGACACACACACACACACAGACACTCACACTGTGACTGTGAGCACACACACACACACACACACACACACACGCCTAAGCTGTCCCACTTATTTAATCATTTGTCTTCTCCCTCTGATGAGTTATTTCCCCTGGTGACTGATTTTGAGGTACGGGGCTGATGCAAGAAATGAAAAGTCAAAAGTTCACCAAGTCAGACCAAACTGCAACTGAGCAGCTTTTAAAATGATGATGACTGCAGACGTGAAATCAAGTACAAGATGCTCTCCTGCTTTATTAAAGTAATTATTATTCTGAGAATTCAATCATTGTTACTTACCATAAAGATATTTATTGATTAATTCCACTGGTTTAATCATATTCTGCAGGCCGATGCCCCTGCTGTTACTCTTGAGCTGATGCTGTGTGGATACAGATCTGTTAAATATTTTCATTTTCTTTTCTTCAAAATGAGTTTTGCTGGGACTTTAAGAAATAACCGACTTTCTTTGATAAAGTTCCAACAGCTGTAATTGCTCGGATGCTGGAGGCCTCCACATTAAACCTTAATGAGTTTGGGCTTCGTCCATGCAGAAAAAAAGGCTTTGTTCGGCAAAGCTGATCCCAGAGTTTATTTAAAACTTCTCTCAAGTGAAATTAAAAAGGTATTTACTTTGTGCAGTTCTACATTTGACTTGTTTTACAGTAGCAGTTTTTTTGGGGGGGCTGTGTTTGTTTTAAAGACTTTTTCCCACATGTAGTTCTCAACACAAGGGACCAGAAGAGAAAAGCTGCATATATGCTTCTGGTTTTGTCGTTCATATCCTGATCGTGTTCAGATCATAGCTGCTGGTTCTCGTTAACTGTACAATGAGGATTATCACAAACAATTCAGATGATCTATAGAGTCTGTGGGCATCACCACAGCACTTAAGGATCTGTGCTACACCCTGGAGACACATACACACATACGATACACACTCACATTGGGAAAAGGTATGAAAGAAAAATAACTTTATCATCTACCAAGGGTGGAAAACGGCCTTCGGCTCACCAGTACAACTTAAAATCAGACAAACAGGTGAAAGGACAACTCATCAAAATTAGTTTCTGTGGGTTGAGGTACAACTAGTGGAAATAAAAGCAGTTACAACAGTTAAAAGTGCAGTTTGGTGTTGAGAGTGGAACAATCTCAGAGCTGAGACACTTTAAAAACAGTCAAAACCTTAAAAAAGTAGGACAAAGACTGAGGGTTAAAATGCGGCGATCGCTATGTTGAGTTAAGAAAGTCGATGGCACATGGGGTGAAAAGGCTTTTTGAAAACATCAGAGGAACTCTGTAGCGTCTCCCAGAGTTCAGGAGCTCAAACTGGCTGCTGAGAGGACGAGAGTTCTCTGTTCCCTCAGTGAAAAGTTGGTTCAAAGGTCTTTTCTTGTCTGCCAACTATCTTGCTACAGATCAGTACAATGTTTGAACGTTTTGCTTTTGTTCTTACAGTTAAAATGACCGATACCAGGCAGGAGGATGGGTTGTTAGAACATTCTCAACAAGGCAAATGCAGAGAATCTTCCTGCTGACACCAAGGCTTCTTAGAAGGTAGATGCGCTGTGAGCATTTCTTTAATAAATTGTCTGTATATTCCCAGAGAAGCTCAGCTGGTAATCCAGGACAGTCCCGAGATATTTGAAGTTCTTTCGGATCTCTACTCGTTGCCCGGTTAGTGAAACTGGCTCCGTATCCAGATAGATTTTTGTTGTGTTGATCATTTCCTTGTCTCTCGGGCGTTGGAGTGGACCAGATCGGGCAGCTTACATAAACTCACAGGAATCTTCTAGTTGTGAGAATATTGTGTTTTATTATGATGTTTGATTTTTAATGTTAAATCATGTATTTAATGTGAACAAATCTGACGTGAGTAGTTAAGACATCCTTTATTAATGAAATGAAATTTGAATTTCAAGGGAAATTGGGCTGAGACAACAATGGTCCAACAATGGAACCCTGGGTAACCCCACGGCCGGACCTTGTTAGAAGAGCAACCTTCGACACTAACAAACCTGATATTTTAACAATTTAGAAGCAGTATCATGAAAACCACATTCCCAACATGGCACTTCACTCCACACTACAAACAGGAGAAGAGGCCTGATGACGCATTTCAGTTCCTAATGGAAGAAATAGATGAAAATATTAATAATTAAATCACAGGTGTTGAAATAAGGTGACTTCTTTGTGCAGGGTAACCCTCCATCGTGGGTGTAAAGCTGAGGGCTCAGAGAAACTTGGAAAATGAAGCAGGAAAGTAAAAAAAATAAGCAAGACAAAAATAGGGGGAATGATTGAATGGGAGAAACACAAGAGTCCTATTATCGATCAAGCACAAACGGCTCATTCACCCCTCTAACAACACATTCAAGGCTGGTGTGAGACCAATTTCAAACAAAGGAGATAATTAACCAAGCCCGTGGGCAGCAGTGCAGGAGAGTGGAAACACAAGCGTGCAGTACACAACCACTTTAGCTTCATTAGCGGTGTTGTAACCAGTGAGTCACTCAGTGAGCTGCTCGGCTCGTGACCTTTGGAAAGCACTCTTATGCACTTTACGCGCTTTGTTCCGTTCCCCGGGACGAAAGTAGTTTAACTTAATTCACCAGAAATTATTACCTCAACCAGAAATGTGTAAAACAAACGGAAACGACTTGTGTTTATTCGTTTTTCACTGGTATCATGAGGCTTGAATCATGAGTGTTTCAGGAAACTACGATATAACTGCTCAGTTGTTCTACGTCTATGTGTGATTGACTGCTTCTCATTAAAGGAGTTGGCCTTTCTTCTTCTTTTCCTGGTGAGTCATGTTCAACATCACAAACAACACATGCCAGTGTTGTAGCATGATGTTCCCAAGATGTCAAATATCAATAAGTACACACAGGTAATGGCTGTTTACACACCAGCATAATAGTCAGAGGATTCATCTTTTCTGTCTTTCACCTCATCACATTTTATGCGACGACATCATCAAGTTCCGTTAAGTACGGTGAAAAACTTTGTTGATACCACACGGTGGCACCAGAGAGGAGCAAAAACAACAGAACAAATACAAAATGTACATTGTTTAAGTTTCTGTAACTAGAAATCTTTGGGATCCGTGTGTTTTATGTATTTATTTAGCAGAATATGGTGAGAAAGATTTTTTGGTTTTCATAATACTTTTATTCCATACTTTTATAATTTATATGGTTTATTAACTTACATAACCTTTTAGCTTGAGTTGTACAGAGTTTATACCAATATCGCCAACTTCAAAGACAATGGCAGACCAATAAATGAGCAAAAAGAAAATTAAAATCTCTCAGGATTTGCTTCACTTTCTCTCTTTTAGCCGTGACTTTGCTTTAGTTGATAATGTGTTTGAGTGTTATATTGTTTGACCGCTAACCTATCGGAGGTGTATCGCCCTCCCCCACTGCATGCTGGGATAGACACCTGCCCTCTCCACGAATGAATGGGAGTCACAGAAGATAACGGATGAGTCTCCTAGACAAAACGACAGCAGCATTGTCATCGTGCTGCTCCTTTTGTGCGACTCACAGAAGGATGAGTCATCATCACACTCGTTCTGCCAAACATGTCGGTCTGACAGTGACGAATACAACATCTGCACACACTACGCACTGCAGCTGTATTTCATGTAGCCGAGCCAAGAGGACGATGGCCAGCGTATATACTGAATAGTTAACGAGGTTCTTATTAGCTCTATCGTACTATTTCATTCTGAGAGGACGGCTCATTCATGTTTTATGATCTTGGTTCTTCGGGAGGATGTCGTCCTTTCTTGGCTCTAAAACTTTTACAAGGTTGGGATGTTTTATGTGGCATGATGGCCGATGAAATGTCCCCTCATGGGGGATTGTTGCCATTAGCTCTGCACTCGGGAGGTTTTCGACTCGCAGATGAACAATGAATGTGATGATATATTGTGAGAAAAGGCAGAAAATCTAACCGTGATATGTGGTGCGATGGGAACAAACACTAAAAGCTTCGGTGGGGCGGTAAAACAGTTTTTTTAGTATTTTCTCTATTGCACAATTTGTTCCTGTCTTTCTCAACAGTCTCCAAAGAAGAAGAACGACTCAGGTTGTTGTGGTTTATCGGTTTTTAAATCAATATGATGTCTGGGTAAATAATGTGAGTCACCTCTGAATAAAACTAAAGGTGTTTTATCGCTAATAAATAACAGCCTGAATGCTAATTAGCTCATTTAGGTCATCAAACAGGACTATAAAAGATTTTACAAGGAAACTATTTTATTCTGTCAAGTAGTCACACAACATAAATTGGATATTTAAGTTGATTTCACTTTTATTTTTATTTTCTAGTGAATTAAAACCAATGTAAAAACATCGGCAGGGTTCAACAATACAGATGAAACAATGTGAAGGGGCCTGCACTGCTAATGTTGATGAAATTTAAGCTGTTCATCATTTCATAACTTGATCAGAAATGGGAACAACAGCATCTCTGGATTTTTAAAATTCATCTGTTCTCCTTACGGGGATTTGGAAGTAAAAAAAAAATAAAGTTTTGCAATGACTCAGTACGAAATAAGTTGGTAAACAACATAAAAATTGTAATTGAGATTCGTGCGTTTCAAGTCAGACTCTCCTTTAAACTCTCTTCAAAGCCAAAACTGTTTGTTCAGGTACTTCTATAATTTAATATCAGTGAAAGATTTGTAGAGTTTTCTTTTCATTGCAAAAATAAATCCAGGGCGCATTAGTGTATTTCTACAATTTGTTTTTTTCCTTTATCTTTTTTTCAAGCCCGCTTCAACACTCCAGCTTATTACAGTGAGAAAACAGAAGTTGTCACAACCACAGAAATCAAAGTGGTAAAAGCAGCATCACTAGGAAAACCAGTGTTGGTCAAACATGGAGGATGATGTATGTTGTTTTAAATGAATCTGCCCCGTGAACTGTGTCACGTCACAGCCTCACCGGCCCGATATCAGCTCCCACTACTCGCTGGGCGGTTCAGCTCGACTGTAGCATTCAGTTCTCCGTGCTGATACTGAGACTGTAGTCACAACGGCCTCATTTAATGATGGCGGTGTCATTAATAATACATAACCCACGGCTCCAGTGAAAAAAAAGGGGGGGGGGCTGGGATAAAGCTGCTTCCTTGACTTTTCTATTCGCTCGGCTCTTTCACCAATTAATCATTCATCATCCGACTTTAACAAATAACAGAATGTGGGTTTTTCCCAGTTGCTTTATTTAATGTTGATTTATAGAGTTGATCCTGGTCATACTGAAGAATGTCCTCGATAACAGGTGTGGGACACTGAAGACGGACGAGGAGGTAAACTGCTCTAAAGCAGATTATGTTTTATTCAAGCTGATTTAATTATGATAATCATCTTCTTATATGTGTGATCTTGGCATATTTGTCCCTGTTAAACAACCGTCCACGGCCCTGCACCACTTTCTTGAAAAGATGGTACAGTCCAAATGGTACAAATGCCCATTGCTGGCCCGTATGTGGGCCACGGTCACACAAACAGGGATGCATGTAAATATCAGGGGGTCAAAGTTCACCAAAGTTCAAGCCCACGCTGTTGATTTGCTTCACCACAGGAAGTGAATGTTTTATTCGCCCCCTTGAAGGAAACAAGAAGCTGTGTGTCTTTTATGTGTGTTTATTTTTGCGTTGCTCGCCATGTCCTCCGTACCTCAGCTGCTGCATTGGCCTCATACAGAGTTCTGAAAAGGACATAAACCGATGCGCCTCTTACCGTGACACTCGAGCAAACAGCAATGAAGAGGTTGTTAAGATGAGCACATTTGTCATTTTGATTATCAAGTGGCCGTCTTTCACAAACGTTTGTTGAACGAGGCCCTTGACATTTAACAGAAGGGTTGCGGGAGGAAAAAAAGCCTGTAAATTCTGCCCTTGACGCGAACATGTGGGGATTCAGAGAACTCGTGGTGATATTTCACCCGCTGCTCAATGACCGTGGCACTTTCCACTGATTGATTTGAGCCGACGGAGCGGCAGCATCACAACAGGTTGACTGATCTATGTCATGTTTCAAAAGAAGGTGATGTCTTCATGAAGGTGTCGTTTCTTTCTGTGATTACAATCTGTGATATATCACACAAAAGATCTCTTCAACCCGTAGATCAGACGCAGGATTAGTGTTTCGCATTAAATGTTAATTATTCGGAACAATCACTGGAGGAATCATAGATCACTTCCTGTTGTAAAGGTGCCATCTGGACGGAATGTGAAATATCGTCTCTTAGGAGGCAGAAGCTTCAAGCTGGAATTCATTACGACGGTTTTTATAACATACAATTTGCAAAGGCTCATCAAAGTTAACGCAAGTCACACAACATGAGAATAATCTGGAGGTTTTAAAGTGTTAAAGTGAAGCATTAGGCAGTTCTGTGGCTGTCAATCAAATTATATTTGTTTAGCCCATTTTCACATCCTCACATCTTCGCCCTTAACCGTTGAAAAGAGTGAGGAAAAACTAAACAAAAGCTTTTGTCAGGGGGAGAAAAAGAAAATATTCCCCACAGTAAATGGAGAGCTGTATCAGCGTTTGAAAAGAAAAGAAAACAAAAGAAAATGTCCAACAGAGATAAAGGGAGCAATAATGACAATTGTGGTGATAGCGGTATTGCCAGTAATAGTAATATATGATATATCATTGTAATCAAAATCCACGATCAGCTGCCACCACCAAGAGACAATGTCTATTCCTCTGTTCACATTAAATTTGGTTTCACTCAAATTTTCTCAGTTTCATTTGTTTCTCTATAAGAATCTCATGATTGACATGTACAGTGCTTTAAAAGGGGCAAAAATAAATAAAGATATCTAGAATGAAGAACTGTGTTGCATTTCATCCACTTTAACTATTATGTAAAAAAAAAATGATATGGAGCCACTAAAGTCCAGATAGGTGATATATATATTTTTTAATCGTGTTATCTTATGCAAACAAATCATTATCTTACACACACAAGAAAAGAAAATTACTTGGCAGGACTTTATAGGGGCTCCGTAATTTTCAGTTTGGAGTTGACAGTTATTACTTATTTACTTTACACACTGACATGCTGGTCGGACCTGTGCTAACACACAGTGCAGATGCTTCATGATTCACCTGCAGCATCTTCCCTCACTTTTTGTGTTTGCTTAATAAACCCTCCTCAGCTGCCAGGGGTCGGGGGGGCAGGACAGTAATGTGAATACTAAACTCAGCTGCAGCGTGACATGTTTCTTCTTGAAAAGCCTGAGCAAAGGGGGGAACAACGAGGGGTCAGACACCCTCTGATGGACACACAGGCTGAGTCAGGCTGCACACACGCTGCCTGTGCTCCTGTAGGAAGATTGATGCACCAGAAAACTGACTACCTGTGTATTGTTGAAGAAGATACTGTGTGTAACACCAACACACAACGTTCACTCACAGCAGATTTCCAGCATCTTCAGTGTTGCTACCAGAAAGTGAAGAGCAAGTTAAACTTCACTCGCTAGATTTTAGTGAGACGCACTTATCAAGATATTTAGAAAGCAGCATGAAAAATAAATGTTGCATGCTCTGCTGTGACAGCACCGACTGGATTCAGCTGGATTCACTGCTCCACCTGCTTCTTCAACATGATCTCTGTCACAAACCAGACTAACAAACACATAACCCACACTGCTGCTGACAACATACGTCCTCCCACACCCGACATCACTCCCCCACTCCACTGCCACTTCTCCGTAATGCCGTCAAGACGCAGGTACATGAGAAGCAACCGGGCCCTCGTCTGCAAATACCTGGCAGACCTGCAGCCGTAGCAGCACTTAATGAGACATTCAACCGCTAACTCAGCTTCGACCTTTTACTGTATGTCACTGTGATATCCTTGTTTATTATTACGATGAGGTGCACTGTCTGCTGGGACGTGGTTTCACAGGACGTGGCTTGTCGGGGGTTATTGCACTGAAACTGAATTTCCTCCTCCAGGACAATAACTAACTAAACTAAACTAACAACTACACGTAAAAACAAATGTGTGCAAATGAAACGCAGAGCACACACTCCGATATTCAGACAGTATAAAAGCAATCAATACAACTAAATCCTACATGAAATGGGTTTTAGGCAGTCAGCAGCTGCACCTGATATAGAAAAATGTTTTTTATGATTTTGCAGCCACTTCTATAGAATTAAGAAAATAAGGTGTTGTAGAGCTTGTAGATAAATTAAAAAAGTGTCTTAATATCTATTGTAAACTTGGGGCGTGCTCAGAGTACGTCAAATAAAAAGTACTGCAAATATAACTGTAGGCTTCTCTCATCACAAGTAACTTGTTGTGGTGTTTAAAATGTAAAAACTGTTTTATACTATGCGTTGCTTCATGTAACTTTGATACAGAAACAGGTCATCATCACTATGCAAGTACATGTTGTCTAGTTGTGTGTGTGTGTGTGTGTGTGTGTGTGTGTGTGTGTGTGTGTGTGTGTGTGTGTGTGTGTGTGTGTACCTGAGTTCCTACAGACAGAGTCAACATTTATGGTGTTTTTCTGCCACCTCCTGTCCTGCGGCAGTAGTACAGGCGGAGTGGATCAGAGGAGCTTAAATACCTGTTGCCACAGCATGGGAATCAAACTATTCTTTTCCATTCCACAACACACAAACATGTTTTAAAGTCAGTGACGGGGGAATCAGATAAATGACAACTGGAAGAAAAGTCTTTATAATAATTGATTCTATTAATTCAAGTACTAGACTTCATTTGTTTTGTTTGCACATTGCTTTTAAACACCACAAAGATACGTCACGACTCCTGCATCTGGTCGACTCTTATTTCATTCGGTGATTTTCCTGTTCAATCATCTGCTGACTGATGACATTATTCATCATTCATTTCCTTTTCCTTGGTGGCCTGTGGAATTTTAAAATCAATAAGGATTTCCTATCTTTAGGGTGAAGTCTGAGATGCTCAGATTTAAAATCAAACAGATACAGGTACATTTAAATTCCCCTAATGCCTTTGCACACATCAACCCACATGGAAATCAGTTGAGCACTGTTGATGATTCTATTTAATTCATTTTAATCCTCCCTCAAATCCCACGTATTGTCTCCTGACGTGGCAGGACGTGTTTAACAGGAAAGTCTGGTTGTTCAAACTGCACCTGTCCTGTTTCCTCATGGGAGGAGCAGCACGAACACACGCACATTTCCTTGTTGAAGTTTCCTCAAGCTGGGCATCACGTACAGAATCCAGGACAGCTGAAGGTATGGAGACAATTTCTAAATATCAATAATCCAATGAAGAAAAATACAAATCAAGACGTGATTAACTCTTCAGCAGGTTATACATCTGGTTGGTAATTGGACGAGAGGGTAAATGCAACAGTGCAACTTCAGATGGAGCAGAGAGGAAATGGATGGATGAGTAAACTCGTTTCAATATTAACAAGCTGGAATTATTATTTTAAAGAAAAGCGCACAAATGAAATATAGAGAAATTAGTTATTTTAAGGAGCCCGTGTCTTTAAATTCATATAAAGAGTTAGTTCAAATGCGGAAGTTGTCTCGCTCCAGATTTCTGGTTGGGGCACCTGCCTTCAAAATAAAAGCATTTATTCATTCGTTCAGTGAAAAGTTGTGTGTCGCGAGACAAAATGTAAAAATGTGGCTCGGTGCAGTGTAAAATTTAAATCCAAAATTTATATAAATTTCTTCCACATGCTCTTTCATCATTATGCTTGTTGTTTTGCTTTTGTTAAATTATTTTGATATTAAAATACAGTGGTACTTGTACAAGAATAAAGCTGTACTTGCACAAGCATACAGTGGTACTTGTACAAGAATACAGTGGTACTTGCACAAGAATACAGTGGATATCTGCGAGCATGGGTTCTCCTTGCTGCTTATCCCCTAAAAAAAGTCTTTATCACTATTCTTGGTTAATCACGACTTTATTGTTATAAAATTACCATTTATTTATCCTATTATATATTTAAAAAACAGCCTGTGGACACTGCACTGATGTCATCGCTGTTTCTTTCTTGTGTTTTACTTCATACCCTGACATGCTCTATATTTGGGCCTTGGAATTAAATACAGTTGTTTTGAATTAGTACACGAGGAGGGGGGGCTTTTATTCTGAAGAGGTCTGACCGGAAGTGTTAGTTGTTGTTGCCCCAGGCGGAAGTCATGTCCGTGAAGTTCCCTGTTAGCAGTTAGCACTTAGCTTCCGTAGCTAAATGTAAATGCTCCGCTACTCTAACTCCGGCCGGACCTTCCCGCTCCGTGTCGCCATGAACAGGACGCACATGAAGCGGTTCAACATCTTGAAGATGGCGCTGTGGGGCTCCGGGGGCTCGGAGCCGGGCGGCCAGGAGGAGACCTTCCTGTACCGGTCGCTGAAGATCGCGTCGGTGGTGGCGCTCTACTGGTTCATCTCCATCACGATGGTGTTCCTCAACAACTACCTGCTGGACGACAAGGACCTGGAGGCGCCGCTGTTCGTCACGTTCTTCCAGTGCCTGGTGTCCGTGGTGCTGTGCGGCTTCATGCAGCTGCTGGCCAAGCTGTGCCCGTGGCTCATCGACTTCCCCCCGGTCCGCTTCGACCTGAAGACGTCCCGCGAGGTGCTGCCCCTGTCCGTGGTCTTCATCAGCATGATCACCTTCAACAACCTGTGCCTGAAGAACGTCGGCGTGGCCTTCTACACGGTGGGTCGGTCCCTCACCACGGTGTTCAACGTGATGCTGTCCTACGTGATCCTGAAGCAGACCACGTCCCTGCAAGCTGTCATGTGCTGCGGCATCATCCTGGGTACGTGCCGTCCCTTGTTTATTACTCATTATACTCTATTGTTTATTACTCATTATACTCAGTGGTCACCAACCTTTGCGAGCCCAGGATCACTTTTTAATTCAAAACGTGAGCCGAGATCTACCACCCTGATGTCTTCCAAGAAACCCACTTAGGAGGCTCATACTTATACGTTTTTTTGGCAATTTCTGTTAAAGGCTGAATGTACGAGCATAAATATACACAAAGAAAGGCGGTTGTGCAACTTTATCTATTCAATGCACAATACTCACATTAATACCAAATTCATATTTACAGCATCTGTTCAGTGCACAATATTTAGCTACTGCAGCACAAGGTTTTTACATATGCTTTGCCTTGAATATGGCCATAAATATGAATATTTCCTTGTATGAAAATAGTCCCTTGTACTCAAATAAATACAAGTTCTGTACAGTATGAAGCCGTGTGTCTTCCGCTCCTGCAAATATTTCACAATGAAAAAAGCGTTGCTTTTAATTTGAAACGCATACAGAAAGTGCTTTTAACATTTTAAAATGCATGTTTGAGACATAATTTCAACAGATAAACATTAAAACTCAGGTGAAATATCATTTTCTCTGTTTATTCTTCTGTGAAACACAACATTTATCTGTCTATGACACAAACGTATTTACAACTCCAGCGTTTCACTTTCTGAAACCATTCATTTGTTCTAACGGGGCTTTGATTGTTATCAACAGACCGAAAGATGCACGTCTTCGTACCGTAGTGTCCTGGTGTTTAGTTTAGTACATAAAACGACTTGTTTTGAAGGAGATCGACAGTGAAGACTGCGAGATCAACCGGTAGATCAAGATCGACGGGTTGGCACCACTGCTCTATTGTTTATTACTCATAATACTGTGTAAATACTGTAATACTGTTCCTGAAGCTAATGTGAGTATCTGATATGTCCTCAACGAGGTCAGGGACGGAACGTAAAACCTGCCACTGTTCTTTCAATTCGTTTCACCTCAGGAGTCATCACAACAGAACAGGGTTGTGGTTTTATTAGAATAAAGTTGTGGTTTAACTAGAATAAAGTCTTGGTTTTACCAGAATAAAGTTATGGTTTAACCAGAATAAAGTCGTGGTTTAACCAGAATAAAGTTGTGGTTTTACCAGAATAAAGTCTTGGTTTTACCAGAAGTGCTGATCTGTAAACCTACACAAGTCTCCTGTCAAGCAGATCCGGGAAACGTTTGCATTTACAGGATACGACACAAACTTAAGCTTCAGGAAAAGTAAACTTCCGTGTGCCTGAGAGGAAACTTGTCATTGTCATACTGCTACACACCTGGACAAGAATTCCAAGGGTTGAAAGAAAAGATTCATATTCAGCACAAAAAAAACATTATTATTGTTCTTTAAAAAGGGGAAACAAAGAATTGTTGCAGCTCTAGTTTGATCAATAATTAAATTTGTGCCTGAAAATATCCATTAATCCAATTTAGAGTTAATAATTTGTATGGCTCCAGTTGTGAAAAAGCTTTATTGTGTACTGATGTGACTGATATCCTGTGTGCTCTGTCTTCTCAGGTGGATTCTGGCTCGGTGTGGACCAGGAAGGTGTAGCAGGGTCCCTCTCCTGGTCGGGGATTTTCTTCGGGGTCATTGCCAGCGCTTGTGTTAGCCTCAATGCCATCTACACCAAGAAGGTGATGCCAGCAGTGGACGGTAACATCTGGAAACTGTCCTACTACAACAACATCAACGCCTGCCTCCTCTTCCTGCCGCTCATGCTCGTCTTCGGAGAGTTCGGTCGTCTCTACAGCTTCAACCGTATCACTGACATGGGCTTCTGGGGCATGATGATCTTCGGAGGAGTGTTCGGTTTCGGCATCGGCTACGTCACGGGTCTCCAGATCAAGTTCACCAGTCCGCTCACACACAACGTCTCGGGGACAGCGAAAGCCTGTGCGCAGACTGTCATCGCAGTGGTGTATTACTCGTCGACCAAAAGCCTGCTGTGGTGGACCAGTAACATGATGGTTCTCAGCGGCTCGTCGGCCTACACCATCGTGAAAAGTCGAGAAATGAAGGGCAGCCCCCGTAAAGAGCCTCAGGACTCAACCAAAGAAAAACTGCTTCCAGAGGAGAAAGACGGCGTTGGAGTTTGACCACCGGCTGAGAAACGTGTAGCATTTGTCCGTGTGGTGAAATAATGTGAACTGATGACACAGTAATAATGTGATATGATGTGATACTTTTCCTTCGTGGAATCAGAGTGGGGTTTGTGGGTCTTATTTTTTTGTATGCACCTTAACTCAAGGTGTAAAGGAATTTGTACATATTATTAAATTAAAGCTTCATATTCATTTGAGGCCTCTTTTAAATTCTTTTTTAATAGAGAAAAATTATAATGTGTCTTTAATGGTGTAAGCTACGCCAGTTTTTTTATTCAGCGGGAGGGGAGAAAATATTTACTTGGTATCACGTTTAAAATAGCTATTTAATTCTGATTGTTATATTTTTAATAGAAGGGATGTTGAACATGCAAATTGCAGTTAATTATGAAAAATAATGAAACAATCATGTCAATGATTTGAGCCTTGGGCTATAAATCTATTAGTTATCGCAAATATGAATAAAGCCAATGTTTAATTGCTTGTTTTTTAACAAAGGTTTGCAAAGTTCATGTAGCTGCTGCTGCAGATCTTAGTATCTGTGTCTCAGTGGGAGTCCCCACTGTGCATTTACGTTGTTTGGTTATTATCAATGAGTCTCCAAATGGAATATTCCTCCGGGCAACATGGAGGGTTGAAAATAGCTCGGGGCACCAGGGGTAATTACACGAGCTGAAAAACACTGGTCTCTGATGTCAGGAGCTCATTTCAACAGCGAGTTTGGCCTCGTGACATAAATGAAAGTTTTGTAACTGTCAGAATTGGGACACATAATCTCCCAGGCTTCCATCTTTCTCATGATCAGTGTTGAGTCCAAGACTTTGATTCAAAGGTTTCAAGAATCAAAAAGAACCCACTCGTGTTTCTGTATATGTGGTTGTGAAAAAGTCCCTTAGTTAATTATTACCAGCACGTTTTCAGTGTGTCACAGTTTTATCTTGTGTGCAGGAACATTTTATATTATATGTTATGTTGTAAACACCTGTTGTAAAAATGATTTCTTACGTGGTTAAATATCCTGAGCGGCCATCTCGTCAAACTGAGACTGAACCAAAAGAGCAAAGCTGCAAGTTGTAAAACAAAAGCAAGGAGCTGAAAGACACTTAACATCTCACCCTTTGTTTTTATACCATCAAATAAGTAATTAAATATATTCTTAGTGTGAAAGTAAACACCTGAATACATCAGCGGGAGAAGAACTACCTCAAACTACAGAAACCATCTTTCAGGAAAAAAATTAAGACCTATATACTGCCGCCAGCCACCAGGGGACAATCAAGAGGCTTTGGCTTCACTTTTAGGGAGCAGTCATGTCCACGTCCATCTTCATATAGAGTCAATGGTGTTTCCCCGTTCCCCCTGAACTTGGTCCTACATGTTGTTGAAACACTTTGTGGTTTTCACCGATGCGATTCTATGGGAGATCTACGTCCTCCATCCATCTATCATCCATATCGCTTATCCTTTGAAACAACAGGGGGCTGGAGCATATCCCAGCTGGTGAACGTTCATGTTCACCTAGGTCGTCGAACAGGTTGTCAGCGGATCACAGGGCTGACAGATAGACAAAAGCAACTATTCACACCTATAGGCAACTTGTGTCAAAGTTACCTGAGCTGCATTTCTGTGAACAATCATAAAACAAAGAAGAACACAACCAGAGTCCCAAAGTGTCTCAATCCTGTCTTGCAAGAACAAAATAAAAAATAATAGTCTTTCTAAAGAGCAGTTGAAGTCACATCTCTCCGTCAGTCCATCTGCAACCTGCTGTAATGCAGAAGATGAGAACTGGTATCACAACATGGAATCTCTCAGGTAACGTAATGTCTTAGGTTAATGGAAAAGCAGCCCTGGTCCTGCGATGGGCTGTGACGCTGCTATCAGCCTCATTGCTCCTGGCAGATCCGCGGAGACTGACATCATAAACATTTGAACGGGGTCATTACAGGCAACATCTGGTATTTGTCTACAAAGAAGCTGCGAAGCCGTCATGTCTGCCGTCTGGCAGCTGGTGTGTGATGACACATCAGTAAACTCGTTTGTCTTCGTGCTCGTGCACGCACGCACAGCGCATATTTTATATTTCTAATGACTTTGACTGTTTGGAGCAAGAAGAAGCTTCTGCAGCTTCCAAGAAAAAAAACATGTTTCCTCCCCCTGAACTGATAGATTTTATTTTTCCTCTGCACTTTCTTCGTCACTGCTTTTCTCATTAGCTTGTCTTCATTTCCCCTCAAATGCTCTTTCCACTCACTTTGCCAGTGAGTGTTTCTCCCCCCCCCGTTAGTCACAGTGTGCTCTGATCAGTCTGAGCTCATAACGGGAGCAGAGAAAGTGGAACCAGTTGCAGATGGAACACTGATTGGGAGCCGAACGATCTCAAAGCAAATGAAAACATCCCGGGAGGAATGGGTTAATGATTTCTGTCCGTTCTGCCGAGATGGAAGAATTCATCATCCGCAGCTACGCAGTGTTCTGAGCAGGAGAGGATGATCTGACTCGGAGCTGGAGATACTTCCTCTGAAGCCTTGTTGGACGGTCGCTGCAGCTGAGATGTTCCCTTTCCTCACGAGGAAGATGAACGTGGCCCCTGAGCTCTGCTGCCTCCTCTTAAATATCTGTTTTTGTGTCACAGCTTGGCCACGTGGTGAGTGAAAAAGCATTTGTCACAGCTTCGATTGAATGTTGTTCTTACTTTACACAACTTTATATTGATTGCCTTCATATTTTGTTAGAATTCTGCTAATTTTTTTTACAGAGAAGCCTGTTTACTGACGTGCTGACTAACTGTGGAGGTATTTCTTGGTGATGAGTCATTTCCTCTGCTCCCAGTTCGTGCAGCAGACTGAAATCAGAAAAACACTTTTCTTCTCCTGCTTCAACCTCTGTTCAACCCTTTATTGTTAATAAATGTAGATATCAGACGTATTAGCGAAGGTTCAATATCTGGGAGGATTTGTTATTTACACTTAACACAGAAATCCATAGATATTGATGGGTTGAATTAAACATGGGACGATGACAATTAGCTGTGGCCTCATCTGAATCAGGGGCGTAGGAGGAGCAAAGCAGGGAATGGCCCGGGGCCCTGAGGACCAATAACTAAGAGGTCAGATGTTTCTTGTTAAGTTTGATCCAATGGTCTCTCCTCTGGTTTCCACAGCTCCCACAGGGGACACCTGTCCGAGCGCTGAGTGGAGCATCATGTGTCGTCCATGTTGTGAGTACCACCTGATCCAGTGCCAGTGTCCCTCCAAAGGGTCGAGGGTGGGTTACACCGTCCCCTGCTGCCGCAACGCTCTGGATCAGTGTGACCCCTGTATCATCCACCCAGGTACTCTCTCACTGTGGCTCGTACAAAGTGTTGTTGGTCGATGACCTGAAATCGTTACCGTCGTCCTCTTTGTGCCCTTTGACCCCGCGAGGCTGCAGCCTGTTCGAGAACTGCAAAACCTGCCACAACGGAACGTGGAGGGCCAACGACGACTTCTTCGTCAATGGGAAGTTTTGCACCGAGTGTCGCCAAGGCTGGAGTGGAGGGGACTGTAAAAGTGAGTTGCTGTAAGCGCTTATCTTGCTATAGTATAGGTCTGATGTTCTGAATATCATCGATGATAAGAGAATGCACTGATCACATGGGGCAAACACTGCATTTGCCAGTTTGGTGTCAATGTGGTTAGTGAACATTTGACATTTTAAGTGTATATGCAACTGCCGACAAGTGAGTGTAGCCAGTGACTGCGACTTATATTCGATTAATTCAAACTTCTTCATGTATTTCAAAGTTTTACAATCTTAATTTATAATTTCCAGCATGTATATTTAGACATTTATTTTAGTCTAAAGTCTAAAAACATAATCCTCCACTTAAGATTACATTTCTTTAATATTTATCATAATATATAATATACACATTATTTTGGGGATGTAATCTTTATCAAATCTGTGTCGTCACCCTTTATAAACTTCAACTACACATTTGTAATACACCACATGCTCACTTGGTGGCGACAGCGTCCTTTTTTTGTAGTATCTCCTTTTTTCTTTTAATAAACATAATCATCAGCATAATGTTTTGCCGAAGCTCCCGCAGCTAAATGATTTGAATAAAGTGTGGGCTGGTGACGCTCATGGTTTAATAATAGATGAACACAAACAAGTTGAACACGTTGCCACTCCTGCTTTTCACTGTGAAACCTTTCTCTGGTGGAAAAATACCTCACACCTGATGGAGTTATTTCACACAAGAGGATCCATTGTGCTGCTTCTGTTGTCCTGAGCAACCTGTGTGGTGTCTCACTGTCAAACTGATAAAGATTTTTAATTAAATTGGCTGATTTATTTGACTGATGATTTGGTGAAGGAGGAAACCTTTGTGTATTCTTTTAAAATTCCAAAGAAAACCTTAAACCCTCAATAGTGAAGAGTGATAGAAATCAAATTAGAGAATTTACCTTATCTTGTTTTTGCTTAATTACTCAATAGTCAATAGCTTTTGAAGTTGGTGGTTGTTTCCCATCATGTCACCACCTGCCACATTAAAAACACATGACCCGTGAACCCATGAATTTACCAAACGGAAGTGACTACGTTTCTCTTGCAGCATGTGGAGGCGTCATCCAGCGAGCCCAGGGTCTCGTGGTCCTGGAGAGTTACCCGACAAACGCCCGGTGTGAGTGGAGAGTGCGAGTGCAGAGGGGCAGGAGCATCGAGCTCAGGTGAACGTCACTCCTCCACAGCACAGAGAGAGAGAGAGAGAGAGAGAGAGAGAGAGAGAGAGAGAGAGAGAGAGAGAGACACCAGTTTCCCAAACTACACAGACAATATGTATTTAATCTGAAAAGCCCAGCATGTTTTTGAGAGGACTTGCTGAGCCCCTGGTGACACCAGAGTGAGTCAAGCCGTCAGAAGATGTTACCGTCTCTGTGTTTGACTTCCTGGATTCCTCAGGGTTACGTTTGGCTCCAGTCGGGGAAAATATTTACCATAAACACAGCGAATAAGCAAGTCGTACATGAGCGGCATCGTTGGATCTCACTCGAAACCGTGTTCAGATTAGAGTGAGGAGTAAATACCTGGAACATGAAGTGACATGTGTGTTAGTGCAGTACTGGACCAACAACCCACGTAGAGTGTGGTGCATGCTGGGAAGGGCCGAGTCCCTGAACATGATAAGTGATTATTAGTAAGTTGTCGGACTGTAAACTGCCACATGCATGAATGACTGGGATCATTTCTACCATCAGCCAAAGAGGTTCTGATTCAGCCCCATGCGTTTGTTTGTTGGTTGGTTTGTGTGTCTGTAAGCAAGATACAACAAGAACAACACAAATTGTAACCTCACCATAACATCTCTGTGTGTTTGTGCTGCAGGTTTTCTCTGCTCAGTTTGGAGTCCGACCACACGTGTCGTTACGACTACGTCGAGGTGCGCAACGGCGACGACCTGAGCTCCCCTGTGATTGGCCGTTTCTGTGGGGATCAGCTGCCTCCACCGATAAAAAGCTCCGGGAATCGCCTGCACATCCTGTTCACCTCAGATGGCTACAACAACTTCGATGGATTTGCTCTCACTTTTCAGGAGAGTTCAGGCAGGTATAATATATATATATATTGACACGGCATAGGAGAAATTACACAATCACTGACCAGTTTAATCAACTGCTTCCTTTCAAAGCTTTATGATGTGTGTCTTACTTTGAGTGAGAAAGTTTCTGCATTATATTGAATTATAAATCAAGTCAGATTCATTTTTGTAGCATGTTAAAAACAAAAGTAGTTGATTCCCAGTGCTTTACATTCATGGCAGAGGAAATAAAAAGCAAGTATGGATACAAATTTACTGTACAAGTAACTGTGCGACAAAAAAAACAAGATAAAAGTAAATTAGATACAAAAATTAGGGGCATTAACAGAATCATGAGACAGAATCAGGCGGAAATAAAAGCAGAATTAAAAATACATATTTTTCTATATGCTGTTCCTTCTTATTTTGTCCACACAGTCTTGGCAGAGTCGTCTTATTCCCCGTACGAAGCTGGTTTCCTCTGTGGAGTCCACATACACAGAATACTACCGCACCAGTCAGATTTATTCTTTTTCATGGTATACTGAAGGTGTCTACTTCAGATATCATGAATACACGATGATTCTCCGCTGCCCCTCCATGCATAGTGCAGCACCTCTCTCCTATGAAATGCAGCACATTTGCTTGTGGACTTTTTCTTTGTGTGTGTGTGTGTGTGTGTGTGTGTGTGTGTGTGTGTGTGTGTGTGTGTGTGTGTGTGTGTGTGTGTGTGTGTGTGTGTGTGTGTGTGTGTGTGTGTTCAGCGATGTGAGACGGGCAGTCAGTGACACAGATTTATCACACTCACCTCTCTCTCTCTCCGTTTCTCTGCAGCAATTCATGCATCTAACTTGCATCCCATTTATTCGGTGTTTTCTCCTCATGGGCATCTCTCGGCCGCTCACCAAACCGTATCATTTCACCGCGTTGCTGCACGAGAGGGCGTTCAGGCATTTTTTTCAGAAAGATTTCTGGAAAGATTTACATCAATAAGTTACAGAAGAGTTTTTCTTTTTAAGCATAGAACCTCTTCCCTTGGGAAAAAGAAGGGGCCTTTGAAAAGCTACGAGATAAAAAAAAGATCAAACTAAAAGGTGGTGGTTTTCAGAGATGCTTCAGTAAAAGAGGTCAATTTCTCTCTCAATGTTAAATTCTGTCAGGTTGAAATAACCTTTTTTTATATTCGCTGCATAAACTTCTGGTTAAAAAAGTCTCAGTCTGTGTTTTTCCAGCTGTTTCTGAAATTAAAGCCTTGGACAAAAAATAAATGTAAAGGTTTCAGTCCCTAAACACATTTTTTCACCAAGATCCATGAATTATTCTCCCTAAGATTTTGCAAACATATTGAAAAATAAATCCTGGATCTGCCTCCTGATACAGGCAGAGGGTTTTGTAAAAGTTTGCAAAAGAACCTGCGTCAACTTTCAAACCTTCAATCACTTCCAGTGCTGCAAATAAATCATTTATTTAAACCCTTAAAACATATATTTTCTATATTTACTCAAAAAAGGTGTTATCTTTTTACCTTGGGCATCTTGACACGTTGTAAGATTTAAAAACTCAAAGACTGTTTCTATTACACTGATTGAAAAGTGACATTTTATTACTATTTAAACATTTCAGTCAAAAATATGCTGAACACACAACAATACATTTTTATTTATCACATTTTCAACAATTCAAACCCAATATGTCAAATATCTGCAGAGTGGAAGATGTGTTTTTTTGTTTTATCATCTGTATTTTTCATATTTCCTCATATATATATATTGTACTTTTACTTATTTATTACTTTTACTGATGGTTATATTTTTACAATCTATAGTTTTACTACATTTGTACAATCAAATGTCCCCATAGTGGGACAAATAGAGGATTATCTTTACCTGGTCTCATTTTCAAACTTCATAATCAGTTTTTTCACTGTTGATGGTAATAAAATGTAATAAAACTAACCTGTTGATTGAGTGTAGGTTTGTTTTCTCCTCCACTTCAGCCTCTGGGGATCCAGGCTGTGCACCTCCAGAGGAACCAGTGAATGGATACTTGCTGCCAGTGTACGGCCTCCAGCAGAAGCTTGTGCTTGTGAACTACCAGTGTCGTCCACCTTTCACTCTCACTGGCTCCCAGCAGAGGAGCTGTCTGCCTGGTGGCCTGTGGAGTGGCACCGCTCCCACGTGTGTGAGAGGTACTTTCTTCCACCAGGTTTTCTCTGGGCTTCATTTCTGATACTAAAAGCCACACGGTGCATTTGCTGGAAAATTCTTCGTCTCTCCTTTATTGCTCACACAGGCCAGACGAGCAGAGTCCAGTGTGCCCCTCCACCCAAATTGCTCAACGGCTACTACAGGCCGGCTCAGGACACAGCGGGGGGCGCGGAGGCGGAGACGATGGAGTTCTTCTGTAAAAACTCCTTCGTTCTGAGTGGAAACCACCAGAGCACCTGTCTCTCTAATGGATCCTGGAGTAGCAGGCCACCAAAGTGCGTGAGAGGTTAGTTGTTTTCAAGAACACACCAGAGGTCGACCACTCACACGCGCTGGTACACACACGATGTTTCCACTTCATCACAAAGACGAACTCCAATTGTGTAGTTGTACCTTCTGATCATCTTTATTCATGTTATTGAAACAGTGGAAGTGATTCCTATATAACAACAGTCGCTCTTTTGATTTGCAGCCTGTCGAGAGCCCAAAGTGTCTGAACTTGTGCGACAAAGTCGACATGACGTCTCTTTGGACGAGCTTCCTCGTGGCTTTCACTCAGTTCACACGAGCATCAAGTACAAGTGTGCCTCGCCTCTCTACCGCCACACGGGGAGCCCCCGGCGCACCTGTCTGAAGAGCGGCAGGTGGAGCGGGCGCCACGTCTCCTGCTCGCCAGGTGAGAGCCGCCGCAGGTCACACTGTGAAGTGAAAGATGAGTTAATGTCAATGTATATTCTTCTTTGAAGTGAGTAATGTGAAGCATTAAATAGATGAAAAGTTCAATAAAACATGTTTCATCAATGTAACATACCTGAGTGTGAAGGGCCTTGAAGTATTTATTACAAATGTCCTTGTTGCTACAGCAGAATTATGTCTAAACCTATATTCTTCACATATTACTGCAGTTTTACTTGTACTTTTTGACACTTCTTCCTCTCTGATTGTTGCTTTTTCCACAGTTTGTGGCAAATTCGACACTTTCAGTCCCCAGAACCTCTCGGAGACTCAGTGGCCGTGGCATGCAGCCGTCTACGTCCGCTCGCCCCCTGACCGCACGGCCCGCGGCCACAGGTCCCAGGGAGTGAGCGGCGGACGGGAGGCCTCGGAGGAGTCCACGTTCTGGCTCCTGGCCTGCAGCGGGGCTCTGCTCGCCCAGCGCAGCGTCCTGGTGGCGGCTCGGTGCGTGGTGGACAAGGACGAGCAGCGGCCGCTTCACCCTGCGCACGTGAAGGTCGTGATAGGCGTGCAGCAGCAGCACCAGGCGTCCAGGGCTCAGTCGAAAAGCCTGCACCACCTCAGGGTACGACACAGTCGATAACAGCCCACACATCTGAGGGAAACTCTCTCACATGTTTGCATTTAATTACTGAAAATAACTGTTTCATTGTAAAAGGTTTGTGTTGATGGTGGATTTTATTCCATTTAATTAAACAACATTTATTTTTACTTTTAACCTCGAAGCATAAACATGTTTTCACATAAAGTCTTCCACTGACACTGGTTCTATTTTAAACATTTCACAAAGTTTCCCTTGAGCAAACAGCAGATGCAATGAAGAATTAAGCAAGAAGTCTTCATTAAATAAATATAATCCTCTGGACAGGGTTTTGTTTTTACACGGTGACAGGGAGAAATCCTTCCGGCATCAGCATGTGCACTTAAAGCTTTACCGGGATACAACTGTATTTGATTTGGGTTTTAAAAATAAGTGCACAGCTTGATGCATATTATCTGATCTCAACACTTATTGCAAAACTGAAAAATGGTGGAGACAGGTTTTCATCAGGTATTCTACTTTTGAATTCCATTTTTCTCTTTTTCCTCACCAGGTCTCAGATATTTTAGTCCATCCAAACTTTGACTTCACACCAGACGCCAGCGTGGCCGTGCTCAAGCTGAAGGACAAGGCCAGGATCAGCGAGCGCGTGCTGCCGGTGTGTCTACCCAGAATGCACGGCGGAGATGTGACGGAGCGACAGGCCTACACCTCCAGGTGGATTCCACCGGACAATCACAGGCACCTGAGCCGCTACGCTGCCCCGAGCCAAACGGAGCTCGTTGAGTTGAGTGATGTGGCTCATTGTGAAGAAGCTCGGGGGGGAACACGTACCGCAGCGAGCACACTGTGTGTCGTCGAGAGGCCGTCCAGTCCTGAAAGCCCTTGTGCCGTCCCGGGCCTCACCACCCTGCCAGCTGTGTTCCCCCCCACAGGTCGAGTCTTGTCGGGTCAAGAGGAGACTCGGGGAGCCTCCAGCAGCTCGGGCTGGCAGCTGCTCGCGTTGGAGGGTTTCAGCTACGAGGAAAACAACTGCCACCGACAGACTCACTCAGCTCAGACACGAGTTGGCAGTTTTCAAGACTGGATAGAGGATAACATGAATTGAATATGTTTATCATCTTTAATCTGAAATTAGTTAAATCTCAGAGTTGGTGCAGACAAGTTGTGTGTTGTGCTTCCTGTGTGTGTGTGTGTGTGACTCTGTGAGGTGAGATCTGTTTACTTTTAAACGGTAAAGTTCTGTATTTGGGTCACCTCCACTTCAAACACAAGGTGCACATCCACCTTCTTATTAAATCTACACCTTATGGGTATGTGGCTTATTTTTCACAACAAATTCTGTCGATAATCCTTTTTTCAGAAAATAAATTCCCCATTTTGACAGTTGGACTTTTTAAAAACTTTACTTGTTGTCCTGTTTTTGCTGATTTCTTTTGCCAAGTCAGTGCCGAAGCCACTGTCAAATCTAAAAAAGTGCGCAGGAGCTCAGAGTGTCCATCCTTTAATTCCACCTCTCCGTCCTGCTGACGTGTCCTTGGCCGCTGAATCTCTGTCGGCTCCAGGCCTCTGACCTCTGACTAACCAGGAGATAACAATTTTCCAAGAGGGATGAGTCTCTATCTGCACATCGAGTCGTAATGTTCATGCTGCAGGAGTGCAAAACGTGCATGTATTTATTTTCTGCTGAATTGATTTTATTATTCAGTTTACATGCATACTTTTAATTTACACATTAAAAAACATGCACATTTAGTCGTCAGTTTAAGAGCACGATCACGGAGGGGCCATTCTCCCTTACTCTGGAGCTATGCATGTGTGCACGTGCATTGGCGGCACACCATGTACAGACTGCATGTTCATCTTAATATGTACAGTACCTGTTTGTCTGCAGCGTGTTTGCATGTGAGGGCATTGGGAAACAAACACACTGAGAGGATTTGCTAAACTTAGCTCTTACTCCTGAGACGCAGACACCCGCTGGGCCGTCCGCGGCTTTGTGCAGGACACCTTTTAATCCCAGCCAATTAAACAATGAGTATAGTTCAGTAGTCACTCTCTGCGAGGGGGAAGACAGAATAAAGCAGGAGGGATTCTGTTGCTTTCTTCTCGCACAAAGTGAAGTCACACACAGAAGTCGAGGCTAGTAAAATGCCTCATTGATTCAACTGCAGAAGAAAAATTCAGTGGCTCCGCTGCACATTTGAGAATCAAAGAAAGGTAATGCATGCACTGTAAAAACAAAGGCATTTAAAACTGTTATGTTTATGAGGCGATTTAACCGACGTTGGGCCTTAATGTCTCCTACTAGCAGGAGGTCTCCATTTTACTGTCTGGTGTCACGCTGCTTAAAACAAGGGCCAAACTCTGCTAATCTGCTCCTCTTTAACCGAGAGGAGAACACCCCACCCACACCTGACGGGAGGTGCTGACCTCTCATCTCGAGTCCCCACCCCTCAGTCTGTGCATCAGTGTGGATGTGCAGGACGCTCGTTTAGGTCGCAGGGGGGAAGGAGCAGGGATTTCTGCACCTTAGCGCGGGAGAGGAGGAGAAACCTGCTGCAACACCTGTATGAGTTCACTCCACAGACTCTGCACATTATTGATTTAAGGAAATTACCTTTTTTTTTTTCAAGTCAGGAAAGAAAATTTAAAGAATGCAAGACTTCCACAGGTGAGAATTATTATTCAAGGATGTTATGAGGTGCAGGATTAGACGATACTTTTCTTTACATGTTCATATGCGTAGAACTTTTACAAATAACTTCCATCAGTGTTTCTTCCTCATGCTGGTTTCTTGGTTCGAGAAAATTCAATCGTAGCTCTTGATTTGCTGTGCTGTTAGAGCTGTGACCCATTTCTACAGATACCTGAGTGTACTGGTTGGTGCTGTGCTTGGTTTTACTCCCACTCCCCTTCTCCTGAATCAATGGCTCATTGCAGGTCACGTTAGGAAACTGGCGAAATGCCTGTACCAGAAAAAAAAGAAAAAAATCATCATCAGCGCCCAAAGTCTTGAAATAAGCTGCGTTGGTGAGAGACACATCTGTTCGTGAATTAAAAGATTAATGACTTTACATCTCGGGACAGGAACGAGTCAACTCATGCATTTTTTTTTTCTGGAAGTGACAGTTTCTTAAAGCAATGCAAAACTGATGGCCCCCGGGCCACATGTGCATCATTAGAGATACTGGCGCTCTTTGAGATTCAATCCCCCACCCACCCACTCACACACACACACACACACACACACACACACACACACACACACACACACACACACACACACACACACACACACACACACACACACCCTTCAACTCAAGAGAAGATGAAGTTCAAAAGAATCGCCAGAAGGATTACGCTGTGGATCCCAAGTGAAATTAACTGGATGAGTTGCACATCACTTTTCTTTTTTCTCTCTTTCTGCGTCTTATTAGTGAACGTGACCAAAGACACGATCACATCTTCTTTTGACACAGTATAAATTAAACAATGCATTTCGTACATTCAATGCAACTTTGTCGTAATATATAACATTAATATTATGTCATAGTAATAGATATAAACATTAGTTTGGACATTTAGACTGTAATGAAGGGAATAACTCTTTCCACAGAGATTACGTGATGAAGGAAATCTTGTTTTTCTGGAGGTAGAAAATGTTCTTTCACAGAATAAGAAGGTGGTCAGTAAAATAATTGTCCCTTTTATTCACTTGTGCCTGAAAGAGACTTTCAAGTGTCTAATCAGCAGAATAACTGGAAATCCTGAGGAGAAATCTCCAGGTCCAATGGCTTGGATCAAAAATACATCAAGTGCAGTTTGTAGAGAGGCACGGATTTACTCAGTTCCCATAAAAATCTGTTTTCAGCATCTTAAAATGACAGTTTCATAAATGTTTTGTGTTTGATTTTGCTTTCTTTGAATATAAATACAACTTTACATCAGGATTCAAATGTTGCATGACTCCTTAGACCTGTGTGTTTTATTTATTTATAGAATTACAGATGAAACGTTCTTCCTCTATAAGTGAATTCGAATATAATGAATAGATGTGAGAATCTGAGTAGTTTCCCTGCACGTCGACACTTCCTCTCCACACCGTGATGCATTTCCCCTGTAGGTCAATCTCTCCTGCTGTTAAGTGTGAACGACTCTGCGATGACTCATCTTATCCCAATCGAAGAAAAACCTCCTGACATCGATGATATTTTTGAGACACAAAGTCCAAAAGACGACAGAAAGACACTAACAAATATTTAATTCAGTCACAAAAGCTTTAATCGTACAGCATCTCCTCTCTATTCTAATTTTAAAAGGTTGTTTTTTATTTTCAGTTATTTAAAATTCCACCTCCTCCATATTTCTATTTACGGCCTCGGGCACAAAGCAAATGATTGTTGTCTAAATGTGTAATTACTCTCAGTGGGCACAGGAAGCGGCGGAGGGACCTTGGCATGTGTCACGCTGTCATTTCCATAAGCAACCACTCAATTCACTTTCTTTTGGGAATTGACAATGAATCAAGTGATAGTCGCCGTGTGCAGTGTTGGAAACGGGTCATCGTGGGACTATAAAGAGGTTTTTATTCTGTTTCCTCAAGACTTGGCTCCTAAAGCAGGTGCCCATTAAATTTATAACGCAGGTTCCCACAGTCTTACAGCATTAGATCGTTCAACTCCTCAGTGAAACTGTGGCACTTAAATGCTTCAGGAAAAGATTTGAAATTTAATCACATTTTGAGCAATGAAGAATTTTAAATTTCTGTAAGTAAATCCATGCATATTTATCTATTTGTCTACCAGAGAGGTAATAAATTAAGATTAAGATATAATGACAGCAAAGAGAAAAAAAAAGACACAAACAAAAGCATGAATACTCATTTAATTATTATAATTATAATAACTTTAATAATACGTTTATTTACATTGTACGTTTCAAAAGCAGCGGTTAGTGTTTGTTTCAGATCATTCACACTTGTTGAAGTCTAACAATGATAGAGTGAGATGATGAAAACCATTGTTTACAGACAGAAAGCTCAGTGTCGTGTCTCCATTGTGAAGTTTTCCATCTCACAAGATCCCAAACAAAACAAGGCCCAGCCCCCAGTTAAACCAAATCAGTGATGTCTGGTCGCTTGTTCACGATGTTCAAGATGTAAACAAGATTTTAGATCTGTTGAAAGACGGATTTTTCTGTTTTGGGGCCGAATGGAAGCTGGTTTTCAGTGAAACAAGTCGAAGCCAGTTTTGCGCAGCGAGCTTTTCAATGCACAGAGATGCAAATTAATAATAATCATCTTCTCACCTCAGCCATGATAAGACTGCAGAAAAGTGCACCTTCCCATAGCTTCATTAATTAGCTTCACTCTGTGGAAGGGATCGGTCGAGGAGACGCGGGGAAACGAGTCTGGGTAAAAACGACGTTTCCTTTCGACGTTTCTTTCTCAAGTGGAGTCAAGAGCTGCTCATCCGATGGGAAATGTTTTAATTGTACATCTCCTGCATAAGTAAGAGCCGTTAGCTCTCGTAATCAGGAGCTGTGACTCAGATCCAGCTCCAGTGCTGCTCTTATCAGACAGATGTCATTAAATTCATCACTGAAACACCATCATCAGCCGCGCTTCCTGATTGCAATCCAGGCCTCGGCGATGCTAAACAGGGTTTCTGTTGGCTAATGACTGCTCCCACTGCAGAGCCTGTGGTCCACACTGAGCCACTGTGTTGCATTTATTAAATCTAAACTATAAAATAATACGGTTATTCTGTTCCAAAAGCTAAGATTTAGATTATTTTCCAATAACATTTTTACTTGGTCTTTAGTTTTTGTTGAATCTATTTATTACACTGGGAAACTTTATCTACTTCCTGACATCAAGTTTTTGCAGACAGGTGTGAATCCATATTTTTGCAGCTCTTAGTTTATCGACTCATGTTTTTCCTTCTTGCTCTCAGAAAGAGTTTGAGTTGAGTTTGAGGTCAGCGGAGTGTAGGAAGAACCCTAAACCCCCGATACCTCTCATGTTGATGTATTCTGTTGAATATATTATAAAGTATAGTATATTATAGTATATAGTATTTTGCTGAAGTAGCTTAATGTCAAAGCTGATGATCAGGACCAAGGTTCATTTACCATTAGCAACATATTCAGCTACTTGTCAAGTCAAAGGCTTTTTTAATCTGTTATCTGAAAATACTTAATTGTTACCAACTAATTTTATATCAGTGGAAATCATTTCAAAATCATGTGAAATATTATCCTGAATATTACGATATTACGATTATTACTTTTACTATTAATGAGACTATTACTATAAATTTACTGTCTCACATTAACATATTTCATTTCTGTTGTAGTTGCTGTGAGGCACCAGTTCTACATTCACTCTGTACAAAAACATTTTATTTTCACACATACTACACTTTATATCTTTATTTTCTTGCATATTTTACATTTGTAGGTTTATTTTTCACTTATATATTTATACTAAATACTTCTTTTTTATTGTATTATTATTGTTTTAATCTCGGAGCAAGACGGTTCAATAATTTCCTTCAGGATTGATATAGTTTATTTTATCTTATCTTAAATATAAGAACTTTTAGTTTTTTTTACACTTCCGCTTCAATCAATTCCATTAAAAACAACAATATTATGGACTGAGTGTCTGTTGGCTCCGTGTTAGTGAAACTCAAGACATCAACACAAGTAGGATTTGTTGCGTTTGTGACTTTGTGCAGTGACGTGTGCAAAGCTTTCACACAGAAACCCTCCCACATGGAATCACAGGCGGACGTATATCTGAAGACGCATCAGTGTTATCGTTAAACTGTTTTTTATTATCTGATCCCAACGAGGTGATCCACCATCAATATCAGCGTGTGTCCGCAGCATCCGAAGGAGGAGGCCTCGGTGCCGTGATGTGTGGGAAATATGTTCTGAGATCTCACAGCTGCCGACCTGTTCTCGGACCGTGTGTCTGATCCATCTCTGTGTGTATGTGCGCTGGATTAGCGTGGCTCAGGACAGATTAGATAATTATAGCCACCTGCTGTCTAAGCGTGCTGTGTGTTGTCAGGTGTTGCAGCATGAGGTCGGCTTGGTGCTGAGGGCAGGAGAGGTGGAGCGAGCTGCGGAAGACGCACGGACGAGGGCTTTGCCATGTGCCCTCCTCCGTCCTGTAGAAGCCCTGAGGATGCTGGGTAATGGGAGGCCTCGCGCACGCCCTGCGGATGTTGAGGGTCACCTATCCGACGCACAGGGGCCTCCTCACACAGCAGGGATAGTGGGGCCTATTTCCTGCAGCAGTTTATATACGTGCTCCTCCTTGTCGCAGACCACCGTGCAATCAGACATTCAGTTCACCTTCCAATTCCGATCCTCTGATTCCCACGTCGAGGGATGAAGTAGGAAAAAAAAAAACGTTGACATGAGAGACTGACCCGTGATAAAAGAGCAACTTTCAAACGGCTCCAGACGCCTCGGTAATCATCTTGTCCACACGCAGTCGCTCGCCCCAGCACAACATTAATCAGTGCTGTGAATGTGGCCATGGCAACAGCATCGTGGCGACGGCGGGCGCGCACAATGGCCGTGTCACTCTAAGAGAAGAGGCTGAAAGAAGCTACGTTCGATTCCAGGAAGAGCACGATCACACCGAGCACTAAACACTAAAAACTCGTCAAAAGATGTCGTTCAGGCAGATGAGCACAAAAAACATTCATGTATGATAATAATAACAACAAACAAAAAACTATAAACAGTTTATAAAATGATAGAAAGGTTTATGTTTTCTGTGATTTGTCTCTTTGTTCGCAACAAAACTGACAAATGCTAAAAAATCTCCCAGAAACTAGGTCTATTTTTGCATAAGTCATAATTAGCGAGGTTATATGTTAGATTGAAAGTTCAAGAATGTCTCGAGGAAACAGCTGCAATTAATATTTCTCCTACTTTTATTCCGACAAATTACTTTTCATTGGAGTCTTTTGCTGCTAAATTGGGGCGATACTGTCTGTGGTGAACTCAATGCAAGAAACTCACTGCGAATCAAATGTTAACTAATTTATTAATTTCATTCGTTCTTTCAATTGAATCTTTCAAAAAATAATGAGAAATGCAGATGAACCCAATTAACATTATAAAAATAGTTTGCACAAACTTTAGTCTTGGTTTTCAAATGAGTAAAGTATAAATTTGAGTCAAAAATAATCAGCTGCTGTTCCTCTTGTCAAAAATGTCCCCAAAAAATAAAATTTGAACCATTTTTCTGAATTAACGAGATAATAGACAGTTTCTATGAATTATTCCTGCTTGAATAATTGAATTGAATTGAACTGAATTAATCTTCTCAAGTTAATACATCGCACCTCCATATGTTTTGAAGGTGTTTTCTTTTATAATTCATGGATTGGCACATTAGGAGTAAAGTAATTAAATGTTCTAATTGGCACAAGGTGAATATGAGACAACTTGGCCACAGATCTGTCACATGAAAGCCTTTTTTTTCTTTAAAGGATAAATCTCATAATTGATTGGTCGAGATTTTTACGCTTTAAATGTCACTAAAGTTCCTCAAGTGGTCAGTGGAGCCAAGAAGATAAATCGTGACACAACTACTGATAATATCAAAGTGTTATTTTATCCACTGAGGTCGACAAATAGGTTTTGGAAAGGAAGCAGCCATGTTTGTGTTGTGCTCAGTTTCCTCTCTCGGCCGCGAGTAACAGGACCCGTAAACGAAATAAAAAAACTTCTGCAAACAAAACAATTTGCGCCCTTTAACGCTGGAGAAGTAAACAAAACACAAAAGTTATAAAAAGACCACCACCGGGATTTTCTACTCGCTGGTAATCTCAGCTGCTTGACTCCGCCCTTTCCTGTCTGGGAGGCTCGTGTCAGACCTCCATCACTTTCCCTTTACACGCCTCCCTGCAGCCGAATGAGCAGGTGACTGTGGATTTACGCCGAACGCTGAGGACGAAGATTTTAAATTACTGAAGATCTTTTCTTTTTTCAATCATGTTCTGATTGGATTTATTAATGCACGAGTCATGGCTTTGTTAATGTCTTCCCCTGTGAAGACGGCTGTGTAGTAGATCTCCACCAGTTTAATTTCAATTCCAAAACAACTTGCAAGAGAACTGGTGAGTATTGTTTTTTAATGGGATCATCTTCATACTGTTATAATGAAGAGGTCCTTTTCAAAATAAAGTTCAGTATCTCCTGAGCAGCTTTAAATTGACATATATTGATGTATAATCGATGCAATAATGCAAAGGTGTATTATGTATATATGTGGTATATAAAGGTTATTTTTATACAGTTATACATCTGTAGTCATGCAGTTAATGATGCATATTGATTTAAATTTTCAGATTTTATTGAAGCTCTTTAAATGTGGCGCACCCTTTTGTGATCTTTGACTTGTTTGCATCAGGTGTCCAAACCAGAGAAAAATCAGAACTTTATAAATGTTTCCTTCGTCACTCGTGCGTATTGTTTGGACTCAAACTGATTTGTTGTCGTTGCCTCTTTGCCCCAAAACAACAATAAATCCTGTAGCGAACGTGGCGGTCTTGTTTTTAAAAACGAGTATAATCTCCTGCATAATCGTAAGTATGCGGGTGGAGGTGACACCTTGACTTTTCCTGGGAAGCCCCTTTTCTGTTGCATAACTCGGTGGCTTGTGTGCTGGAGGCGCTAATTATATCCTCTTTAAAGGGCTTAAGTCTCATTAATGCTGGAGCACAGTGTATCAGACAGGCGTGATTGACTTGGCAATTTGTCCTCACCTCATATGTTCCTGACCCCTTTTCTTTTGCCTTTTGCAGAAACTAATTCACATACGAGTTATTACACGTGGAGCGATGTGTGCTTTATGTTTCTGTGCTATTAGAAATCAATCAGCTTTTGTTCCTGCTGTCCGTCGTTCATGGTTCTCTGAAGGGGAAGCACTTTTTCTCAGAGGAAAAGTTTCACTTAATTTACAACCTCTCAGGAGAGAAACGTCTTTTTTTCTTTTCCTGTAGCGTTTGCCTCCAGCGTTAATATTCCAGTTGTTGAAGGCATGAAGGTCGACGGTGTCCCAATGAAACAGATCTACGCTGTTACATAAGTGTGCACGTCTGTGCTGCACAGAGGATTTAAAGGCTGCACAGGGGCGAGCTGATCTTTAAGTCCAAGAGGCTTTACGCCAGACCACAACAAACCTGAGATGCTTTTTGCTTCGGTGACACGATGGAGCAGTGAGATGAAGAGGTGCCGGGTTCATCCAGCACCTCTTCATCATCCTCATGATCAGCAACATCTGCACATTACGCTTATGGACAAATAAAAGAAATGTCCCGAATATGCATGTTCTTTTTGCTCGAGTATTTTAATGCACACGTAATAAACTGTCATGGATTGCATTTGAACAGAAGCAGCAGCAGAGCGGAGGACAGATGGTTTATGTGTTTATTCAAAGTCAGCGAGAAAAAAAGTGGAATAAATTGCACAAAATGCCGACTACAAAACAAACTCTTATGTTGATTCTGTGCTAATTGTTTGTGAATGTCAGTCCCTGATTATAAAAGTCCACCTGTGAACTCAGAGTGAAGAGTGTGGAGAATTAATTAGATTTAATCATGTGTACATATGTCTCTTTTGGTAAATTATAAACAGGACGTAGCAGTTATCCTTTTCCGTGTGCACCATTTCTCCATCACCAATCAACTCTTGTGCTGTAGCTCCTGTGGTCTAAGTGGAGATACAGATGGAAATGAGTCTCCTCCAGTGCACATGTTGCTGCTAATCAGCTGCTCGTGTTTTCTACCCACACCAGCAGTGACCCGTTGGGTACCGTGTGGGAGCTTCACGCCCTTTCAACGTCCTCAAGCTTCATTTATGTCGCAAATAAGTGTTATTTTTATATCAAGGAATCAGCCAAGGTCCAACAGTCTCCTTAACAAATTACACACACTCATAGATTTCAGTCCTTTTAATGTGAGGATCAAGATCTATCAATTATTCCCTGGAAAATTGGCAATGTGAAAAAAGTGGAAGAGAGAAGACTTGATCTTTCCCTTCTGTTCTGATCAAAAATGTAATGTTTTGGGGTTTGTTTTGGTCCATATCAATACTTCCATCAAGTTTTGTGGAAATCCGTTGAGTAGTTTTTGCGTAATTCTGCAAACAAACTAAGTAGAGTTGCACTCAGAGCACCGCCAACAACACACCCATAGATATCCGTCCTGTAAATATGCCGTAGTTGTATTTCGATTAAGATCCATGAGTTATTCCGTGGGAAATTGGTGAATATGTAAATTTTAAAAAAGAAACGTTAAAGAAACAAAAATACTAAATACCTGGAACAACCGCTCTGTCTCGATCCACCATTCTTTCTTCTTTCTCTCCCACGTTACATCCTTCCACCAAGTTTTGTGGAAATCTGTCCAGACAAACAGGGGCAGAAACATAACCTCCATAGAGCAGAAGTTGTTGGAAACCCTGTGATGAACACTCCTCGTTGTCCCTCTTCCTCTTTTAGTGCCAACATGATGAAGAAGCAAGTGGAGGTCAGGATGGACGAGAGCCACCTGGAGCCCATCGTGAAAGATCCCGAGGGCATGTGTAGCAGTTTCTGTGACAAAGTCATGAAGCACATGGTTCTCACCCTCACCATCCTCGGTACGTCTACAGTCACACAACTCATTTACTAATCATCACTTATCAAGGTCATGGGCGCAGGTTTTCCCAGCATGCATCAGACAAAATGTAGGTTTGCTGCACACAAACACATCTACAGCTCCCGGGCGATTATCCCACCTACATGAATTTGGGTTGTGGGAGAAATTCCACCCACACGAGGAAGAATACACAAACTCTACTTTAAATGGCTGCTGTGTTTTTCAACTCCTGCGGTTTCGGCTGAGAGGAAATTTAATAGCAAGCAACATATTTTTTGATCTTAATGGATTTAAATTACTCTGAAGCACTTTATATTTAATTTGAGTTTTTTTTCATTTATGCTCATGTGTTGACGGATAAAATCTGATATAAAGTGGTGCTTTTATTTCATTAGCTGCTGCAGAAGTAAAACGTAATGAGCTCATGAGTTTAACGGTTTTATTCATCACATATGTTGTAATTACCCGGGAATCTAAAGTTAACATCTTGGCTCTGACTCAGATGACAGTTTGTGGCGATGATTAAAAATTCTGATGGGAAGAAAGTGAGATTTTATTCATCACACGGTCGTTAATGTATTTCCATTAAGTCACATTAAGTGTTCACATGTCTCAGAGTGTGATGCTGATATTCGTTTTTTGCTCCTCGCCGGCTCAGGTGTGTTTCTGGGCTCCATCGCTGGAATGCTGCTGCGGCACATATCTCCTCTGCCCGCTGATGTCATCATGATCATCGCCTTCCCGGGGGAGATCCTCATGAGGATGCTGAAGATGCTGATCCTGCCGCTCGTTGTTTCCAGTCTGGTCACAGGTACGAGACGCTCACAGCTTTCTGCTGCACTTAGGGACGAGTGATACTCGTGGTGCAACCTGTTGCTGGGGAGAAATGGAGGGAATAAGTATTTTACTTTCCCCTCAGGAAAAATTATAAAATGCCTCTTAAAATACTGTCATCTTTTCAGAACTGTATAATGTGTTATTAATGATGTGTATTTTATATTTATATGTATTTGCTTTAATTTGAGTTGACTGTTTTTTAACCTAAAGTGTCTTCGAGCATCGTTTAAAGTCTTTTAAGATGAATTAATTATTATAATTATTGTTGTTTACTGTTTGTATTAGAATAAAATACATGTTAAGTATATACACAAAAAACAGTGTGAAAGACAGGAGGTCTTTTGTTCCATGATTATTACTTATTTATGTTATATGTTTATTTTTAGTGAAAACTTCAACCTCACATTAGTTTTAAAAGTAGAACTACACAACTACAATCTCCCACATATAGAAATAACACGCGTATAGTTGTGTTGTCATTTCCTCTGAAATACACAATCAAATGAAATAATACATTTTAGTTCTTTATAAGAATATAAGAACAGTGTTTCTTGTTCTTTATATTATACTGGTCAGGTGTATTTGTGTGTATATAAATGACCACAGATCTGTTTAACAAACTTTAACTATCTTTTCAAATGCATACAACAATAAGAGAAATACCAAATAATCACCAGCTATCCAGCGCATATGAAGATTTAATGCACATATTAAATTGTATATTGTACAATGTGCAGACTCATATAAAACACGTCCTCTCCACAACTTAAACACAACCTCTGACTCACTCTCAGTCAGCATCCCTGCAGAGTTCACGTGCAGAAGACAGATGTTGTCGGCACCGTGTGCTGTTCAGGAAGTGGAGACACCTTGTTCCCTCCATGAGTCAACAGAGAAACTGAGTCACAGTCACCTGCTGTCACGCTGGATAATTAAACCCTGAATTCAAAAGATAAATCCAATTGTCTAACTAGGTACAAACGTGGGGAGCCGAGGTTGTTCTCGTGCTTACATGTGCTCGAGCAGCAGTTTCCGAACCGAGTCGTCTCACTTTGATTGTAATTCTCATAAAACCGCCAGGTGCAGAATTTGTTTTTTCCAATATATTCGCACAATACGTCCTCAGGGAGAAGTCACAATCACAACAGCTCCTTCAGTGGGTGAGATGAGCTGCTGTGTGCACAGGCTGCAGGTGGGAGAGAACAGGAGAAAGTCTCACTGTCAAATAAATACAGAAATCATACAAACACGACTGATCTTTGCAGTATTTCAGGGTTTTATCCTTCTGATTGTGGAGATTGTCTTTATTTCTCTCTATTTCTTAACAGGACTCGCCGGTTTGGATGCCAAATCCAGCGGGCGCCTGGGCACCAGGGCCATGGTGTACTACATGTCGACGACGGTGATCGCAGCCGTCCTGGGAGTGATCCTGGTGCTGCTCATCCACCCCGGGAACCCCAAGCTAAAGGCGAACCTCGGCCAGGGCAAGAAGAACGACGACGTGTCCAGCGTGGACGCTTTCTTCGATCTCATCCGCAATCTTTTCCCGGAGAACCTGGTGCAGGCCTGTTTTCAGCAGGTAGGAGTCTCGGAGAAGAAAAAGTTCTCGCCCACCACGTCAAGTCTGATTCATTTGCCACTCGCCCCAACTGCTTTCTTTTTGTTCGCTTCTTGTCCAGATCCAAACAGTAACCACTAAAGTACCAGTGCCCACCAACAGGACCAAGGCACCCCCACAGTTCACAGTGAAAAGGTCGCTGCAGTTCAAGAGTGGGATGAATGTCCTGGGTAGGTGAAGCGTTTGGAAACAGAAATAGAAATAGAGAACAAGTACATAATAACTCAAGTTCCTCCACCAGTGCTGCACAGTCAGACTTGATCATAGAAAAGGGTTTTGATTCTTCATCTGGATCCAGATCTGTGTCGAAATACTTGTAGTCAAGGGACACGTGCCAGATTTTTTTATTTATATGTTTTGAAAAGAGAAAATCCTCAAAAATAAAGCTCTCGTTAAAGGATTTATTTGGTCGTGATGTGTCGAGCATTCTGTGATGTGTCAGAAACACGGAATAGATACGTATCATGGTAGATATCATAATTAATAGATAGAATAAACAGTGTACAACATACAAAAGTCATGTTGGTTTCCAATAACAGCTAAAAAAACAAAAGAACAACGTTCGTACATCGTCTATACATAGAATATTATCTTTGTTTTCGTAGTAACAGACACACTGAGGAATAAACCTCACTCTTGTATATTTCTATGCAGGTTTATTTGAGACTGACTCAATGTCTCTGTGTTCTGCGTCCTCCAGGTCTGATTGGGTTCTTTGTGGCGTTCGGAGTCATTATGGGCAAAATGGGAGAAAAGGCCAAGATGATGCTGGAGTTTTTCAACGTCCTGAACGAGATCGTTATGAGGCTCGTTAGTGCGATTATGTGGTGAGTGCTGTCCGGCGCAGGCATCGATCCACGATCAGTGCAACTGCCAATACTCAGAGTATCACACAAACAAATGCGACTCCTAATCACACACGTGTATCTTCAGGTACTCCCCGTTCGGTATCGCCTGCCTCATCTGCGGGAAGATCATCTCCATCGCCGACCTGGAGGTGGTGGCGAGGCAGCTGGGGATGTACATGGTCACCGTCATCGTGGGCCTCCTCATCCACGGAGGCATCTTCCTTCCGCTGATATATTTTGTGATAGTAAAAGAAAACCCCTTCAAGTTCTTCATGGGAATATTCCAGGCTTGGGTGACAGCGCTCGGAACAGCGTCCAGGTTTGCAAACATTTTTAAAAAATATTCTCTCCTGCTTTAAATTCCACAGGTTTATATTCACACCTTCACGTCTTTCTGCCGTATTTTAAATAACAACCACAACTTTTATTCCAAGTGGCGACTACGCAGCCGTCTCGCCAGCAGCGGCTTCTCACTTTGCCTCTATGTGGGATATTTCTTTCCTACACTCTATGTTTTATTAATGATATGAGATACATTATTTGGCCTCCTGAGGTGAGCTCGCTCGCTTCTTTCAAGTTCCTGCCGGCTCACTGCGGCGCCATCTACACAAGAAACACTTAATTATCAGAGTAACCCAAACAAAACAACTGCTGAGTCACAACCGACGTTGTCTCACCGTCGACTCATGGTGAATTCCAATGAGTAGAAGTTTTAGTTTCTTCGGTGAAGTCAAACTCATGAAAGTGGATTTATTCCAGTATAAATACAAGATTAAAAGATCCAGTCAAATTAAGTTGTTTAAGACAAAACCCCTTCTTCCCGTTTTACCACAGTGCCGGCACCCTGCCCGTCACGTTCCGCTGCTTGGAGGAGAACCTGGGCATCGACAAGAGGGTGACACGGTTCGTGCTCCCCGTGGGCGCCACCATCAACATGGACGGCACCGCGCTCTATGAGGCCGTGGCGGCCATCTTCATCGCTCAGATGAATGGGATCCAGCTCGACTGGGGACAGATCATCACCGTCAGGTGAGAACGTGGCTACAGGAAGATGTCACAGCACGTTTGTGAGGGAATGTATTGACAATAAATCAGACGGATTCTGCTCAAACAGTGAATATTATAATTTTAAATATTTTTTTCCCCTGTAAATATCGATGAAACATGCATGAATTCAAAAGTTTTTAAATATAGCAAATGTATTTTTTGACATTGTTAAATAAAACTATGGTTTATATAATTGAATCTCTCAATCGACTTAGTAAAGAGGATTTTCTTTTAGTAGAAATGCAGTGACTGAGTGTGAAGCGTGTGCAGTGTGTGTGTTTGTCGGAGGCCGTGAGCCTGTGGTTTGTCCCGCTGAGCGTTGGACTTGTCTCCCGTGCAGTATGACAGCCACCCTGGCCAGTGTCGGAGCAGCCAGTATCCCCAGTGCGGGACTCGTGACCATGCTCCTGATCCTCACGGCGGTGGGGCTGCCCACTCAGGACATCAGCCTCCTGGTCGCTGTCGACTGGCTGCTGTGAGTTCAACACCAACACAAAACCGGTCCGTCGATTTTAGCCCCATCACGGGTTTGTTAGAGTCACAGATGCCAAGACTCCCTTCAGACAGAAATAAGTTTATTTCCTTTCATTTCATCAACTCGACAAAACTGAGAAATGTAAGAAATGAGAACCACATCATGCTCAGTTTTAATAGAATAACAGTAATGTTTGTTGGCTTTTAAGCACAACTCTCCACAACCTGTTTCCAAACTCTCACTGTGTAGTTGCTTCATGATAAGATAAGATAAGATAAGATAAGATAAGATAAGATAAGATAAGATCAAACATTACACCAGGGAAATTAAGTTGTTACAGCAGCCTCAAGTCAGAATGAGGTAGACAAGAGGAGAAAGAAATATAAAATCTCATTAAAAATAAACCCACACCTTCTTTAACATAATGACTGAAATAGACAGTCTGTGTAGTTAAGAAACTTTATCTTTCTCTGTCTGACTCTATACATATATTTATGGATTCTTCACACACACGCAGACATTGAAACAGATGCTTTACTTAAAATTTAATTTAGGTTTGTGCTCTGTCTCATTTCAGTCAGTGAGCACATTGCTCGGGTCTCTACCATATGTTTTGGGGGGGATGTACACAACTAATACAACTCTGGCTAAGGGGCCGAAATCGCTGAGATACGGGGGTTAGCCTGACCCGAACCCATCATCTACAAACCATCACTGTCTGTACAGGGGAATCCATCCCATAGCTTTTAAGAGGCTTCACACAAAACTAGAGGAACTAGGGGAACCAAAATCATCAACGCTAACCCATCATCTGCAAACCACAGTTTCATATGAATCCCTCCAAAAATGGTTGGGATGAGACGGTGCAGTGTTAATGTTTTGGTTTGTTTCCTCGCTCTCCTCTCCGACACGCAGGGATCGTTTCCGGACCTCGGTGAACGTGGTGGGCGACTCGTACGGCGCGGGCATCGTCTACCACCTCAGCAAACACGAGCTGGACTTGTTTGACGCCCAGCAGGCCCGGATGGACGAATTCGAGATGGCAAAGACACAATCCTTCTATGAAAATAACAGCAACCAGAATGTATACACTAACCACAACTCAATCTTGATAGACGACTCCAAGGTACATTTCATGTTAACGGACATAGAGACGTGTATGTAGAGAATCCTCCCCCCGGCTCTGTCCACGTGTTTGTCTTTTCTCTCTATGTGCTCGTGTTTCTTTTTTCTACGTGACTTCCTGTGTCGGTGCATTTGTGACCACGTGCATAGTGACTGTCATTATGAAAAAGCAGTTTTTTTGTGATACCAGGTTCCAAAAAAAAAAAGCAAAACTCACATTCTACATTTGTTTTTTTTGTTTTTTTATCATCCATCAAAAATTCTCGTATAAAACTCCAAATGAAAGTGTTTATTTTTTAAACATCAATCTTACAGAAAGCGTCGTCTTGTACACGTTTATACTTTAGTCTGTACTTTGTTGTGATATGTCTTGATTTCACTTTTGTCTACCCAATTGGACATGTATTTATGGCAGCCCTGACCAAATTACAGTTTTCTAGAACCTTCTCAGAGTTTTTGTGGTACACATAAAGACTGCTGTTTCACCATGTCTCATCCAAACTGATGCATTCATTCATGAAATGCTGATCTCAGATCCTCCCCCCCCCATCTATAGCGTAGCTTTAGTGTTCTAAACAAACAGAAGCTCGGAGAATTCTCATGCATTAAGTTTCTGTTGATATTTCATTGCCTGTGTAATGCAACTTTTTTTTTTTTCTGATGCTATAAAGTTGCATTGTGATCATTTTTGATAAGGATTGTAATTCGGTTTGGGCAGAGAATCCATAAAATACATGGCCAACACTGGAAGACAGCTCCTCTGTATAATTCTGTCAATAACAATATGTATCAGTGGATCAGAGGACATGTTTGTCAATGCCGGGGGATTCACAAACTAAACCCAGCCCCAGGGCCAGTGGCCTGATGTACTGAAGCTATGGCTTCTCTGCCCACAGCCGGTGACGGTCTGTGAATGAAGGTGCCTTGGCCCCCAGTGGTTAGATGTTCTTGATAATTGCTTTCAGGTCACCATGGGGAAAAATGGCAAGACTACAGACTTCTCTCTTGTTGAGGAGGAACCATGGAAATGCCAGAAATAAAGCAGACTCAGATGCTGCTGCGCCTTACCCTGAGTTCCACCATCTTTTACTCCTCTGCTGACGACACTAGAAAAAAAACTACAACCCAAAAAAAAAAATATATCATATGCAAAAAGAAGAAAAAATAAATTTAGCAGAGTCAACAGTTCTGCAAGAACAGAACAAAGTCGGACATTTGTTTTGTTTTTGGTCAGTTACCCGTCCGGGGAGCTACCGGGACAAACCACACGAGACTCACCAACCTGTATTAGATCTTTGGCTTTTGCACCAACTGGACACAAACTGCATTGAACGGGTCACGCACTCGTTCCAGAAGAATAAAAAAAAACCCTCGCTTGACAACACTCAGGGCCTTACTCGGTGCTGCTTCGAGAGCATGGGAGGAGTGAACAGTGCTTCATGTGGCATTATGATGTAAGTGCAAGAAGGTTAAATACTGCTATTACCTTTGACTGTTTGACTTATGAGATTACGCCTTGGTCGTCATGGTCAAGCCTAAGAAGCAAAGCTTAGGACTTAGGACCATAAGGGGAGAAGGGGCGTGGCCTCTAAATGTGGTAACAAACAGTACAGGATGTTTTGCAAAGAGCTATACAGCCAGAGGATAGAGTACGACAAGGGTGCCCTCCCTGTTATGTATTTATTGACGTATTTATTTTTTGTATATATGTTGTTTATGAGTGAAGCACTGCGATTCTTCTGTTTGTAGTAAAAAAAAACAAAAAACAAAACAAAAGTATGCCTGTGTACTTGAGTTTATGTGTTTCTGAGAGGGGAAGAGAGAGGGAGGGGGAGAAAGTTTGAACGGAAGCTTGTGATTGTGATGTCTCTCGAACTCTCAGCAGGCCGGTGCATTGCTCTGTGTTGTTTCAAACTGTTTATTTCTTTGCTGTTATACAACCTTGCCTTGAAGACGTCAACTGCCGAGCGCAGTCAGTATGATTTCTGGAGAAAAGTTACTCCGGTTCATGAATGACAGTTTAGCAGAGGAAATTTAAAACAGCTTTCCACCTTCCGGCTTCACTGACCTCTGGGTGAGGACGGCTGGGCCTTCCTCACCACATATCAACTTGGATTCAGCAGATTTTTAAGTTTTCTTTCGCACAGTAGACATAACAAGGCTTGCAATTGCATGTAGAGTTAAGAAGCTTCGGTTAACGTTTGTTTAGCGCACACTAACTTCTGCCTCCAGTTCTCGTATGAATCAGAAGCCGTAACAACAAGGTCGTTGGATGTTGATGCTGTATTTGTACATGTTTTTGAGTTTAAGTCTGTGTAACAACCTGAATTATTTATTTCTCTTTTCATATAAGTGACAGCTTATATGTTCATGTTTAAAGTGCCTCCTTGCACTTTGTGTATATGCTTTCTTTAGATAACGTTTATAAACATATGTATAGAATTTGACTTGTTTTTTTGCTATGCTAAAAGTTTCTATAAAGACCATAGCTCTCTCTCTCTATTTAAATATAAATACGTATGTGTGTAACAATGTTAGTACAGTGGAAATGTTCTTTTAATGGGCCACTAGTTGTGACAGGTTGTGAACGTAGGGTGATTTATTTTATAACCATACATTAGTTTTATGTTTTTAAAGCAACACTGTGTAACTTTTACCGAACAACAGCGCCCCCATGTGGTGGTTTATTCTGTTGGGCTCCTTGTCAGAGCGATGAAGTGGTTTTTTCATGTAGAGAAAAATGTGTTGAGTGGAGCTCTGACTGCGTCGTCCCGCTCATTGAGCTGAAACACAACGGAACGCTGGAGATTACCCACGATCCCCGGCTTCCTGCCGCTGTAACAAATCCACCAAACTCTGTTCAGAATTCTTCATATTTTAAAAGTTTCCTGCTGAATATTGGAGATAAACTCTGTTTTTTAATGACTTGTAAGTCTTTTTAACTGATCTACAGTTCTTTATTACTCTTTAAAATGGGCTGGACGTGATTTTGACAATTTAAGCTTCGACTATCGCCCTTTTTCCAAACCCACCAACACCTGCTAACATCTGGCTGTTGTCTGCAGTGGGAATGGAAACGTTTTAATCGACTCCAGACGTTTCCATCTGCAGTGATGAAAACGTCTCAGTTCTCGGTGCGTTATCGACGTGGAAAACGACGTCACAGGGGATCGTACCCAAAGTTACATAGAGCAAGGAAACATTCTCCCTTTTCCAAGTCAGTGAACCATCAAACTCCTTTTGAAGCTGTGGTTTTTAAGGAGAAAAAGTTGCATGTTGTTGCTTTAAGAGAAACGACTGAGATCCAAGCGGTTGTCACAGAGGAAATCTGTCTCTTGACAACTTTGTATTGCTATTGATTCACTGCAGATGTAGTATTTTAAGGTTATGCAGTGTTGTGTGCATGATAATATTGGTGCTGGCAACTACACTTTGTCTGCATGTCGTTGACCTCGAAGCTCAATCATCACCTACCTGGAAAATCTGAAATCTGGAGAAAAGAAAAACAATCGTAAATCAATTACACCAATTTTCCATTGATTCCATTGGTCCTTTTCCTAGATAAGAATATGCTGTTAGTCAGCTGGCCGAGTGTGTTTAGTGTTTTCTATGAAACAGGTACAGTTGTACAATCTTTAGGAAATAAAAGTTGTGTTTTCTATCTTTTTCTCTTTGTTTCTATGCACATATTGGTCCCAGAACGTTTTCAACACCTCTCCTAGTGTCGGACTTTCATTGTAATGCACGACTTCTTTCTGACGTTGACTGACTACATGCTAATGCCGGATTGACCGCACTTGTTCTACATGAGCTACAGCAGAGCACAGAAACATTTCTCAGGCTGATGGACTGGAAACGTGTACATGCTTTAATACCTGTGTGTGTGTAAATATTAATGGGAACAAATAAATGTTTATTGAATGAGCCGCTGCTGTGTTTATTTCTCCAGTGACGCGATGCGGTTACGTGAACGCTCATCAAGTGCACGTTAGAAGAGCTGAAGTCATGCGTAGGTTGTGAAGAGAAGCTAATTGGTTGGTGGGCTGAGTTCTTTAGAGCTTACATAGCGAACGTGGGGAAAAAAGCTGCTTTATTTACAATCCACATCACAGTCTTTAATAATATTATACAAAGTGATTTAAGTTACATTAGAAAGAAGGCACTGACAAAAACAATCATTTTCTCACAACAGAGATTTAAAAACTGTTGTTATTAAGTATTTACAAGGACACAAAAGGAAATGAAGCGCTGACTTTTCTTTAGTCGTTTTTTGAAATAAAGGGCATATGTGCATCTCACCCCAGACCGATTTGGTTTGTTACAGTTAATGCCAGAGTTGAAATGGAAATAAATAAATCAACCAAAGTGTTGCTGTAGATTCAAAGGCAGGGTGTGGCGAGGAGTTGTTGAAAGTCAGCAGGAAAAACCAGATCAGGATTATTGCTCAGAACGGGCTCGACGCTGTGGCCGTCCACAGACGCCCTCTGCTCAAACAGTTTTTGTTCCTCTGGTCAAATCTGTCTGTTAAAAAAACAGTCGCGTGGTTCTGTGATGAGTCCCAAGCCCCCCGAGGGTCTCTCTCTCTCTCTCTCTCTCTCGTTCTCTTGCTTGTCAGTGTGACGAATAACTCTCTGGAAGTTCCTCCAGAGGGATGACTGTGTACTCTGACTTCCCGTTCTCCTTGGGCTCGCTGCGCAGGAACGTCTCCATCTCTTGTTCCCTCGGCTGGTTTGAGGAATCAGCCTTGGTCTCTGGCTTGGACACCTGGCGAGGTCCATTCCACCTGCACGTTGAGGAAGAAACGGGGATTTAATTCCACGCTCAAAAAAAGTCAGAAATAGTTTTCTTTTCTTTCTGATTTTCGAGTCTTACTTGTCTCTGGTAGCGATGGCGACGCACAGCATTACCAGCATTGCAACACCGACGATAAAACCAAGGATGATGATCCAACCTGGAGATATGGCAGAGAATGGGTTGATTAGTTTCATGCCAAGATGCTATCGTGTCCAAAGCTGGTTAATTAAATTAGATTTTTGTCCTGGACTCACCTGGTGTACCGCTCGCTGCCCCCTGCTGCGATGGAGAATTGCCATCTACAATAATGGGTAGTTTAATACCTAAAGGAGGACAAACACTCTTAAAATCTTCCATAGGAAACAATAAAGACAGTATAATAGTGATTTCAGGTCAGAACTGTTGGGGATAGAGGACATTACCTGCTTTGTCTTCCATGGCTGATAAGTTTGAAGAATCCTCCATGGGTACCAATCCTGACACTTCAGTGTCTGTGAGCTGTTGTGTAGTTTCGTATTGGAAGAGAATAGCCGTGGAGGTCGATGGTGCGGTGCTGGTTTCTGTGAAGGAACATTAAAAACACAGGCTTAAAATCTTCATAGGCAAAGAATTAAGACGACATGATGGTGATTGGAGGTGAAACTATTTTTCGAAAAAACTCCTCTGACGTACCTTCTGTCAATCCTGAGCCTGATCCTTCACCGTCTCCAAACAGTCCTCGATGGATAAAAGCAGCCGTGGAGGTCGATGCTGCAGTGCTACTGTCTGTGTTGGACACAGGGGTCGTGCTAGAGCTCGTGGTGGCGTCCTGGTCGGACTCCTCTCCGTCTCCAGACCCCGAGTCTGAACTCAGAGTGCTCAGGAAGCTGGAGACAGCGGGGTCAGTGGTCTGGGCGGCCGAGGTGTGGGTGGTGGTGGTTGACGGTTCGGCGTCATTTGGCACTGATGAGGGCGTAGAGCCAGATGGAGAGCTGTGAGTGGTAGATGAGTCTGTTGTGGTTGTATTGTGGTCACCTCCATGCTGGATGAACACGGCGGTCGTGGACTCCTCGCTGGGCTCCTCGCTGGGCTCCTCGCTGGGCTCCTCGCTGGGCTCCTCGCTGGGCTCCTCGCTGGGCTCCTCGCTGGGCTCCTCGCTGGGCTCCTCGCTGGGCTCCTCGCTGGGCTCCTCGCTGGGCTCCTCGCTGGGCTCCTCGCTGGGCTCCTCGCTGGGCTCCTCGCTGGGCTCCTCGGTCACTGCTTCGCTGGGCTCCTGGCTGGGCTCCTGGCTGGGCTCCTGGCTGGGCTCCTCGCTGGGCTCCTTGGTCACTGCTTCGCTGGGCTCCTGGCTGGGCTCCAGGCTGAGCTCCTCGCTGGGCTCCTCGGTCACTGCCTCTTTGGGGTCAGAGGGCGGCTGCTGGGACGCGTGGACAGTGGCTTTCGTTTCGGGCGATTCAGTTGTGAAGAGGTGGTTGACGAGGAACCCGTCGGTCACCGCCTCTCGGAAAACGTCCTCCTCAGCTTTGGCCGGGATCTGGGTCACAGCTGAGACAAAACAGAGATGGAAAAACCCACAGGTCACGTGAAGTGTTTACCAACCGGCCCTGACATGAATGGGGAGGAAAGTTACCGAGCTTTTTTTGAAGTGTTACAAAGTCGTCTTATGTGGGCTTATGTGCTTCGCCCCATATTCTTGTATAAACTTGTGCTGCGGGTGTGGTGAGAAACGGTAATGATTAACATCGTCGACTAATCATCAGTGAGTGGGTTGACAAAAGAGAGGCCGGCTCATCAAAGCATCCGTTTGGCTGAGAGCAAACCACACAGCGCTGACGCACCTCGCACAGCAGAGTAAACCACCAGCGCTCCGTTCTGTGTGAGTTGGACTGAAGCCACTGACATAGTGTCATGTCACAGAAAGACGAAGAAGCAAGAGGAGGAATCAGGCCACGGATTTGATCACATGACGAATATAAATATTCATTCTTCTCTCGTGCATTTTAATGTTTTTTTAGCTGCCTGTATAATACCAGTTTAATAGCGGTGAGGATATAGCTTATTTACATAATCAGTGAGGGACAATACTATATTTCCAACCCTACTTTTACTCTTCTACATTTCAGAACGAAATATTTAGATTTAAATTAATTATATGTATAGATGTTGCATTTCAGAGTAATATTTTATATTGAAAACACAAAGAATCTGTGGTTTCCAACTATTTGTCATGTTTCCACCTAAAAAAAAAGTGTCTATGAGCAACAAATGAAAGATTTTTCACTTTAACGTCTGAAAATATTTCATTTGAATTAATATCTGAGGCCCAAGGAGGTAAAATTATAACATTTCCCCCAAAAGCAAAGATTAGAGGATAGTGAAAAAGTATTAATTTATTTTAATTAATATTTTTTTTCCAATGCTTGAATTTCATTTATAATACAAAAACTACATTGTTACGTTCACTTGAAGAACCGATCTGTCTCACTGACCTTAAAGAGCCTTGTGAAATCTCAGTCGCTAGAAAAAAGATGTTAATTAAAAAACTAAAGGAAAAACCAATAAGAATCAAATCACACTTCTCCATTTTCCATTTCTGCCCTCATCATGTTCTGCTCCAGTGAACACTATGAAGTTACCATTCGCCAAGACTGGTGTAACAGCTCTCTGCCGATCTTTGGTTTCACCTCATTCAAGCCGTACGCATTAATGCACCTCCTGGAGCAGCTCGGAACATTTCACAAAGGCGTCTGTGTGTAATCTGGAGGTGCGAGTGAAACCTGTGCAGCGACTATGAAATCCTATTCTCACAGAGAGAGTCAGACGTGGAACACAAGGAGCATCTGAGGTGGCGGCAGCGAAAGCGCTGACTCACGAGGTGGCGAAAGGGACACTGTGGGAATTATTGAAATTTCAGGGGTCTGCACAGAATAACTTCTGCAGTTTTCAGCCTTCATTGCCCGTGAGTGCGGCCTCGCGAGTCCTGAGATACAGACGAGAGTCCGGAGTTTCATTGACCATCAGTGAAAGTGACGACGTAGGAGTTGGACCTTGATTTTTAAAGTTTGATTCTCAAAGGTAACAATCCCATGGCTGATAAATTAATTCTCATACAGTTGCAAAGAGAAAAAGAAAGTGTTGGTTTAAGCTTTTAAAAGAGATAAACTTTTTAAAAAACCAATAGAATAAGAAAGGAAAAAGTATTTCAACTTACTAGGAACTGGTGTCATCTGGACAACAGCAAGAAGTCCAAGAAAAAGTCCAACAAGAACACTTTTCATCTTCATTCCAGAAAGTGAAGGAGCTAAGGACTGACGTTATTAGTTCACAGGTCGGAACTGTTTAGCTGAACCGATTTGAAACAGGTGAATCATGCATTTCCCTTTTATAGACAGCAGCAGGGAGGTGTTGCATCAGTACAACAATAGCTGGCAGCACAAAGCATACACACAGGAGGGCCGGCGCACCTGGGAACACACCCTCTCCCTCTCCCGCTGACACTTTCTCACGCTTCTTTCCTCCTTCTCCCGTCAGACACACAAAAAAAATATACACAGTAAAAAAAATCTGTTGTTCTGGAAGTTTCTTCATTACCAGGTAACACAAATATAACAAATACAGCAGACAAGGCTGTAAATGTTATAAAGACCATAATGCGATCCAGAGCTGCCAGACACTAACAAAATACCAACAACAAATACAGTTTGCCTAATTTCATTAGAGGAGAAACCGCAAGAAAATAAAGGTTACATCAGTTTCTATTAGATTGAGTTTGTACAGAAGCGTATTGCATTCACTTGAAAAAAAAAAAAGTTCTAAGTTTTATTTATTTATTTATTTTTTATTAAGATTTATCTCGGAATTTCCGAGGAAGTAGAAAGTCAGAGAGATGCTGCATCTGTAGTTTTACATACTTTCCCATAGTATCACTTACATGTTAAGTCGCAGATTATTATTGAAAAACACGAGTAGATATAATAATAATACATCTGTGGCTCATTAAAGACCATTTCAGTTGTGTGTATGTGCTTTCAGTGTATTTCCCATGCATTAGCATTGACCTTTAACTTTGATCCCATGCTGTGACCTTGACCTTTTGATGGATTTGAAGAAATAAATCAATAACACCAGGTCCCGACCTTTACCGCCGACCAACGTGTCGGGTTTAATCACGTTTAGATGAAAACTGCCAGAGTTATTGCTGTGATCAACAAACAGGCATGTGCAGTTTTAAAATAGCAGGAACATTTCAAGACAAAAGAACAATAATCTATTTCAGTTTTGGTAACATCATTTTCTTATTGAAGAATGTTTAACCAAAAGAAAGAAGTGTTTAGTTCCCAACCTAGTCATGAGCTGATTCCAGACACACAAAGAACAATTTCTCTGTAGTTTGTAGCTTTTTAGTTAGATTAATATATAAAACTAATTATAATTTAAGTATTATAGGTACAAGCTGCAATAAACAATGAAACATTAAAGCTTATTATTGCCATCTTTGCTGGAAAGAGCATTCCGATCTTCATGTCGCGACAGACAGGTTAGAGACCTCCACCACAAACACACACCACAGACCGTCAGGGACGACCACAAAGCTGTGTGATAAAGCTCCAACTTAATCATTAACAACAACAACAAAAAGAGAAAGTTCTCTGTGCACAGTTGGAAACAGCTTTCAGAGAGATGCGGAATCTGTTTGCCCGACAGCAAACTCCTCAGAACGCAGCTCAGGTAGAGATGATAAATCACGAGCGGCTCTGGAGACACATGAAACAACACGCCCCCTCTCATTAGCACTTCCTTCCGGATTCTATCTCCCGTCAGCCGGGGGATTCGAACCAACCAAGAATCTTCACTTGTGGTCTCGTTTCGACATTTCGGAATACGCAGTTTTGGACTCAGTATCAACTTGCCTCAGGCAGTGTGCAGCATATAATGACTGTTGTGATATGCTGGTATCTGACGAAAATGGATGCGTCACCGCAGAAGTTTGGCCCCGGGCTTCCTGGCACGTTTCATGGCCTTACGACACTCATCATTAATTACTCAGCGTGTGTGGGTGAGCGCTCGTCCAGACTTGAACGCCACACCTTGAAAGAGACTCGTTACAATACAATTTCTTTAGCTAGGGTGAGTAACTGGACTGACTTCAAAACTTGCGTGCAGCAGTCGGCTTGCACCGGCTAGACTTGTGAGTCAAGATTCAAAATGCTGTCAGTGCGCAGTTGTCTGTGGGTGACGGAGGAGGGCTGTACATCAGAGTGTGGGAGAGTTTGAATCCTCTGAGGCTAAATGTGAGGAAGTCAATGACGTTTTTTATGAGAATTATCTAAACATATGTCAAAAAGGTAAATTATCCAAATGATCTTCATCCCACAGAGTACATAGGGCATGATAGAGGCCACTTTCAGAATGGCTCTGATTCCAGGAGAAAATTATTTTCTACTGAAGTGTAAAGATTACATTCTCTGGAAGTTTGGAAACTAAAAAAGTAAAAAAACCATTGCAACTGATCCCTCTCCAACGACTTCCAGCACACTTATCTGTTTATTTTACCTTGTTTCTAATATACAGTTGCAATATATTGTAGTTTTGTATGTATTTATACAGCCTTTCATATAGTGTGTGGTATACTAACCTAGCTGAACGATCCGATCAGTCAAGGTGATTTTCATGGTCGTGGTAAACATTTCCATGAGCTGCACCAATCAGAGACGTCGCTATTACACCTGAGGATTGTGGGTAGTGTCGTAATTCTCCTTGACATTGCGAATAAAACACGTTTATCTTAAAACGCAATCAGACGAACTTGTCACTGTTTGTCACTGAGCTCTAATGCCTCTTGAATAGTTGGGTTAAAGCAGCTTTATGTGGAATTTGTTGTGGACTTTTCGTGCAGACACATAACGTCAGTGTTCTGGGGGAAAAGGCTTATGAGTAACTGTGGAGGCTTTAACTGGCGAAGAGTTTCATCACCCTGCAAAACTTCAATGGCTTTTCAACTAACATGAGGGTGAATCAGTGATGACAGGATTCTCATTTCGAGTTGAGCTGTTGCTTTTACATTTTCTGAGATATTTGGACTCAGAGCAGCACTTCTCTTTGGTTGAGTGTTTTACATTTTTCAGCAGCGAGCCTTGATATGGAGCCCTGAACATCGGGCCCCCGCTGGTGCAGGGCTTTTTCTTCAAAAAATATTCCAGTGCGTTTAAATCTTGAAAAGTGAAATAGCCTGAATTTCAAAAAGCACGGCCTGAACATGAGCACTGCTGGCCGATTTCCAAATGTACGAGTAAAAATCTTTGATGTTCATCTTTTCTCTCAAGTGGTTCAAAAGTAAAAGACCCAACACACACTCGAGCGTGGCCCCGCACACACACACACACACACACCTCAGGACTACCACATTTTCAAACTCACGGTGGTTTTCTCTGTGTTCATGTATAATCAAACGTGTGAATGGACAAACTTTTGCAAAGCAGCAGAACACAAGGTCTTTGGAGGTAGATGTGCCGGGCATGTGCAGGTCAATTAGCTGCCTGTGCAGACTCCCTCCCTCTGCTCCGCTCTTATCTCATGTTTCACAGCAGCCACCATTGTTGCTGTCCCTGAAATCCCCAGATAACTGAGCTATTCTTATTACCACCAAGAATAACCAAGAGAAAACTACCGCGGACAAATATCCACTTCAGTCCGTCAGGCTCACAGAAGCACGACAGAGACAGCAGAGCTTGTTCCTGCCTCTTACCTCAAAGAAAGATCTGGGGAGGAAATCACGTTGCTTTACTACCGTCCCATGTTGACCTCAATGAGATGTGAAGGGAGATTTATTAAATCAAGTATGGAGGAAAGAAAACTGGAATGGAAAGATTACATTCAATGGAAGTATGGAAGGTTGATGCTACATTGTTCACCTTGTTCCATCCAGAATACACTCTTAGGGATGGTCTCCATGAGTTCCATTATGGTCGGCTGAGGCTGAGGGAGCGGGTCGTCCACCAACCAGAAGGTCAGTGGTTTGATCTCCGGCTGCTCCAGTCTGGATTCCAAAGTGTCCTTTCAGGATACTGAAGCCCCAAATTTCCCCTGACAGCTTTGAAGGAAAATAAGCACAGCATAAAGTGTGCGAATGGGTGAATGTGATTTTGGGTGGTAAATGAAAGTGCTAGTACACTATTTAATCTGATTCTATGTTTTCATTTCTTTTGTACAACTGAAACTTCATAGTAGAAATTGCACAATGATAGAGCTGATTTAAAATATGTTGGACAATGGGTATAAAATCCTGCCAAATACGAATAAACTGAATTTAAATGTTCCTTAACTAATCATAGCACGAACAATAATAGACTTGTTTAAAGTTAACGAGTTAACATTGGAAATAACACTATTGCTGCGGCTTGCAAACCGTCACCACTAAGTCAAAGTTGCTTTAAAGCTGTATTTGTGTTTATTCTAGCTGAATGGCATTTGAACCTCTCTCCCTGTTTGACCCATATTGGATGAAGGCGAAGCGAGGGAACACGAAGCGGTGCAGGTAGCAGCTATTCTGCTGAATCGTTCAATTCACAGTCAAAGGTAAATAAGTGGTGCGGATTAAGCAACATATGTTTTGGTCCGTGCCAGTTTTTCAAATGTTCGAAAGTGGAGTACTTGACTAAGTGTCTTTAATTTGAATAGTGAGTGCCAAGTTCATTAGATTTTGTTAACACGCACTATGACTTCCTGCGCTCTTCGCCACCTGGAAAATCACTTTTGGGACACACCCAATGTTTGTGTCTCCATGTTGCTAACTGCTGAAGTTAGGCAGGAGCCCAATACGCTGACGTCTTCATCCCAAATCTGGCTCGGCTGGATTTATTTACACCACTGACAATACTTGACATGGCAAAACATGGCAGGCAGCTCGATTCAAAAGGTGCCACTCCTTTTTCGTTTGTAGGTGAATTATGCCTCAAGGGTTTAAGGAACTATTATATCCAGGATGGGCTGATTTGCATTTGTTTCAAATCCACGAATAACCTTATGTCTGTATTAACTGTTCCCATGAACACAAACAAGTTTATATGGATGATGTAATAATAATGTGCGATAAATATTTTTGCATTACTTGCTGATCATGATTTCACTTTGATTCATGTATAAATAATCTAGTCCAAGTGTTCTGCAGTGGTTTTACCACTGGGAGCTTCAAAAGTACCTTAATCTTGTCATATTTAAATGACAGTAATTCTGTAATTCCACATTGATTGAAATGTTCTTTTCCTTGTTGATCAAATTACAAATATGAGAGTAGATGATGACTATGAGACATCATGTTCACTCTGAAATGCTTCATTATTCGTTTGTTTACATGTCTTTTATATCCTGTATTCAGATTTACATTTACCGTGTTCTATTTAAAACTTGACTACATTTTATTACATTTGATATTTCACTCTGGATGAAATGTTTACTTAATGAAAGCCCCAGATAATACAAGTGAGTAAGGGAAGCCTCAAAAGTCATCAGCCTCATTGTCTCAGAATTGGCTGTGTGCGCCACATTTTTGCACTTATTCATTCGATTGATTTTGAAATATAAATGAACCTTTAACCTGCTGCTGGATGTAATTACTTAATTAATTAAAGTTATATGGGTTCATCCTCATGGGACCATTTATATCTGTAGTTTTAATTGCAAATCAATCCATTAGATAATTGGTGACATACAATATTGAAGTCAATTCCAAAGTGGTGGACTGACCGACTGACCGACTGGCACCACCATCCCTAGAGTCTGTCACTGATTAAATGACTGAAAAGAAGATTAAAGTTGAACTGTATGAATCCGTATGCAGTCCATACATCTGCCCATATAGATATAATCGTATAGATACTGTAATAATATCAAAGATTGAGCTGTTTCAACCAATTTCCCACACACCCAGCCTGTGTTTGTGCCACTGGTGCAGTTTGCAGGGTTTAATGACACTTCACTGTTACACAACTCACTCGCTCATCTCTGATGAGGCCTCTGACGAGAGGTAGACCCTCGGTGACATCTGCCAGACTGTAGATCGGCCAAAACACATTACTCACAGCATCATTTTCAGTATCTCATACAACCGCTTGGGACTTGGAGTCTTCTCAACAGGGAACAAAGCAAAAGCTGTTAGGAGGAGTGGCTGCCCTGCACGGAGCAATCGTCATCAATTCCCGGTAAAGTCCCTCAAAGCGATATCAGAGCGCACATCAGCCAAACAAGATGAGTTTTTCCATAAAAATATTAATTAAAGCTCTTCTCCCCTGCCGCCTTTGTTTTCCCTAACCACATCACAGTGTCTTTGTGTGAAGTCGGTATCCAGGTGATTATTGGTGACTCACCACACAGTGAATTGAAATCTGGGAAGCATGGATCATCACAGTATGGACAATAATAAACATATTTAAAGTTGTGGAGTTAGCATTGAAGATAACATTATTGTCGTGGCTTGTAAAACCACCAAGTCAAACTTGACCATATAAGCTGTCTTTGTCTGTCCCTGTTTGACCCGTATTGGATGAAAGCAAAGGGAGGGAACACAAAGTGCAGGTGGCAGCTATTCTGCTGAATCATTCAATTCACAGGGTTGTTCTCTACATGAGGGAACATGCGTTATACTTTGCAACCATCAATAAAATCAATATGCAAATTTTCATATGCCGTAAATGTTTATATGACAACAGACATATTAAATAGTCTGTTTACTGCACATATTCGATTGCTTGGGCTCAATATCAAGGTCGATTTAGGAGAAAAAAAGGGGGGAACAGGGGATCGTTAATTTACATCATTTAAAGGTATGAGATTGCTTTAAGTAACACGTGGCAAAAAGAAATCATCCAACCATCCATCATCTATTCCGCTAAGTCTTTGAGGCTCACATATTCACACCTATGTGCATGCTGCAGTATTCAGAGAAGACCCCCCCACACACGTTGGGAAGAACAATCCCATTAATTAAAAGTAATGATTTAAATGCATGACCATCTTTGTCCAGCTGCTATCTCCTGGTAAACGTGTAGTCTGTGTTTATATAAAGGGACTGAAACCTGAGTTAAAAAACTAAAATAAGTGAAATGTCAAAACTTACAACATAGAGTCTGATGTAGAACGGAAAGTTTTATTAAGTCAATGAGCAGAGATGCGTGATGTAGATTTTTAAAAAAGTATGATGTTAGCTCTAATTGCATTACTGTGATCTCAGTTTAAGGAAAAAACATCTGGCAGGGGTGATGTGACCCCCCCCCAAACAGCATGTTATCACACAGACGAGGCTTTACACACAACTGAGCAGAGTTGAACTGCTGCACACTGGTGATATGAAAGAGTTTGATGTAAGACCAGAGTGGATTACTTTTCATTTTATCATCATTTGACACAGTAGGTAGCAGTGCAACAAACTGCAGTTCAGCATCTAACCAGAGAGAGCGACCACTGCATGTGTATAAACACTAATGGAGGTCCAGACTGAGCTTTAAACCAGTATTGAGAGTGTGAGGGGATCTATATGTGTAAATAATGTAAGTAAAATGAGGATTTATACAGCCTTGTGCATGTTTCAGGCAATAAAGATTCTTATCCACCATGCAGTCCAAACAAGGTGTCTGTAAATCATTCATTCATCAAATATATCCTCTGCAGCGACAGGGAGTCCTGCAACAGATGGTTGAGACGCCCACAGAGCAACGATCTCCACATCATGGAGTCGCTCTAAGTTACAAGAGGAGACAAATGAATCCACAGAAGAAATGTGGCAGGTTCTCCAAGATGCTCGGAGCCTCCTCACCTGCCAAACACTACCCTGGGGGACTGGTGCTGACACTGCACTTTGTATGAAGCTAATTTATAAACTATTTATTGGAAAGCATCCTTACTTTATTTTTAGAATGCAATTAAAATACATGTATTTTTATAGCCTTCTTCTACTTCTGTTCTTTTAGTTGAGCATTTTTTATTAAGGCGAAATTGAATATTTATACAACATGATTCTACTTCTTACACTGAATAATCTCAATACATCTTCCACTACAGATGATTCAGTGATATGTACAGTATGAACAGAAGTAAAGATTAGCCGACACTAAAAACACACGTTTCATGTCTAGTGTCTGTGTCCCCTGTCGATATGTTTCCCTTTACTTGAGTATCAGCCAAACCTTATCTAGTGTTGGGACACTTTTATAGGTACTGATTGGCAAAGGGCAGAGATATCACCATATCAATTCCGTATCAGCAATAAGATCAAAGAAGGAAACATTCAAACTTTACACAATATATAGCCAACAAATCTATAACTTTCCAAGTGTTTAGATATTGGAAACAAATGTAACTTTTGCAATGAGGCTCCAGAATCCTTCCATTTTACCATCGTATACATTCAGTTACTTTTTGGACTCGATTTAAATTTTGTATATATTGTGTAACGACTGATCATAATATTGAGGGGGGTAGTTTTTATGTATGCTTATTTCATATTATTTTACAATTCATTTATTTGACTCTTATTTAATGATAGTATTTCTGTCAAATATTTTTCCTACTCGTTTGAAAATCTTTGCATTTTTATTTACTGTAATTGTGATTGCTTTTGCAGAAGATGTGTTATTATCGGCTGTTACGTGTCGTGTGATTTGCCTTCATATATAAGATACCAACAAACCAATTTCAGAAAGTATTGGTCAAATTCTGACAAACAATCTGAAACACAGGTAGCAGCACGAATCTCTGCCCGTCTGACTGACATCTCTCAGTGGATGTCTTCACACCACCTGAAATTTAACCTTGACAAGACTGAACTACTTTTCCTTCCAGGGAAATACTCTCCCAACCATGACCTGACTATTAACTTTGATGATTCCTTAGTAACCCCCACCCAGACTGCTAGGAACTTGGGTGTGAAGCTCGACAGTCAACTCTCCCTTACTGCCAACATTACTGCAACAACCTGTTCCTGTCGATACATGCTGCACAACATCAGGAGCATGCGTGCCCTTCTCACTCAGGAGGCGGCGCAGGTTCTGGTCCAGGCTCTGGGCATCTCACGCCTAGACTATTGCAACTCCCTCCTGGCAGGTCTACCTGCTAGAGCCATCCGACCACTGCAGCTCGACTGGTCTTTAACCTAAATTCACTCACACTACTCCGCTCCCTTCACTGGTTACCAGTGGCTGTCTACATCCAGGACATGGTCAAACGTTACACCCCAGCCTGTCCACTCCGCCCTGCATCGGCCAATCAGCTTGTTGCTCCCTCACTGCGAGCTAAGCACTCAACAGAATCACGACTGTTTGCAGAACGTCTACACATCTTCCGCCGCAAACTAAAAACACATCTCTTCAGACGATACCTTGAATAAAAATAAAAAGTAGCACTTTAGTAGTAATTGTGTGGCACTTACATATAGCACTTTGCAGTTTGGCTTTCTTGGTGAAAATTGTACGTTCTTGATTCTTGTTGTTCTGGGTTTGTACCCTCATGGTGGAACGCACTTATTGTAAGTCGCTTTGGATAAAAGCGTCAGCTAAATGAAATGTAATGTAAGTATCAGTATTTTATTGAATATATAAAGTTTGGTATCGCCGTCTCTACCAGAAACTGATCTGGACCACAATCCTTTATTTTTTAAAACATGTATACACAGAAAGTGTATAAATATATATAAACAAACAGCCATTTTATCTGCTGTTTATAACTTCACTTTCATCCTAATCAACTATTTTCCAAATCACATAATCCCATTTTAACATAATCCCATCCGCGTGGATTGACACCAACTACAGGGGGACGAACCATTCCCTCCACAACACTGTATTCCCCGTTGGTGTGTCGCACGTTGACGACGCAGCGTTAGCATGCACACTAGCGTTAGCAGCAGCGGTTAGCATGTCAACACGTCGCTCTTTTTAAATCTCAGACTGGATTTACAACACGAGGAGGTAAGAAGTTGTCTTTACCGTCGTCACGCGTCTGAACAGCGAGTGTGAAAGCGGCACGAGTGTGTGTGTGTGTGTGTTTTCTTTTAAAAGTTAATCCAACAGCCGAGTCAACGTTAGCATCAGCTAGCCGCACGCAACGTAATTTCGTGCTGTGTTGCACGAGCTAACAAAACTACCCAGCTAGCTTAGCCTAGCTTCACCTGGCTAGCTAACCCTTAACCTCTTCGATGGAGAAAACGTCGCTACTCACGTTTATCGTTATTTCCCCGGGGAAGAGTTTTACGATGTGCGACGTTACTTCTGTGATTTAACTTGTAAATAAAACATCCAACAACAAGTTTGTCCCTCAGTCAACAACACCAGCTACTTGTGTTCACTTTTTAAAATCTATACTTTATGGTTTAATTGGTTTATATGTTGTTCAGTCAAAGCTGCAAATTCATTCGTATTATTTATGACAATTAACTAGTTTATTTTTCATCATAATACTGTTTTGAAATAGTTCCCCCTCAAATTAATGTGTGTGCCATTGAAGCTACATATTAAACATCTTGAATTGAAAGTATGATCATATTATATTAAAAGGAACAACTTAATAGAAATCACAAGTTAAGAGACATTAAAATGAAAAAGCCAAATAGAGGCAATGACTAAATATTGTTTGATAAATATCACAGCTGCCAAGAGAAAGCGGTGACATAAGACTATTTAATTTAGTTATTAATTTCTATTTGATCTAAGTATACTTTATTATCACAAGACGATCGAAGATTCACATACTTTAATCTCATCAAATCATCAGCAACATGTTCAATTTAGCTAAAGTAGTGACTTCTCACATTTAAGAACCAGAAACCACCAGAAATTATGTATATTTAGTAAAATAAATTAAGTAAAACTGCTTAATTAAATTATTTGAATACCTGTAAGAGAAAGCGGTGATATAATACGATTATTAAATTGAGTTATTTGGTTATTACCTGATTTAAGATTACACTGTATTATCACAGTGCTTTTCTGAAATTTGTCCCAAGACGTTCACAGATTCACAGAATTTAATCCTATCAAACTATTTGTTTTGTCCAATAACAGCAACATATATTCAATTAAGCAAAAGTAGTGAATTCTCACATTTAAGAACCAGAAACCACCAGAAATGTGGTATATTTAGTCAAATAAATTAAGTAAAACTCAATGAATTAGTTGAATATCTTTATTTTCAGCCCCTTTTTTTAATATTCTAATCTAAAGTAATTGCACTTAATGTGAAAGTGTTTGCCACATGCACCATATTAAAATTGCCTGCTAAGGAGTAAGATAAAAAAAACGACAATGTTGCATCTGTAAAAACAACATGGATCCAGTTCGTTGAAATGAATGTATGAGTATATACTGTATATATATATATAAACTCATTTACATCAGTGACATCAGCGGCTCTGTACTAGTTAGTTCGGTGACGTCAACACTACTTCATGTTCCTTACCATGGGAATTCTACGGTTTACGGTTGGATGACACATTGATTGGCGTACGTGTGCTGATTTAAGTTTTTCCAGATAAGCAACCACATAGTTTATTAGCAGGAAACAGGTGCAAAACAATCTGGGAAAGCACCCCGATTAACATATCATCTCCAAAAGCAGGTATTGAGAAATACCGAATTTGATAATGTCATGATAACTGTCAGTACAACTTTTAAATGTCAAATGTCACCCAGGGTCAGTGACATTTAAGTAACTTCAGATTTCAAATGTTATGTCCACTGTTCCTCTTACAGTAATTTATCGTACATTAATCACTTTGCGTTGTCGTCAGAACAAAGGTGACATAAGTAACGATCAGTTGTCGGCTTTAATTAACGCTCCTGTGCTCATCCACTCAGCTCCTGAGGGAATTCTAGCTGTGTAGCTCACAGGCATCACACATTTGCGTATTCTCCTCCACTAAACCGGTCCATCTTTACTGTAAACTCCAAAAAGCTAACTAACACTATTTACCTGTCAACACGCCTCAATAAATCCCTCTGACTGTCTGTTTGTACAGTTTCCTGCAGCACCACCCGTCCCTTCAAACCGTAGTCAAACATAAAATAAAACTAAATGTTCTCTCAATACTGGCGTCTCTGCATCAAGCTAGTCCGCAGGTAACTGTTGATTTGTGTGAAATGCTCTTCGTTTGTTTTTATTTGGGCATTTTAAAACTAGAAAATACTTGTGTGTTTCCTGTTTAAACTGACGCACAAATCAGCTGATAATCTGTATATTTACATACATGTTGGATTCATAGAAAAGGACGAATGACGGTGGCGTTGTTTATTAACTGTACAGCAATGTATTTCACAACTACAATGAAGACACTGCTTGACTCCCTCAACACACCAAAAGAACATCAGTTTATTTTCCTTTCCATCATCCGTGTCATCATCCTTCCATACAAGGAAGCTGCCACTTCTGGCTAACTGACGTGTGGGAGGTGAAGAAAAGAAAGGAACGACTGATTCCTGTGTATTCCGCCATGTGTTTTTCAAACAGTATCTGATTCCAACAGGGAAGAAATCAACTGAAGGAAGTAAAACAAACAAAAACACAGGTTTCTTCTTACTCAAGAGCACTAAGCCAGTCTCATATGACAACAAAAAAAAAAACCAGTGTTGCTGCAACCATTTCCCTGACATCTCTCTTGGCATTCGCAATTGTTATTAATGTTGTCAACGGTTTTCTCACAGGAGATGTCGTCTGTGTGTGGTACCGGCAATGGCTTCCAGGATGAAGGTCAAGGGGTCGCAGAGAAACAGGCAAGCATCAGCACGACAGATAAACACTTAGAACAGCATGTGTGTGGGACATGATGATCACACCTGGTGTTAACATGCATCTCGGGGGATCCAATCACATGTGAGTGTACCTCCGTTCACCCCTGACGTTAAAATGCGTCGTCATATTGATCTCGAGTGACCACTTGTGATCAGATATCATTTCTCCACTCTGTATGCAAATAAAGAGGTGTGTGTGTTGGAGAGAGAGAACCCAAGCTGCACAAGAGGCCGAGCTAATCAATTGGCTGCGTGGAGCTCTTCAATGAAATTAGATTTTAGCAAGAAAGAAATTGAAAATCAATGTTGATATCGTGGTGGGCAAATAAATCAATGTATGGGAAACACTCTGTAAAGATATTTTGGGTTCATTGTGTAACTGTAGCAAGTCTGCTGAGTAGACGTGGGTCAGTGTGGCCTTGGACGCATTTGTATTCACACAGCTAAAAAGAATGTGGCCACATGTGTCCCAGACCAACTCCGAGTGTGGTCTGATCCAATCTCAAATGTGTCCTCAATGCGTCCTGCATGCGTCTACACCTGTACTTGGGTTTGAACTCCGTACTTTCTCCTGAAAGTTTCTGGAGGGGCCGTATGTGAGAAAGCAAATGTCCTGTTCAGTTGCTCCGGTCGTTCTTCAGAGTTTTTCCTGTCAGCCCTGTGGTAAAATGTCTCGGAGAATGTCCGAGTGAGCCCATATCAGAATACTCTGGGGGAATTCTCAGCAAGTGAGTGTAAATAACATTTGTAATATGCAAAACTGGGAGAAAAAAGGGAGAATACAAATATATCAAGTCATGTCCTGAGTCATGCATGCTCTACCCACGCACCAACCCGTCACTGTGACAGTTCCGGACATTTTTCCTGTTGTGAACAAACTCCTGCTGCGTTCTTTATATGCGACGAGCAAAGTCATGTTTCCAGATGTTAATACCAGGTCTGAACAAGGCTGTGGAAACACACCTGAACTTGTGAGAAATTAGAAGATATCTTTCAGGAGAAGTAACACTTACACACTGATTTTTGTAAAGTGTGATAAACCTGAGCTGTGATAAAGCCATCAACAATTTTTGTGTCTGTTCCAGGACCTGGAGCATCCGCGACTGCTCATCCCTGAGTTATGTCGACTCTTCTACCAGCTGGGATGGGTGACGGGGACGGGCGGAGGGATCAGTATAAGACGAGGGTATGTATCAAGATTAAGTCTTTGCAGAATAATGCGGAGGATCAGAAATAGTACATGTTTATTAAACTCAATCACTTATCTATCCGTGACTGTGTTTTCCAGCTTAAACGCTGCTAAATGCGCTTGTTATTCCACTTTAATTACTAATTGGCATTCCAATCGTTTAACTTCTGAATTTGCATAACTTTGACAGTTGATTTTTTTAAGAAACTTTGTATGCTGACAAAAGTGCAGTGGGGGCTAATGTGAGGTCAGTTTTATTGGTTTTGACAATGTGTGTAAATTTGGGGGAGAAGATGGAAGGCCACGGTTTTGCCATAATGAAGCCGAATTCAAACTGAAGACTTTGACAGGTTATTACAAATGTCTTTGAACTGTGTTATTTTGGATGGCAGCTGCAAAGAAGGCACCACCCATTAGCAAATCCCTGCTTGAAATGGGGACTGGCAGACATTTATTTAATTCCCTGCAGGGGAACCTGATGAAACCTCACGATGAAACCAAATAAGATTTACTGACGGCTGCTGCACGTATGCTGCTGTTTCATTCTGACAGAGAGAAATAAAAACCTCTGTCACTCTAACGTGATTCAAGAGAGTTTTCTTTCATCTTGTTAAATGATTATACTTTTGGATTTAGATAGAAAATAGGCGGTTCTCTGCCGAACTCCACCACGAGATCTCTGTAAATGATCATTTCTCAAAAGAGCCGTGGGTTTGATGGCTATTTTCAAGTTGTCGGCAGGTAGAGCGTGTAGCACGAGGCTGAGCTCGTACTGCAGCTGCCGGGGTTTGAAAACGTTTATTAGACCAGGAGGCAGAGTCACAGGCTTTCAAGCTTCTGTGCACTTCTATTTGAGGGCTACTACATTTTACTTTAAAAACAAATCAATGTTGCTACGTCTACACCGACCGTCTACAATAATCAAAAGTTTTCGAGCGTGTAAAACAGAGAAGTTTGGAAACACTGCTGGCCCCGTGTTTAGTTAAATAACGCTTTGCTTCCTGATTGGTCATGACAAGCAAAACAAAAACGTTGTAGCATGGATGTAGCTACAGAGTACATACATACTATATATATAATATAGAATTAAATCCAGCTTAGGCCCTTTACTAATAAAAATCGATAATCAAAACTCATGTAAAAGTCTGTGATGGTCTACTTTCAGATATGTAATTTGTGGCTGCTAGTAAACTGTTTATAAATGGGAGCTTTAATGGATCATAAATTTACTTATATGTATATTTAATGAGCCTTAATAGTGCTCAGGAATCTAAGAGCTGTATGGTTTAGATGCAGTGAACTGAAGAGCCGGGAGTGTTGTCAGACATTTTCCACAAAAAAATAAGTGTATTTATATTTTCAGTGAGTGCAGCTCTGCATTTTAAGTTTAGAAACCCTTTCTTTTTTTTTTCTACAGTTGCTTTGGTTTGACTCAGAGATGAGTCAGAGCCGGAGGCAGCCTCACCAAAACTTGTACTCAAAATCAATATGCTGCTCCTTTATCTGGTGCGTTTGTTGTGAGATAAAGACGAGTACAGTGACTATATCCTCTACATTCTGTGGGGAAATGTTGAGCCGCTCAAGACTCAAGTGCAGTATTAGTATATTTTTCATTTCAGTCTTCTTTCTCCTTGGGTTTATTTTGGACCACGGCCATAGAACGCAAGACTTTCCAATAGTGACAAGACCTTGTTAAGGAAAAGTGATGAGCTGACTCACAACATGAGTCACTCAAGTTTTTTTACATTGCATGTTCGCGGCTCAATGTGTATTTCAAGAAAATGAAAGATTGGAGCCTGATCCACAAAAAGCAGTTTAAGGAAAAATTCAAGTTAAGACTGAAAAACATCCGAAATACGAATAATCACTTACAATAAGTGCTTTGGTGGTTTTGGAACTTTTTATGGATAGAAAAGCTTTTGTGACTCTGTCAAGTTTTGCAATAGCTGGAGAGTTTCAAGCCAGTACACGACAAAACATTTTCTTTTGAGGTGAAGAGAAAAGACGCTCGGACTTGTTCTGAAATCTCAATCTTTCCAGATTGACATCTGAATTGGCGCCTTCTGAGTGCGTGGGTCCTCTTTGTAATCCTGAGATATTTGTATTCTCCCTTTTTTCCCCCAGTTTTACATTTGTTGCATATTAGAAATGTTATTTACACTCACTCGCTGTGAATTCCCTGAGTATTCTGATAGGGGCTCACTCGGACATTCTCCGAGACATTTCACCAAGAATGACCGGAGCAACAGGATGGGACATTTGCTTTCTCACATATGGCTCCTCCAGGAAATTTCAGGAGAAAGTACGGAGTTCAAATCCCAAAAATTAAGGCCACATCCAAACAACTATATTTTCATCTGAAAATGCACCTACTCTGCTGCGGATACGCTTGGTGTCCACACTTCTCTGGAGTTTTAGAGCTGCTTAAACAAAGTTTCGGTTTGGTGCTGCATTCCAGCAGAAATTGAGACGCTTGGAAACAATGACATAGACACTCCGCTTGCTGATTGGGTGTTTTCGGTCATGATGTAGCCTTCACTGATTCGTCAGGCTCTTATCACTGACCTCCTTTTGGAAGAAAACAACCGGCATCAGCCTCGACTATCAGTGCAGCAACATGGATAATCAATTACAAGCATTTCTGACCCTGTTCTGTTGGGCAGTTAAATCCTTCATGGAAGGAGACGAGCTATTGTCCTATTGTCCGTAGCCTAAGTCTTTCTGCACCTATCAACCTAATGACTCTGTACACAAGTGGTCACGTGATATTCGTTTTCAGGCATGTTAGTATGGACGAGGAGTGAAACTGATACAGAGCCAAATTTGCTTGTGACGACAGACATCGTATTAAACCTTTTAACACAAAAACATATCTTGGATGTAACTAAAAAAAAAACTGTACTGTCCCTTTCCTTGATATGAATACCAACCATGTTGTATGTCCTGTATCTCATAGCGAGCACATCTTCATCGCACCATCCGGTGTCCAGAAGGAGAGAATACAGGTGAGCAATCTTTTTACCACACTGTGAAATCTTTCTCTGCTTGACAGAGACGCTGAGTCATATTCAAGCAGTTTTAAATAAGCAGTATTTTTCAAGTAGTTTCTACCTTTGTTCTATTTTGTGCTGCTCAGCCCGAAGACCTGTTTGTGTGTGACATGGAGGAGAGGGACATCAGCTGTCCGCCTCCCTCGAAGAAGTTAAAGAAGAGCCAGTGCACGCCGCTCTTTATGAATGCCTACACTATGAGAGGTGAGTCACCGCAGTGCCGTCATACACCATGTCCCCCATAGGCACCACAGTATGAAGTCAGTGATGGAGCTGACCAGTAGTCTGACTCCCACCTATTTCCTTTCAGATGAAGTCAGTGATGTAGCACAAAGAAAGACAATTACTTTGAATTTAAATACAGATAATTGAAAAGGCTGATGGAAATGAGGTTTTCCTCTAATTTTAAAAAGACCTAATGTTCTGGAGAAGAACAGAATGATTAAACAATTGTATTCAACGTCATAACTCAGGAGCAGAAGAGGAGGTTGTGACTTTACTTCCTGAAACTTGACCGTTTGTTCGACGCATACAACTGCGAAAAGCACTGATTCTAGTCTTTTGGATAAATCTGTAATATTATTTTCCACAAAATAAAGGTTGTCCATTTGGAATCTGTGGTTTCTACCGAAATTGTAGTTATTTCAATAAATTAAACAGAGAGGACTTCACCGACATGATACCACCATGGGCATTGTAATTCACAGTCATCGCTTTTTTCTCCTCTTGCCTTGTTACAATTATCATTTCAGAAAGCCCACACCTGTAGATAACATGGAACAAAAATCCAAATCTGCTTTTCCTTTGTTAAAATACAGGGGCTCAGGCAGTAATACACACCCACTCCAAGGCTGCTGTCATGGCAACACTGCTGTATCCTGGCAAAGAGTTCAAGATAACACACCAGGAGATGATCAAGGGGATTCGTAAGGGCAGCGCCCGTACCAACTATCGGTACGTAGGAAAGTAGCTTTGTAAAGTTTGTCATTGTGACGGCATTGAGGCTGTGTCCATTGTACAAAGTTCATATTCACTCACTGTGACTGATATGGATTCGTGAGGGTCGATACGGATAGTGGGGAGTAAAAACTGTCCTATAACAACATCTAACCCTATTGAGAAGAAAATGTACAAAGATCAGAGACATTTCCAGCTTTGCCTAGTTTGGCAGCTGCAGACTTATTACCTTCATTTGGGTTAAGAAAAGCATAACCAGGGTACAACCGGTCAACTGCGAGGAGAGGAACATTTCATAACACGCTGTCTGTGTTTACACGCACATGATAATATAAAAAGATCTTTGTTGGCATCTCAAGAATATGTCCTGTCTTGCCTGAGTTTCTCACCAACTAACAGGATAAAACCTGTTGATCTGTTTTAATACAGGCCATGTTGGACTTCAAAAAGAAAGTGAATTTACAAAGAAACAAACACTCTTCATTTCAGGGATTCACTTCAGGATTTATTATTGTCTTTTCTGAAAAGTTAACTCCACTTTAAAAGCTGCTGCCAAATGTTGACGTCTTAAATAGTTTCCAACCTGGGTGTAGTTTATATCTCTGTGTCCTGCACTTACACAGGTACGATGAAACCTTGGTGGTGCCAATTATTGAAAATACCCCCGAGGAGAAGGACTTGAAAGAGCGGATGGCTCTAGCGATGGAGGAATACCCAGATGCATGCGCGGTCCTCGTGCGCCGGCATGGTGTTTACGTCTGGGGCGAGACGTGGGAGAAAGCCAAGACCATGTGAGTATTTACCCCCCCCAGTGCTATTAACCTCTCTGAGCTGGTTTATGACTAAGAGTGTAAAAAAAACTGACTTTCATGCAAAAATACTGCTTCACTTTTAGGTGCGAGTGCTACGACTACCTGTTCGATATCGCCGTCCAGATGAAGCAGTGTGGACTGGACCCCTCTGCCCTCCCGCTGGAACACAAAGTGTGACACTCGCTGCCGCTGTTTAAAGAGACGTCTGTCGCAAGAACGGGCCCGGTGGAATTCAATCAGCAGAGCAGATCGTAATCATTTGCCTTTCACGCCGGTCTGCTTCAAATTGGATGAAATTTGATGCTGAGGGCTGATTCAGGATTGAAGGAGATTGAATGCTCGCGATCCAGAAGCACCCGGAGGTAAGCTGCAAAGCACTGTGGGACGACTGCAGTCAAATCAGCGTCCTCGGGTTCAAATGCTTTCCTGTTCAAGTCCGACAAGTGCTGGAATCGAGGTCTCGGCTTGAACGTGGTGTAGCCTTTATTTAAATTGTGCTGTCTTTGTTTCAATCAATAAAAAACGGATGGAATGTAAATCGTCGAGCATTGAAATTCGGTTTCTCCTCCCACAGACGAACCCAGAATGAACCAAAAATGTGCCAATTTGCAACCAATTTATTTCTCATGCTGTTATTTCCTCACTGTATGTAAATGACCTATAGGAGCATCAATCATTAACAGCTGCATTCATATCCATTGACAAAGCACTGACAAAACTAGTGTCGGACTTTTGAGTCATACAAGATGCTCTTTTAATACTCACATTAATGAGCTATCGAAGAAGCTGAATTTGTGTTTCTTTTATAGAAATAGTAAATGTTTTACTTTCACCAATAGATTGCAGATTGTGCAGGCAACATTTCTATCAGTGCTACACTACGCAGATGTGATTTACATGCATGCAGCTACACGTACTCTCAAGCCACCGGAGGCTTTATATCACAGTTCCCTTTATTACAGGTGACAGTTATCGGAGCCATCATTGTCCCTTGTACCAGAAAGTAGCGTGGCCTTCACTTGCCACACGTACAGAGCTGCTTCTTTATTTATCATCCCTTTTTTAAAAAATAGAAATATGGATCACCACACTCGTTCTCAACAACACGTCCCCCTTGACAAACCCTACATGCGCACGGATTCAGATACCACGCTCCTCATAGTTGGAATAAACTTCAGGAGTCAATAAGGGTGGATCGTTTTTCAACCTTAGAACAGTTAAGGTTTTTGTTAAAGGAAGTTTTAGTTGATGAAAGCTCCTGTCTCATCCCTTTTTTAAGACATTTAAACTCCTCCGTATTTAAATTTTTACTTGTTTATGTAAATGCAGGGCACCATTGTAAACGAGAGCTCTGATGTCAACCGGTTCATACCCTGTCTGAATAAAGGTTTTCTCTCTATCTCTATCTCTCTATCTATTTTTTCGAAAAAAGCAGAGTGATGTTTGCTTTTGTTTTCTGAACAAAAACATCAAATACCTTTTTTGTTGCTTTGTGGTAAATGCAGCATACGTACAAATGGCTTTGGTCATTTTGTCAAACACCTTTCAGGGAAAATAACGCTGCACTGAAAGGACCCTCGCTGTGTCCGTGGATCCTTTCACTCCCACTGCACCACGCTGGCACAGGCAGGTCCATTTGGCGCCGGCATCGCACAAAGCCTGTAGATCTTTGCTCAGCGTGCCTTCAGTCGTTAGCGCACTCGTTCTCCCATGAAAGCTGGAGCTGTTGTTCTTTTAACAAGCTCCCTCTGCTGCCACCATCCCAGCACCTCCGCAACTGCTCTCTGAAAACAGAGCTCTGTCAAATGTGCCGCAGGCTCATTTAAAATTGGAAAAACAAGACATGTATATACATAAAAAAAAAATTGTACTAACAATGCCAAGATACCCCGTCTTCTGATTACTGAGGCATTCTGGGGAAATGATTTGAAAGTAGAAACTGAATGTAAGACCTTGTAAAGACATAAATGAATTGTCATATTGTTATTCAGTTTTCTTGATGCTGCTCAGTGGTTTTATCTACAAAACACAAACTAGTATATAAACAAGAAGAAAGAAAAACGACTCCGCAAAATATTCAGCAATGTCAAAATCAGATAAAAAAATCTGGCCCCAACATTTCAAGGGGGTCAAGTGCTTGCGGCAAATGTTGGCTGTATTATACAGCATATTACAATATTCACTATGTATTCACATTAATATTTATTACCTGTCAGCTGGAAAGATTCAACAACAGACACATTAAGAATTAAATATGAAGGTTAAAAAACGGAGTCACAACATAGAGGCTGTGGCACATTAACCATTCTGTGGTGACATCTGCCGCACGAATACTTAAAGGGAGTGAAACTGCTGCAGTTAAACGTCCATTTTGGATTGTGGGAGCAGCCCAGCGCTACAAAGCACAGGTGGTCACTTTGGAGATAAGCAGGAACTAAGAAGAACGAGGATTTGAACTGACCAGAGGTGCATTTTTAAACCTCAGTGGCAAAAACAGTGGGTTTCTGACATTTTCTGACACCACAGCGACAAGATCACGTGTTTGTGTTTACAGCACATCTTGGGCTTTTATCACCAGAAGCTCTCTTGACCTTGTCCTCTGTGTCTTCTACGTCTGAGGCTCCACTTTTTCATCCTGAGATATTTGTTTTCTTTTTTGTTTTTTCATTCCTGCATGTGTCCGTTGTTAGAAACTCCTGTTGTGATCTCTCCTCTGGAGTTTCTGCAGACTTTATACCAGGGGGACAAAGTACGATATATGTACAATATAATTAAGCTGTGTCTCAATTCAGGGGCCACGTCCTTCTGAGGACCAGGTCGACTACTACATCCTTCATCAGCCACTTAGAGCGGACGGACTGAAATGAGATGCTCTGGTTTTCTTATTTCATCACCAGCTTGTCCCGCCTTTCCAGCCGCAGCCTGGCAACAGAGCTATGAACAAAAAAGTTCTTTGGTTAATTAAAAATGTATAAAAGATGTGGTTCAATTAGCTGTTTGGTTGAGTATTCACTTTTAAAAAATAAACTCCAGATCTCCAGAGTTCAGTGCCTGCAGTGTGAAAGCAGCTGAGGAGAAGCACTGATGGAAATAATGAAATGAATGACTGGGCCTCTTGAATAGAACAGAGTCATTATGGAGGTTATCAGGAACACGACTGTCTCCTCGTTATAATAATATAATGACGTTATTGAACGCTCTGTTCTCTTTAAGGTGCGCGCCCTTAATTCATGGGATTAGCAGCACCTTGGTTTGGTGGCTTTGTCAAGTCAAATGGGCGGCGGTGAAAAAAGCTCTAAGAGCTGGAGGCCAACTGCAGTAACACAAGGAGAAAACCTTCCCCCCCCCCCCAAAATCAGGTCACTCACTCTGACAAGAATCAGTTTGACTCTGAAAAATCATTGAGGAAACGTTTAAATGAGCAGTAAAAGAAATCATTCTACGGAGCCTCTGAAGTCCCGACAGGTGATATTCATTCATCTGGTGCACACGACATATTAAGTTGTTTTGCACATGATAAATATCCTGTGCGCACCACAATGGAGAGAACTCTGCTTTTATTTTCATCTCTGAATGTCATGTAATAAAATTCTTGCTGCTCTTGTATCCTTTGCTGCACATACATGAGCATCCACGTTATTTGTCTTGTGTGCACGAGATGTTTATTGTTAAGTTATTATTTTGTGCATACAAATAAAAAATAAATACAAATCTTCTGTCAGAAGCTGTGTCTATTTGTTCCTCGGTCAAAATAATCACACAGCAGCCATTCAGCTATTTACACTCGTGTTAATTTCTCTTTTTAATTTGCTGTTACAGGACAGGATGTGCCAATTAATAAGCACCGTGTCCCGGGTGGCGTTCTAAACGTCTGCCACCTTTTCAAATGCCACTCTATAGCAGAAAGACTGTGGATGAGGCTGAGTGGTGGAGGTAAAGAAGTCATCACCAAACAGGCAGGAGGCACGCCACCAGTTTAGCACCCGGGGGAGATTTGAGCACAGGTGATCCACAGGAAATCCATCAGCTATCAAACTGGCAAACTTGTCTGGTAATGACTTCAACAAAATGAGCTGCAGCCACGATCACAGAGAGAGAGGGGGCGTCATGTGACTACAAAGTCTCTCTCTCCCTCACCTGAAGAGCTTTCCCTGGATGAATGTATCAAGCGGGGGGGGGGGACTTTCATCCTGGAATCCCGGGATTTAACGTGTGATCAGGAGTTGATCATCTTCAGACTTCAGTGACTTACTTTGTTTTTTGGTTTTCAGGCACAGATTTAGGGAATAAAACGAGTTGATTAGGTTCAGAATTAGGTTAATTCCGACTCTTTCATGACATTAACCACATGAAGCCGGGCGTCTTAGGCCCAGGAGACCCGACCTAAACGGTGGGGGTGAACAAAGAGAGTGGCTGCTCCACTGTGGGAGCAGATTGTGGGGCTACATAAACTGGATGCTTGGCTCTGTCGTTCTATTCACACCAGGGGGCAAAGTGTTTTCTGTTAATTAGCCAGATAACACAAAAAAGCTCCTGGACGGATTACCTGGAAACTTAGTGGAAGGTGTTCTGTAAGGGTCAGAGGAGAACCCAGTAAATATTGGTGCGGATCCAGGAATTTAACGTTGCAAGAAAGGGTGGTTTTCAAAATGATTTTTGAGAGAATAGCTCGTGGATGAATCAATCAATCCAATTTTATTTGTAAAGCCCATATTCACAAATTCACAAACGCGTCTCATAGGACTTAACATGATGCAACATGTTCTTATCCCTCAACCCAGGTATGTTTAGGGCCCTGATATTTACGAGTGTGTGCAATCTGCTGCAGATCTAGAGAATTACATGTGGTCTCATTAGGAGATGGTTGGGCCTTGGCGGAGGTAGATCTGCTCGACCGAGGGCCCTTAGTTCTCTACTGGTTTGCAAACAGCATCTGCTCTGGCTGGATACACCCACAGGCCCAGTAAACAGCCACGCTAGCTGTCCACTCCAGGTGCAAATAGCTGTTGACCAAACAGCATCTGCCAGAATGAGTGCTGAGGAGAGTCAGAGGATAACTGACCTACAGGTTTATCCCCACTGTATACTGTATGTAAGAGGTGGTAAACAGCCACAGATGGAGCAGTTGGTTTGTCGGGACGTTCCCTGAACTGCACTTTGTGATTACACTCAGAGCAAAGTGCTGCTTCCTTTAGGTCGTTCCCTGACACAAGCTCTGAGGCAGAACTGTGCCCCGTGTTTGCATTTCTGTTTGAACTCCATTAAAAAAGGCTCATTTTAATTTACGTGTGTTCATGAAACTTTAGATGGTGAACACAGTGGGTTGCCTGGCTCGGGAAAACGGAAAAATCACACTTGTGTGTTTGATCCTCTCCTCCTTCATCACTGCAGCCATTAGCTGTGTGTGGTTTTTTTTTGGAGCACACTATCAGTTGCTGTGCAGGGCATCTCATTACGAGCGCTGCAGAAAATGTTATTTTCCTTTTCAATCAACCAAGGGACATAGAATAGTTCAAGTGGCGACGAGGCGCCGCTCAGCACATAAATCATGTTCAAGTTGTATTAGCGTGTTTGGCACCTGTGTCTCAGGAGACAGGGAACACTCATTGCTGCACCATATTTTTCAGGATATTGATTAAATTGTAAAAGTGTTTATGATTTTTAGCTCCAGTAAAAGCCCCGTGACAGGCCAAATGGTGACATAAATTCTGATTATTGACGGTCAGACACAGAAGCAGCGCCCGGTCATGTGTGTCCGCCGCTACGCACCCGTCCACGCAAAAAGACAAAACACGTGAAGCTCACCATTTATCTTAGGGTCAACGTTTGAACCACCATTTCTGCACGTTGACGTTCTCATGGCGCTTCGATCTGTTCTCTCGTTTGTCCGTTTGTCTTCATTTGATGGAAGAAGAGTCTATTTGACACCAGAATATTATTATTTGTATTTTCTTTAGTAGTTTGTCACTTCACATTTAGTATTATATATTATGGGTAACATGTATTTCTATAAATTAGTTCCATGATTCATGTGGCAGAACTATAACTGTACACAAGTTATTATCTCGGCTGCAGCAGTTGGCCGCTGCAGCCGATTACTTTTACTTTACGAGTCTTGTTTGGTTAAATTTTATATTCTGCAAATTCGATAATGGACCAAACGCAGACAAAGTGTTGCATTGAATTCAATAGTTCGTCTTCATTCACTGCGACAACAACAGAAGCAAACACTGACGGCATTTAGACACAGTCAGTTGTCGAGGAACAAGCTCATACACATCAACTATTTGCATAAGTATATGTATGTAGAAAAAAAGGGGGTGGAGCATGACCCAGGGGAGGAACCCACAAATGTTTGGATGCAGATCTGGATCAGGGAACGGATCCAGGATTTATTTATTTGAATCTAATAATTAATTTATCACTTTCTTTCTTTACTTCTCAGAGAATAATTCATTGATAAAATGACAAAAATGCAAATTATATAATGCAATTTGGTGCCGATCCAAATAAACATCCTGTCATATAGTGATTTTTTATATATTATATATTGAGGAATAAGGTCGGGCCTTACTGGAGAATTCTACCTGAATATTCCAGCTGCAGATGAATTCCACTTCATGCTGATCATTCCTCTGTGGTGGTATCTGCTTGGTGGGATGGAGGCCGTGAAGATAAAGACAACCAGAGGTTCAATGGGTTTGTATCAATAAAATATTGATAAAATACTTAAAATAAATCAGAGCTGCAGGGAAACATAATAAATTTTGACCGAACATTGACTGAATTTACATTCTGCCGAGGATTTATGAGAAATATGAACGTGTATTCAGACTTAAAATCCTGAGGAAACGTCACTTGTGATTCAGTGATGCAAACACATCACCTGTGAATCACTGATTGAACTGATTTAAATCCACTGGGGGAAAAAACCAACGCAGGACTTTGAGAGGGATTAATTTCTGATTCAGGACTCGAGGTGTTGCTGCTGGTTCACGATGGCATTGAGACTTAAGCCTCTGCATCAGGTTTGATTTCCTGAGCTGCACGCCACACCCTCTAACCTAGATAGCTGCTCGATACGCTCAGAAATCCATACGAATCTCATATAAACAAAAGGGTTGTTGTTATAGATTTGTTTTAGCTACAGTTAGAGAAAAATGAATCGTCTACTTATTTTCTTGTGTGTCCTCTGCAAACAGAAACGGTTTTGATACGTTTTAAAGTGAATCAGCCGCCTCAGAAAAACTTATCGTCGCGGCAGCAGCACTTCGCTCTGGGCCGTCGTCTTCTTCTCTTAATCCCTCCGCCCAGACCTCACTTTGTTTCCTCGCCTGCTCTGACTTTGCTGATAGAGATGTGACGAACCTCCCCTGAAAACCTCTGTTTGCAGATACACCCAGTTTCACTTAAAGCAGCTGAAAACAACCCAAAATGTCTTTTTAAACCACTTAATATATCATTTAGCTTCCAAACGACACTTAAATGAGAGTATCTTCTGAATGAGTCCAACACTTAGAATGTAGAAAGCTTAATGATCGCAATGTTGATGAAGTTTCGCAAGTCATTTAGAGATTAATGAACTCTAGAATCTCAGTTTATTAAAATCCATATCAGATAAATCATATTGTAGGGTCAGGTAACCATGGAAACCATTGAGAGATTTACTTTGTTTAATCTAGAGAAAAGGTCATTAAAATCAAATTAGTTCGTCCTCTTGAAGTGAAAAAATGTTCTCAGCTAATTTTATGGTAATCTGCCGTGCAATCTAAAATTAGGTTGTGAGACATGTAGCATGCAGAGTTGATATATTTGCAAGTATATGTATATGTATATTTATATATACTGTATATGCCATGTGACAGACCAAAATCTGAATCATCAGTCTGAGACCCCTCAGTCGACTGTGACTCTTCTATTCGATCATGTTGTGTTTTTATTCTATTGTTTGTCAGTGTGCAGCTGCTTCTGTCGGCAAATCATGTTGTTGCAGATTTCAGATAAGAGTCGTTAGTAATGTGGACACATTAGTTCAGAGGGAAACTTCCCTTCTTTACTACATGACGTGAAAGTTTCTGAACATTCCAGCAAATCCCGTAGTTTAATAAGTGTTGTTTAGTTTGGATTTGATCGATCAGAGGAGTCGACTCAACAGTCCAGTGTTCTTCACAAAATACTACTTCAACCTCATTCTCGACATTTCAACTTTACTTTTGACATTTTGACTTCATTCACGAAATGTTATTTTCCCTTTAAACTCAACATTTTGACTTAATTCTCTGAATTGTATCCCAACTTTATTCTTGAAATTTCAACTTTTTTGCAAATATAGTACTCTGACATATTGAATATTAAACTGTACTCATCATTTTTAATTAACTTTTCCTAAATTCCAAAATATAAATATTGGGTATTTTGTTAAAGCTTCTTGAGGTTTCTGTGTCTATTAGTTAATCAGGTTTAACTGTGCAAGCGAATGTGAGATGAATGTAGCATCAATGAAAAGTCATTCAACTGTGATAGAGACTCTTCGGGGGAAACATACATTCATGTGATGATCAATAAACAGACATTCGCATGAACACCTGATCAGTTGTGTGTTTTTCACAGACGCATTTTATATGTGAGTTTGTTTGAGGAGACGCCGAAATGTCTGCCTTCAATCATGTGGCTTCAAACAGGCTTTGAGAATATAGCTCCGACTTCAGCTTTGGTTTCCTCCTCCTCTGAGGCCCGTTTGGTCCCCAGGGCCCTGAACACAGCCTCAAACACGTGGATGGAACAAGAAGGCTAATCAGGGAAAACACAGAATTTACATCAATCAGACGCAAAACATTAAAAACGCCCGAGGCAGATCAGTGTCAATGCATAAGCTGCTTCGATGCATTTCATCCTGGCACGTGTTTTACATCTTATTGTGGAGCTTCACACGATATTTTCTCGCCCCTGCAAGTAAAGACCTGCTGCTGGACCCTGAGGCCGTTGCTGTTCACCTGTTTATTCAAAGATCAGTGAAGCTCGAACGTTGCATTGCATTGACGAGTCCCGGCTGCCGTCGCTGCAGAGCGCCGGTCACCTGTTCACGTGAAGTTTATCCATATTGAGCGTATCAAGTGTCAAAAGTGACCCTAATTCTCCACTGCACTTCCTTTGGCCTTCGTCAGACACGAAAGAAAAAACACGAGAGTGGATATGTGACAGATTATGAGCCAGACTTATCACTGATTGACAATAATTCCCTCTAAATCCTCATTTCTAAGTGACCACCAGACCCTGGATGAACCAAAGCCATAAATAAAGTCGATGCTCCAGACTTCAGAGAGAGACACATAATTTCATTCTTCATCTAAAAGTGCCCTAATGCTAATTCCCCCAAGGAGATGCCACTAAATAACGACGCTGATATCAGCTGAAGCAGAGACTGTCCCTCCAGAAGCAGCAGAGATGAGTTCATCTCATGAAGTGTTAGGTAAAAAGCCTGGATTAGAGATGGTGTTAAACCCCAGTCTGGCAGACCGGGTCACTTTATCACGGCCAAGTTATATGTGTGTCACCTGTCGAGGATCAAATGGATTAAAAAAGTATAATTTCATGTTCACGTTTCATTCACCCGCTGACATTTTACACGGCATTAGTTTGAAAATGTGATCCGTGCAAACCTCTGGTCTTTTATTGGTGCGTTTTAATTAGCCGCTCTAACTGCAAACCAGCTTCATCCTGAACTGCACATCTTGGGGGTGAGGGCTTTTTTTAAGAGGGGTTAAACGATAAACATAATTAACCTCAATCTTTAAGGTTTAGTGTGGAAAGTACAAATGGAGAGTTACAGGATGTTTGGCCTGCTGATGCTAACGGCAATAATAATAAACGCTTTCTCTGAACTAAGGTTAATTAACTTCACTACGAGGTATAAATTCAAGAGATAAAAGACAATGGGGATTATATACGAACAACAGTTATTCAGCAGAGCAACAATTACACGTGTTGTAAAATGGCTAATTCCATGTTTTTCTCACTTCTTGCATGCAATAAGAAAACTTAAACGCCTAGATTAAATTGAATTAAATGATATTACGAGAGCCAGTGGTGCAGATAATAGCATATTTTCCACATTCAAGAAACAGTTATTCAAAACTAATGTAAAAACGCAGCCTCCAGATTCTCCTCTAACGTGCACGGCTTTCACACAAAATGTCATTTCACCTGTAATTGTTCTCTAAATACTAAAACCCTTTTTAAAATCACATTGTTACTGAATATTCTTCTATTAGACTAAACATGAAGTTGTATTATCGGCTCCATACTGTAGCTTTTCCTGTATTTTCATAAAGGAAGTTGTATTTTTGGGCTATTTTTACTTCCCCGTTTGGTTTGATGCCTTAAATGTAAATGAGCCGCACAAATAAAGTTATTATCATCTTACTGATTTTTCCCATCTGCACGCTCTGTACATGCACTTGAAATCGCACACAGTCAAATACAGAGCGATGCATTATTCAACCAGCTCTTTTCAAGTCTCGTCTTACTTTACAAGTCAAATCCAAGTCCCTTTATTCTCCTAGATCTTCTATCTCGTTAGGAAACAAAAGAGGTTTCAGATTTCCACGGCTGGTGTGTGATGAACGTTATTGATTCGCCAAAGAAAAACGCGTCAGAGCCTCCAGACTGTGATATTATGTAATATACAGTAGCTTCAGTAGATCCCAGAGACTCTCACACACACACACGCACACGTTTCTAATTTTATCCCGGATGTTTTATCTTTGCCCTTGTTTGTTCAGAGTCTACAACACTTATTTCTCTCCTGCTTTCTGGGTCGGCCTTTATTTTAATACATCCACTGAAGCGGAGCCTTTTTTTAAGTTTTGTAACAAAAACATAATGTATTACGTTTCAACAGACTGGTTTCTTCACTAAGTCGCTGCTTCATTAGTCCGACTGTCTGAAAGTGGACTTCAACACTCACACAGCTACAATTATACTCAGACATGATTTAAACAGGATCTTAGCAGGACCACCAGGGGACTTCTATTCAGTTTGGACAGCCTAACCAAAACCTGAACCGTAAACATGACCAATCCATATCTAACCCGAACCTTCACCTCACCACGTTTCACATCTTAGTCCTGACCTCAGAAGTGATGTGATGCCTCTTCAGGATCAAGCTCTGGTCCCCATGAGGTCTGCTGGGCCTGACAAGGTCAATGTTTGTACTGGAAAAAAGCCCTAAAGAGGCAACACAACAACTACACAACTGTTGACTGGAGATTCAGCTGTAATGTCTTTGCGTGAAAATGCAAAAGACAATATTTGCAGGAACATTTCCACTCGATGATTTTGACACAATGAAACGCTGACGTGCTGTTTGACCTGGAAGTTGATTTGGTACAGATGCACATTGAGCAGAGATCTTTCATTTGAAGTTGTGAATCTGGCAGTTGAATCTGATAATGTCGCATTAATTTGATTGTAATTGTAATATTATGAAAATGAAGTTGTAAATGAGAATAAAGTTGAATTTAACAAGTAAAAAATGTCAATGTCACGAGAATGAAGTCATAGTTTAAGATTTAAGATTCAGTTTCTCTTTTCAAAGCTTTGATATTTATGTGAAACTGATGAGACATAACATTAAGTATTTAAATATTTGTGAAACTAAGATGTTGCACATTCCTTATTTTAACACAAGCGACAGACAGATCTTCTGATTTTCCCCCTTTCACATGTCACGTGTTCTAAAATAATAAGTATTTTAATATTTTGTAATATTACAACTCTATTGACGAAATCTTGGATAATTTCTTTCCCCTTGAGTGGCCCTAACATTTCGTGGTAGAAGAAGCCAACGAGACACAGAGAGTAGTTTGTACAGAGAGGGGCATCAGCCGCTGGGTTCGAACCCACGGCCTTCTCACTCAGAGCCACCCCCCCCCCACATATCCACTGCACACTGCAGCCTAAATCCATTAGGCTTCACCCGAGCTGCATAAAGTGTCATTTCAAGATGAAGTATTACATTTATTAATCAATTGTTTTGTATGAGCCCTGGGAATCCTCCTCCTCACTCATTTAGCTTCTCCGGGCCTGTGCGTCATTCACCTCCTCCTCCTCCTCACCTCCCCCCCCAATTGGAGTTCAAGGTTCTGTCATGCAAAGCACATTTTGCCAAATCAAATTTGAATGGATTGGAGGGATGACAACCATTCCCAGTGAATGGATTTGCAAGGGACTTAGTTCCTTCTTGGCACACGGCCCCGCTCCAAGAAAACAGCCATGAGACAGGATGCCTGTGCAGCTGCCACCGCACATCTCTGCCGCATCACACTGGAAATATTTTATATTCCTGCCGTGCATTTCATACATAACGTGATTGGATGCATCCAGTGGAGATCTGGCAGGCGTGCTCCTAATCTGGTTACTTCCACATCTGGATTAAATTAACTGCGAGGCCAAGAAAGATGTTGGATGATAGTTTGATCTACACATATTTTATAATCAATGCAGATCCTTGTTTATCTGACATCTCAGGAGCGGAGGTTGTTTGCTCGGGGAGGGTGTGAACGGTTGGATGATGGCATCATTACAATAGAGCTCACTCTGAACCTCAAAGGTAAAACGGTTAATCTCGGCGCGCAATCACAGAAAAGAGCTGCAGCGTGAGGGGCCTCAGCAACCACATCTCCCACAGTCCTACCCACAGCGGACTGTGATTGCCTCTGAAGCCAGACGTTTCTGAGACAGCCAGTTACTTTCCAGTTGTGCCTGACTGGTGCTTTTAGGTTTGGAGCGAGCTGACAGCTTCACTACTGCTCCGCAGCACAACATGGCAGGAATATGTTGGCCCGACTTAACTGTCACATTTAGGTCCCATAAGCATCTGATCGGCCCGCGGCTCTCGCCTCTTCTTTCCCGGTTCCTGCCTCCTCTGGGTTCTTGTTAAATGCGGCTCTTGGAGGTGCCCTACAAACGGCTGCCGGGGAGGATGATGCCTTATTGATGCCCTCTGCTGGTGCCTTGTTGCTGCTAATTGATGATATTAATGATGCTGTGATTTACTGAAATGAATTAAAAAGGACGATTGAAAACAAGGGAAGCCTCTAATCCACAGATATCCTCAACGTTTGATCATCATAGATACATTTACGTGACTTAAATTGTAATTTCTTTAAAAAAAAACATATACTGGACATCTAGAGACTATTTATTACGAAGTGAAGTTGTTAATTTCATGCATATTATGGATTCTCCTCAGGTGCAATCTCACAAACTGGAATTCTGGACAAAAAGGAAGGAATGTCCCTTTAATACATGTGAAAAAAAGTTACCAAAAGGTTGAACTCGCTCAATCGAATGACGATCACACACAAACTACTGCAAAAGATCTGCAGCTTTGCAATGTGCTCTCAGAGCCGAGCTACAAAACGTGCCGTGGGACTGCAGAGCGGCTGCTGTATCCATGACTTGCTCCAATTTAATTTGCAAATACATGCAAATCTTGTAGACGCTTTATATTTGTTTAATTTCCGCTCAGAAGAGAAAAATGTCCACTTTGTTGTGTTTTGTTTTTCGCGTTGTTTTGCCCTACTTTCCCTTTCACACCAGCTTGGCATGCAGAAGCACCCACTCAGCACTGCAGCCCACGGTGTCTGGCAGGAACATGTGTCGAGTTCACATTTCTCCCAGTGTCCCTGCCAGTTACGCTTCATGGGCCCCCGGTCAAACAGGAGGGGCGGCGGCCTCGCCATTCCGAGCTCGCAGCGAGGGAGTCGGCCCACAAGGGAGCAGATCACACTCGGCCCGTGTTTTGTTTTAACTCTTGCATTAATGAGCGCGTGTGCGAGGATTCATCATTAGAGCTCGTTTGTGTCAAGTGTTTGATAACAGGAGCCGGCTGCTCGAGAGACATGCGAGTAACATGAACGCTGAACATGAGCAATGAGTGTTGAGTCAAGACGCACGTGTGCTACATGTGTTCTGTGGCAGCTCGTGTGGGAATAGAAAGAACACACGAGTTTCAGATCTGGGGTTTTCTCTCCGTGTGAAGCATCTGTCTTCCCTGAGAAAATCACCTGCGCTTCCACGTTAGAGTTCAGGAAAAACATCACCAGCGATTATCGTACACTCAAGTTGAATTTTCAAATCACAGCCTCCAGAAAGCAGCTGGCGTCTGTTCACTTAAGCAGCACGGGGTATACGGATGATTATCTTATTATCTGCAGAAGGTGAATGATAAGAAGCAAAACAGATTCACCAGCTCACAAAGGGTCTGCTGTCTTGCAGGAGGAACACAAGACGGGGCCGAGTGCTACAAACTCCTGCGAAGCTGAGGTAATAATTTAGACGTGCCGCCAGAAGACAGGTCTTACTGAGCTCTTAGGAAACCATGACGGCACCTCATCTGTCATCTGTCATCCTCCCTTCAGACCATCTCCCGGGCCCGGCTGGAGAGCACCCTCCGTCTCCCTCTCCCTGCACATAGACGGACGGATATATGATGGATGAGGGGAGCGTGCACACCAGCCTCAGTCTCTCAGCAGAGCATGACTCCATTTACACCTACAACATCAGCAGTGAGCACCGTCTGGCTGCCCCGGCGTCGTCCTCATCCTTATCCTCTACACTTTTATGAGCCAAAGGCAGACAGACACCCCCCTCTAAAGAGGGAGGTTCGTACTTTATACGATTTGAGTCTACTTTACTTTAACGTCCTCAGCACTGTCGCACTCTGACAGACAGAAGAGAATACATCATGAATTATTCCTCTACTTTTTTAACTTACATTAATTATGACAGCTCTTGTGTTTTTCTCGCAGCGTTTTCACTTTTCACTTGTTGGGATTCGCTTTCGAGGGGAAAATGTGCGTTACAAAGCTCTTTCCCAGCGGCTAAGACGGCACAACTGTCAAAGCCTGTTTCATATTTGATTTGTTTGCTTTACTCCTCACTTCCTCCTGAAGCTGATCAGACTTCACAGGTGAGATAAAGTGATCACATGGCTGCAGGTTACTCCAACAGCACTGACGTTTGATTACTGACTATATAATGTGCCTATATGTGGCTGAAGCACTTCTTTTAATGAATATAAGAACATTTCATTTGATGCAGTTTAACTCTCTTTAATCAAAGTACAAAGAACAGTTGTTGCAGCTATTTCTCAACTTTAATGCGAACATTTTATGATACAATAGAAAATAATACTAGAAGAAGTCATAAGCCTGCCCCCCCCCCATCATGTGCATGTCGTTGGTATTAAGCTGAGAAACCATGGTGATGTGTCGCCTCAGTCAAAGAACAACCAGGCAAACGGCAGCGTCTCTTTCTGCTCTCATGTTTTCTCATATGCAAACATGTCAAACTGCTTCATGCAACACAACACTAACCCTAACCCAACTCTATATGGTCATGTGTATGTGTGTATGTGAACTGCGGCCTGTGTAGGGACGTATTATTGGCCAATGTGTAAGAGATTTTATTCTATTTCATGTGAAACTGAAATGGCAAAGTAGTTTTATAAACATGGTCAGGCCAAAAACCTGACCTGGTTTAAGGGAAAGGTTGTGGTCATGGCTGTGGGAATGAGAAGGGAATTTAACCACAGACTCCTGTAACACAGTCAACCTCCTTCTTCTAGTTGCAATTATGACTTGATAATTATAAGGGAAATGAGAATAATCCTCATTTTCCATAAGAGACTTCACATCTAATCACATCCTGATTCAACGGTTTCTGTAAAACTGGAGTTTATTCATCCACGAGCAAATAAAACACTGAGGAAAAGCAGCACGGAGACAGAAAAAAACCTTATCTAAGCTTTTTTCATTACCACAGCTTGTAACTGGTGCCCATTACTCTGTTATATTCAAAATCGTTGTATTCATAACTTAACTACCAAGGCACTTAGCACATCATGTTCTGTGCCGATTAAGGCCCAATATTCTTTTTAAATTCAAACTTTCGCACACTTAAGAAAATGCCCCGGAAATATGCCAGATTGTCTTCATCAGGATGAAAAACTGGTAGAAAATGTGATTGTGAAATTTTTGCAATAATAAAGAAAGAGAGAAGAAATTTCATATCTGTATCCACAACCAGGTTTTATGGTTTTTCCCTGATCAAACCACATCCAGTAGTTTTTTGTGTAATCCTGCAAACTAGCAGACAAACAGGAAAACAAACAGACGAAAACATAACATCCTCTGCGAAGGTAACAAGCGCCACCAGACGACGACGCCGGCAGTCCGCCTCCATCTTTGATTTTATTCTGAGGTCATGTTACATCACGCTAGATCGTCTGGAATCGCCACTCAGACACCATTTGGGTCGGGTCAGTAGTTTTTGCGTAATCCTGTTTATAAACACAGATACAAACCAACCAACCAGCAAACAGACACGGGGTGAATGACTTCACCTCCATGATGGAGCTAAATATTTGTTTCGGTTTATTTTGAAAGTCAGGATGTTCGAGGGTCAGACGGAGTCGTTCTTCAAACTGTTAAAAATAAACTGTTGTTTCCAGGCGAATCTGTATCACTTTGTTTTGTCAAAGGTCGAGAGCCAAAAAGACTCTGAATGAAATAAATACAAATGAACATAAGGAAAAGCTTTTGCTGAATGAATATATCAGTGCAATAAATCATTCCCAATCTGTATGTAAATAAATGACTGTGTGAGTAAACCCAGGTATAAGAGGAAGTGTTGTCATAGAGACCTCAGCAGCCTCACGTCTATCCACGTTAAGTGTGTTGTCCCTGATGTTGTGTGGATTCCGATGTGTCTACCGGGGACGTGAGGGACGTGTAATGAGCTGTGACGTGAATGAGGAACGTCAGGTGCTGCGGTTACATAACCTTCTGCAGGAAATTTGGGAAAAAACAACATGAACTGAGGCGTGGAAGGTGCAATAAAAGCTGTGCAAACGTAATGTGCGTTTAGTCGTGGACGTGCAGATTTTTCATTTCATATATAAACACAAAATCTGTCAGGTCAGAATAACCTCACTGCTCTGCTCCTCCAAGTTCTTCTTCATCTTCCACCTTTAATGTGATATCATAATCCGCCCCGTGCTTTCTAATAATCCATTATGCACCTCTCTGTTACCTCCGGACTGAGTTAAGATAATACTCCCACTCTTCCTTTATTAGTTTGAATCTGGGGGGGCCACGCTTATTCAATTCCAATATGCTTTTATTTTTAATGACAGGGATACATGGAGGATTGGCCCTGAAGAGATCCTGCTTGTCTCACACCACACAGACTGCACCGCTTACATAAACTCATAAAAATCGACCAACCCGTTAAAATTAACAGCACCACAGTTAAAATGCGTTTTCTTTTTCTTGCCGTCATCCCTAAAAAAAATGTAATTTTTGCCATTTTCCTGCCTCGCATTTAATTTCTCCGGCAATTATTCTTGGTTATTTACATTTTTCTTCCCCTTTCCTGTTTTTTTATTTATTCCTCTTTTTGCTGATCCTGCTGCTATTGATTGGCTGCACTCTGTTGCAGCGGAGAGGGATGGGTAGGTGGTGCGTGGGCGTTTTATGATCCGTCCTCATCCTCTTTCCATCCTGTAAAGTGCTTAACGACAATCAATCTTAACTCCCCTCCTTAGGAGATAACGTTGACCATGAGGTTGGTATTGATTTGTGAAGAGGCCTCCAGGTGGTCTTTAGTCATTCCGCAAACCTCACCTACACCCGCCGACGGAGGGAAAATACTGATCTAGAAGGGAATCCGAGCGTCGGTGATGAATTGGGCTCGGTGGCGTCGGTGGTAGCTAACACAACACCGGCAGTGAGGAGCGCACATCTGATAACCAAGGAGACATAACCTCTATTAATTAAATTAGCTGGCTGGTGAATGGCGCAGTTAGATGAGCTGGTCGCGTAATGAATTGCGCTGCCTGACTGATTGTCACGCAGATTTATGCCGCAGTCACTATTTGTGGGCGAGTAGATCCTTCTCCTGACATGTGAATCGGGCTCCGTGTGTGCGGCTGCTCCGTCCGAAATGTGACACAAAAGCCTGGAACATCAGATCCTGCGTTTTGATTAATACGACCGCCTGATCACATCTGTCATCCATCCGCCATTTTACAGGATTTCATGGCAGAGAAAATGGTTGTTGTTAAGGTGACAATTTTATCGACAAGACAACTAAAGGATGGTTGACTAGACCTACGTTTTAATTTATTTCTTTCCTCCCTTCCGAGGCATTGATTTGGAACATAAATGCGTCCGGCGTCCAGAAACGATTTTAGCTGAAAGATAAGGTTTAAAATTCCGCACATGAGCATCGGCAGATCAATGTTGCAGGAGACTGGCTCGGCTTGTAAGAGGCAATCCTACAAATGGAAGGTCACTGCTTCGGTCCTTTATGACACCCGCTGTCCATTCTGATTAAGAAGGACATTGAACTGCCACTGCAGGAGCGCCACCAGTATCTTAACCTGCTGCGTGATTCTCACAGTGATGAATGCACATGTTTGTCTACCTGTGATTAATGTGGAGAGGAGCAATTTTCCCTTTTCCCACTCGGGTGAAATTTGAATTTTCCAAACCCTGGATTGAAAGAAATGGACCTGCAACGTAAAAAACACAAATACATCTTCAACCCCCATCTATCTAAACGTTATCCTCATATTCCTTTTCCTCCCTCATAATGTTAAATCACCCCACAGATCACACACGGATGTAAAATGTATGTACTGCCTGTAACGAGCTGTGATTTCTCCGCGCCGCGAGCGCTGCATGTGGCAATCTGCGATCACTCAGCGGGTTGTGAGTGCTTCTGCTTTATTGTGACATGCTACAGCGTTTATGACAAAATAACAGGACACACTAAATTCCCCTTAACTGCCGTCCCTGTCCGCACCTCGGCGCCCAAAGCATCTGCATTTATCACCGTCCTCGTGTGTTTAGCCCTTTTCCCGAGCCGCACCGCAGGTTCACGCGAGGCGGTAAAACTGTCGAGAAAGTTAAAGATAAAAGATAAAACACCGGAGCCCGTTTTAGCGGTGCCCTATCTCCCTCTCTCTCTCTCTTCATGTTTATGCTAATAAGCCTCATTATCATGCTTTATAGAAATCTGGGCCCGTACAGGAAGTGGCATGAAGAGGACTTGGTACGCTGCTTTGGAGGTCGTTCAAATCCAATGGGGACCTGCTGTAATTAATCAAAATAATGTATTCTGGAGAAACGAGGCCTGTTGGACAGCGGTGTTGAACAACAATGGGAACACGCAGCGTGTTTGACCGAGCGCCAGTTGGAACGCCGCACGAGGGTGTAGCGTTTGCAAACCTCCTCGCTGTTTCCTGCTCAAATAATAATCTGCCCCCGGAACCAATGACAAGGTTTAAAATATCATTATTTTCATCCTCACGTCTTTTTCTTTTCATGCGCCTTCTTCTTGCAAGTGTGTCACAAAAATCAGCGGCGTTTTGCATAATTGGCTCCTCGCAAAGCGGCGACCAGAAAGATTTAACCGTCTGACTGTTGCTTCACATAAACCAGCATTTATTAGACGTGTTGACATTGACGGTGGGAAAACCCTCAGCGTTCCTCCTAATTGACAACACCATTAATCTGAAGAACATAGGTGCTTTAGTAGGAGAATGACACACGGAGCTGTTAAATCTTGATGTGCAGATACAGTTTTCTCTTCCTGGTTTTCCACTTGTTTTTTGGCTTCAGATTAATTCAGCGCATAAAATTAAACGATCAGCTGTTTCATTCACAAAGGCCCCAAAGAAATGCAGGCTTTTGTAACCGAGCAAATAAACGACTTTCTTTGACCTACATACACATCATGTTTGGAGCCTTTGTAAACCGAGGGGAAAATATATACACTCGCTAGACTCAGAGCGCTGCGGATAAAAGCTGCTTTCAGAGAGGCACTGAACTCCGGATAAGCTCCTGACTTTCTCCTGAGGGGCTCCTGACTTTCCCGGGAGTTTCTCCGAGAACACGGCACGAGATTCTCCGCATGATTCACCTCGAGCGTGTGAGCGAGGGGTGATGACATTTCTAATACGGGACAAATGCAAAAGTGAAAAAAACTAAAGTAACCTTTACACGTAGAAGACACGGACGAAGATGTCAAGAGAGGTTTTGGTGGTGACATCTTTCCTCCGCCTGCTGCTCATCTCATTTAGTTGTGAACGTGTCTCAGCGGAGAGTCAAAGCCAAACTCCGGAGAAAGTTCCGACCCATTGTGCGGACATTCCCCCGGAGTTAATGTCTAAAAACGGCTTCACTGAATAACTGCACACAAAAATTCAGATATTCTTTTAATCTAAAAATTGTTTGGTTTCACATTAGAAGTGGGGGAGTGGCCTCAGTGCGTCTGACGCCTCTCCACTCACCTCCGAGTGGAACCATGTGCAGCCCTCACAGTCAGTTCAGCAGCGGAGTTGTTGTTGTTGTTTCTCTTTTCTTTAATCCACAAAGGGGCTTTAGTGTAATATGCATACACAGAAACGCCACTTCAATTATCTGGAACTGCTGTAATGAGAGGAAACACGGTCCATTAAGGTTCATCCTCCTACGCGGCTCACTCTGATCACTGAATACTCACGAAATGAAATGAAATTTAAAAGAAAAAAATGAATATGGAAAATAAATTCAAACGCCTCGAGGGCTCTCTGGGGGGGGGGTTTCAATTCAGTCATGTTGGAGCAGTAAGACGTCCTCAGTCTTGTGTCTTTAGAGAAATGAAAGTGACAAATCAAAGGGGAAATATGTTGATTACACATGTGTCCACACAGGGAACATGGACACTGAAAGGAGACTAAATCCTGTTTTCCTGCAGAGGATCCTTAAACCAAGCGTTTCCGACAGAGGCTGAAAGAGGAGCTGCAGCAGTGGACCGGATTTGTTTTTCTGAACTTTAGAGACTGGAAACCTTTTTCAAAGAATAACCCAAATTAATATTATGAACCTGTACATGAGCAGAATATTTCTCCTTTAATGGTTTAGATGAGAATAAGAATGATGTGAATCAAAAAGAAGGAATAATGGTTCAGAAGATGTTCAGGAGGTTTGTGGTGAAAAAATAGGAAAAACATAACTATATGTTATATAATATGTTTTAATATTTGTTGTATATAAAGTCTGGAGACCATTGTAGTTGCACTAACAAATAATAATAATAATAATGGTGGGGGGGTTCGGGGGTCACATTCATTTGGCAAACCACTTGTATCTAGTTCCATACATACACGGCTCGAGCACACTTAACCTCCACTAGAAGTAGTATGTTTGAAGTACAATTTTAAAGTACTACTCAAAATGTTCAAATGATCACTCCCACGATTTTTATTAGACTGATACAGTTTCTAGGATTCACTCGTAAAATATGAGTTCTTCATAAAATACGATGTGTTGTTCTGGATTACTTTACAACATGAAAACCCTGCTGACACTGGATAGTGCTAAATGAATAAGATTTATCTGCCTTGCCTACATTTGGAAGCAGGTTCTTTGTTTTTGTTTGACTGCAAAACAGGACAAAACATTACACAACAAACGGGGGACAAAACAGTACAAGTACACAACACGGAGGATGGTACAAGTACAAACAAAACAGTATAAACAGAGTGTATTTGCCATCGGTTGGCTTGACGCTGGCATGTACATGTACATGTGTATGTGAATGTGTGTGTGTGTGTGTGTGTGTGTGTGTGTGTGTGTGTGTGTGTGTGTGTGTGTCAAAGAAACAAAAGCAAATAAAAATAAATTTGTGGAAGAAGAAGCAAACAATTTGGAAGCAGATTAAGGATTATTTTTTCCTTATTTATTTGTCTTTAACTATGTTTTAGGACAGATAAGTAATGGAGGTAATCCAACCACGTGTGTGTCGGCCTTGGTGGAGGTATGTGAACATCAATATAAGAGTGAGGGGGGGGCACGCTGCTGCATGATACATCGATCTTTACTTTCATATTACCTTCTGCTGAAGTTTCTTTAAGATTTTGAATGTAGGGCTTCAGTTTAGTTTTACTATAGTTACTTCACTTTGATTAAAATAGAAAATGGACTGTGTTTTGCACTTGTCCAGTTTTATCGAGCACTCAAAGTTACATTTAACCGTCCAACCATAAATTCATACAGCTTCTGTGCGCATTGCATTTTCTATCACACCATTCATACACACAAAGCTGTCAGAAGCAATTTGGGGGTTTTCAGTATCTTGTCCAAGGACTCTTGGGAACGCAGACTGGAGGAGCCGGAGATCGAACCACCGACCTTCTGGGTAGTGAACGATTATCTCCTGCTGCACAGCCGTCTAGGAAAAGATCACATCGCCTTGTCTGCAGCCTCATTACCTGGGTACAGTTTGTTTTACCTCATGACTGGAACATTTGCTCCAAGGTAAATCCAAGCACTTCATTTAAAGCGGGTGACGTCTCCTCCGTGCTGCGTGTGAGGAGGATCATAACGTCTCATAATCTCTAAAGTTCACGATTCATTTCACAAAATCTCATCAGGCAGCGTTGGACCGGGGTCGAGCCCCCAATGAAAGGATCGCGACCTCTGTTATTCCACCGTGCGCTCGTCGTAGAGGAGGTGACATCTCCTGTCCGCTGGGATAAGAGTACCACCCGCTCTCCTTGATGCTAATAACGCAGTCCGTCAGCCTGTCTTTAATGGAATTTAGGCCAAACGTGACAGGAATACCTCCCTCTTCAAAGTCATGCAGTCGGTTGCGCAGAGAGTCGCTCGCTCATCGACTGCTGCGGCGGGGAAGCGAGGAGTCAAGCACCCTCAGCCTTTGCTCTCAGCGTGGGATTTGTCTTCTGGATATCTGTCTCTTTGGGGGCGGCCATTTTAATATTCAAACCAAGCAGAGAGAACATGTGCAGAGGGACAGCGGCCATTTGAATAATTGAAGAGGCGCCGTAGTGCTAGAGGATCCTCTCTCTCTCTCTCTCTCTCTCTCTACCATATTTTCCCTTACATCTTTTTTTTTTTCCAGTCTGTTTTTTTATTTTTTTTATGCCGCTTCTTGAAGTTTGTCCCAGAAAGCAGACTGGGACACGAGCTACCACAGCAGCCGATCCAACAATCCCAATAGGCTGATGGAAGGAGATGGGAAAAGGAGGAAGACGGAAAAGAAGTGTCTCACAGAGAGAAAGAAATATAGAGGCCAAATCTCGTTCGACGGAGAAGTGGCTACGGACCAAAATGTGGGATGAAAAGGAATCGACCAAAGCCATCTCGGCCCATAATTTGTTAAACACTTTTACATAGCTGTTCCCATCTGCGTCCTTCAATTTGTTTGACAGACTTTAAAGCCGGGAAAAGGCAGTGGAAAAGGCCTCCGTCCTCCCAAAAGACTGGATGAAGCATAAAGACGTTTTTTTTAAACTTGCAATATTCCTTCTTATTTTTTTTCAATCTCAAGCAATTGTACGAAAAAAAAACGATTTGAAGCTCGGCAGACGTGATAAGAAATAAAGCGATTCGAGTTTTGCTTTCCGCTGGTCACGTGAGAGCTCTCCGTTGAAGTTGAAGTCCATCTGGGTCGTGTTTGCCTTTAGCAGAGGAGAGTGAACGTGTAGGCACAGCTTGACGTACAGTATTTTGATCTGCTCTATATTTGCCTTTCTGCACGAAGACTCAAAGCAAATGTCTGTTTGTCTGTCTGACGGAATCCTCCAGGAAAAAAAGAGGCTCAGGAAACAAAAAGTGAGATCCAAACTCTTTCCAACTTTTGCATAGAAAAACCGACGTGAGCCGCGGCTGTCGAGCTGTCACACGTTCCTCAAACTCTTTGTGTGGAGTTACCGCCCAGGAAGCTGCTTGTGGGCTGTTGTGAGGATTCAGAGGGAACATGGAGGCTAAATAAGAAATACAGTATATTTATATTGTCCCTGCATGAAAAACAATGTAATGAGGGAGGGCATTGTTGAAGCAGTGTGTGGTTGACATTGATTTGATTGTGCAGATCTGCTGAGGCTTTCATTTACAGCAGTGCAGGGTGTGTGTGTGTGTGTGTGTGTGTGTGTGTGTGTGTGTGTGTGTGCAGCCCTCCCCCTTTTCCCTCCCACTTTTTATTTATTTATTTTTTTTCCTGCTCAGGGGATCTCGAGGAATTAAAATTCATGTTTCATCAAAGCGTGAATAAAATGCTGATAACAGAAAATATATCAAATGTATCTCGAGTGTTTGTACGGAGACTGTGAACGTCTCAGTTATGTAACGGGTGCCACATTAATATTGGGGCCGCGTGTGGAAGATTACATTGAAGTAAAGAGCAATATAGGTAATGAGAAACACAGCAGACGTCCAGTTGTGTGGAGCGAGAACTGACTTTACACCGAGGCAGTGAAGAATTCCTGCAGATGAGATTTCCTCTGATTTATGGCTGCTGCACACGAGAGGAATTTCAAATCTTAACTGATTTTTAAAAAATGTGGGAGACGACAGACATAACGACGGATGTAACCCGACCGATTTCTTATCTTTTAATCGTGAGACACGCCAGACAATGCAGTCGAGACCCAGGACCACTCACACACACACACACACACATCCCAGAGACTTGGTAACTCACAGAAAGTCACGTGATCAGACATGACTTCAGAATAAAAACAAACATGGAGCTGGACCAGTGTCGTCATCTGGTTGTGGTTGTTTGGTACAAACAGGACAAGTTAAAGGTCCAGTGTGTAAGATTTAGGTGAAAGGGATCTATTGGCAGAAATCTAATATAAAATAATCCGAGTGATTGTACATATTGTTGTTTTCTTTACCCTAGAATGACCCTTTATATTTCAATACTTTATGTTTACATCTGCAGTGGGTCCTCTCTACGGAGGCAGCCATGTTTTTTACAGTAGCCCAAACTGGACAAACTAAAGAGTTTTTGAGTTTTTATGACAACTGAAGCCAACACAGGTGAGGTGAGGGGTATTCAGCTGCAACATGCAACTTCACCACTAGATGTCACTACATTCTACACACTGAACCTTTAACTAAACCTCTGTACTATTGCAATATTCCACAAGTTTGTCTTTTTCGACCGTCCACCTGGTTCAGGAATAAAACGTCTTAGTTTCGGTTCACAACACAAGTACGCAACATCCAGTTGATGGCGCTTCCCGGTCAGTTCTCTCATGGCTTTAGCAAATAGCCACAAACGTTGGACTTTGGAACAACGTACAACAGCGTTTTTTCCGTTGTGTCGGTTTCCAGTGGCTGTTTGACGTCAGCAGGACTCACCAGAAAAACCCACATTTGAATAAAACTGTGAATAGCTGCTTATTTTGGCGTAAAAGACTTAATTGGGAAATTGGCTTTTGTTTTGAGAGGCCACACTTTTAGTTATTGCATAAAGGAGGAAAATTCCGACTGCCACAGAACTAAAATAATTTCAGTTGGCAGTAAAAGCAAGGGAGTTAAAAAAGATTTGAATTGTCCACCGACTGAAAACCTTATTACTCACTGTGACCTTGTTGTGGCAAATCCCACTTACAAATCGTTTGTGTTTAAAAGAAAGTCTCGGCAGCAGAGTTCTAACAATGACGAACGGCAGCACAAGGACAGAGTTTAGCCTTACTTCTAAAAATGAGTCTGTGACTTTGATTCAGTCAAAAAACATTTTTTTGAAATCTCATCTCTCGCGATCCACCCCGACACGCTTTTTCATCCCGGCTGTCGATAAAACTGTCAAACTCACAGGTCGTCATTATGAACACAACGGCTTCTAGAAACTTTCTCTTTCAGTCGACTCCTGTGATGTGTTGTAGACAATCGTCGTGACATATTGTCATAATTGATTGATGACTAAGTGAAATAACTAATTAAGGGAAAATCCAACATCAAGTGTTTGTTTAGAAGTGTTGGTTTGTTGGCGTGTTTCGATTCTCCCGTGTTCCTGAAACTCAGCTTCCTCCAGAGTTTAATCATTAATCAATCAACGGAAATTTAATCTGCAGCTATTTTGAAAACAGATCAATCATTTAAGTAATTTGCAGCCACACTAACTTTTCAAACACTGATGATGTCATCGTTTGGTGTGTTGCCCAGGCCGTCCACATTGAAATATCTACTGGATGGAGGATGGTGATGTAACCTTGAACAGACAGTGATGGTGACTCGTCCTGGCATAGGTGATCCCCGACTTCTCATCGAATACAAGTACACTTTGAAAGGTGCAATACAAATAACGATGGATTGATTGATTTCTTGTACAATATATATTTTGGTTTTTCAAGGACTATTTCAGCCTCAGTGAGACATTATTGTGAAACGCTTGTGTTGAAGTCAACTTGTTTAAATATCTTCAGACTTTAGACAGAACAACTTGGTCTTTGGGAAGTTGTGACATTTTTCACCCTTGCTTTTGTGTGTCTCTGTAACAAATAACTCAACAATGAATGGAGGAACTTTCCCCAAACTTGATGGGATGTGTCTTGGGAAAGAATCTCCAGATGATTCACTTTTGGAGTTGGAATTTTCGGAGGTCAAATTCAAGGTCAATCAAAAATCTGGTCTGAAATGCATATTTTTCAAGCTGTGTCTGCAAATGATACAGAGACACTTTAAACCTTATATTGATAAGAAAGTTATTCCCCATCAGGTCCATCATTCATATTTGCATTTCCGTGAATCCCATAATCATGAGCTAAACCTATATGGATAAGAACACATAAGTGATGATTATATGATGGGATTGGGAATGTTCCACTCCAAAAATGATGGCTGAATAATGGATGATGGATGATGGGAATGGCAATATTGTGTCAATATGGAAATGATGTCACATAGAAATGCACAAACTTTGCATCCAATACAATTAGAGACACGATCTACAGCTCATTCAGATCATCTGTCATCGTACTGTATAAATGACATCCTGATAACTTCACTATGAAATGGCATCATTACACTGTAATAAAGTTGTCACTCACAGTTCATAGATAAAACGATTAATCAATCCTGATGTAATGAAACTAATCATTGGTTGTTGCCCCATTTCTCTCATTTGGTGTTTTTGATGATGACGACATGTCCAACATGTTGCTCCCCCCCCCCCATCCCATCAGTGTTGATGTGGTGATCCGGTGACGGTGAAGCGTGGGAGGAACAGTCCAGCGACACCTCGTAGGGAAGCGTCTCCTCCATGTTGTTTCTCTGGCAATTCATCCACATTGTTTCCTACCCTTGCTCGTGCAGATAAAGTGTAAATACTCACCTCAGGTTCCCTCAGAGTCTCTCACTTGATTTTTTTCTTTTTGTGTGTGTGACCAAAACAATATGTGATACATTTCCATTATATGACTGATTTATATTCATCCCTGTTCTCTGCCTGTGTCTCACTCAGCATCACGACCTCGGCGGCCAGGAGCCACTCTGTCACGTAGCTGAATTGTGGTCCATTATGTCACCTAATGAGACAGGCTGTTCGTCTCAGATCAAATGAACTCTCTTGTCTACCTGCAGGTCGGCAGAGTCACCGAACCTCCTCCTCCTGCAGAACCACCCAGTCTGCACCACTGGTCGAAATGAAATGTTCTCCTTTTAAATGACCATCGCCAGTAGATCAGTGAGCAGCCGTGCAGAAGTTCCACAGGGTTTGTGAAAGGGACAGATTGGTCGCACAAATACAAGCTGATTGAAAATAACAGGTTGGGGAAATAATGTAATGTTCCAGTAAGTCCACAGCATTAATCGTTATTACACGGTGGACACGCTGCTGTGTCCCAGCTGTTGACGTGGAGGAGAGCTCTACATGTTGCATGAGGACGCAGTGGGTGGAAATGGTCCTGTGTTGGCTGACTGGATGGAGACTGACGCCTGTAGGTGGCAACCATACCTCATCAAGAACTGAATCACACGTGGACGCGCATCCCCCCCCCCCCACACACACACACTCACTCAAAGACATGAGATCTGGGGCTTTAAGCGTTAATGCTATTGATCCCTGATAATTAACGACCTCTGGCTGATTTAAATGGACAGATGGACGGGCGCGCAAAGTGGTCAAAGTTAAAGTGGTCCCTGGGCGACGCGCGCGAACACGCTCACGCCTACACGGGGCGCGCACCTGCACTAACACTCGCCTTACAGTCACTCACACACACACACACACACACGCACACGTGACTCCGTGCACACGCAGATCTGTGCCCGGGGACCGTGATTTCAGCGCGCTCGTGGGGGCTGCAGCCATTAGGAGCCGGTGGCAGGAACACGCTTCATTTGCAGCGCACGGACGATGCCGCCGCGTCCACGCCGCGCGGATCGCACACACGCGCGGAATCATCCCCGGTAGCCGCGCTTATGTAATCAATACATCGGGGGTTTTGGAAAGCGGCGTCTCGCGGATTCTCGCCCTTCGTCTTGATGGAAAACGCCGCGCCACCATATGCTCCCGCAGCCGATGACAAGCCATTGGTGCTGATGCGACGCGTGTGATGGTTGCAGTGGGACGGATATCCCTTAATTTTTATCCAATAGGCGTCCTCAGGTCTTCTTCTTCTTCTTCTCCTTTCGCAGGACGCTCCCGCACCTCTCCGCGCTGACCTTATCGGCAGTGCTGTGAATTGGGCAGCAGCTGCTTGTCATGTGTGTGCGCGGATCTTCATTTCAAAGACAACGATGATGCGCGTAAAGACGCATCCAGGCGGCGAGATCCGGAAGAATTAGCGCACTTTGGTTTTTTTTATCCTTTTGGTTTTCTCTTTTTGTGGGGGATTTTTATTTTTTTTTGGAGGGGGGCAGAAAAGAGGAAACCACCAGTGGGAGTCAATTTTGGACTGTGACTGGTTTTGGACGGGGGGGTGCTGGGAGAGAGAGAGAGAGAGAGAGAGAGAGAGAGAGAGAGAGGAGAGAGAGAGAGAGAGGAAAAGGGGCCTTTACAGACTTGATCCCCCCCAATGTGAAACTCTGCAGGATTTCCTCCTCCTCAGTCCAGAGGAATATCTCCAGGTTCCAGGCACCAGGCCACTGCTGCTGCTGCTGGTCATCCGAGGAAAGGGGGGGGTGGGGGGTGTGGAGGTTTTCACCGTGCACATCCGAGGGAATCGTGGCGGCACCGCAGATCCGCGCAACTCTTTCTGAATGTTTGGCATTTTTTCGCATGCGAGCGTCCTGACTTGTGGCGGAGGGAGACGCGGACTGCAGCAGCCTCCAGGTCCCTTTTCACATGGAGATTTGTGCCTCGGTCACGGCGCAGCGGATCTTGGAAACGGGGACCGGGGCCCTGCTGCTGATTTTCCCCGCACTGCTCTCAACCTCGACTTCATTTATTCGAGAAAATGCGTAAGTGTGTGTTTTTTTGTTGTTGTCTTACTGCATCCAGGGGCTGCTCGGTGTGACATGCTGCTGTAACATCCCCATTACTCATCGCCATTTAACCCGTGATGTGTGGCCGGATCACTCACACACTTCCATGAGACGATACTTTTTCCTCAAGAAATGTCCTCTTTTCACCTCCTCACGGTCGCTGTCTCTCGTGTGTGTGTGAATGTGATGCACAGAGAGATAAAGATGGATAGAGACAGAAGAGAGGTTGAGGAGGTGTGTGTGTGAGTGTGAGGAGGAGGAGGAGGAGGAGGAGGGGGGGGTGTTAGCTGGTGCAACAAATTGTGTGTTTGAGCCCCTGTGTGGGTCTGTCTGGAATAGTCCCTGTTACCAGTAGGACATTACTGCTACAGAGGAGGGGGGGAAAAAAGGGGGCCTACGTCATGTGGTAATTCAAATTCAGTTCAGGTATTCTCAGCATACACACGTTTGCAGTGCCGGATTGGCCAGGTGGGCAGACTGGCCCACAGGAAGGGGGCTTTCGAGTTGGCTCGTGGGGCAAAGGAAAAAAAAAAAAAGCTCCTTATATAGGCTGCTGCACGTTGACCCGTGTACGTCTGCACAGCGAGCAGAAGCCCCCCCCATGGGCGACGTGCTCACCTCCAGCAGGAATTAGGTTGCTGTTTCTCCTGAGCACAGCCGGCATGAGCAGATTATCCAGGAGATTCCAGTTGTCAGGTCCTGCAGTTGTTGCTTTTGACAGTACATACCACCCCCATTCACCCCCACCCCCTCAATTCACCCCCTACCCTTCTCTTTTTTTTTTATTTCTCTCAAACATAATGCATGTGAACAGGAGCTGTCCGGCAGTGGGAGGTGCTGAAAATGCCCTGATGCTGAAAACACTTGTGTGTGTGTGTGTGTGTGTGTGTGTGTGTGTCGGTTGAAATGGGGAGAGGGAGCTGCCGTCACATCTGAAATTGCTCGGGCTGCTGCAGCCAGAAAAGCATTCCCACTTAAAACCTGAACCGGTCCTCAAGTGTACACTCACACAGTCACGCCTGGCGCTTTTTACGACCCGTCTGTAAAACGAAGGACACAGTCTGTAGGTTTAAAAATGAGGCCCCCCCCCCACCGTCATTCCGTTGGTTAGCACAGGACGAGCGGAGCCTGCCCATCACATTTCACCTATAGCCTGTTTGATTGGGTTTGAGGGGGAGGCTGATGTTTAAATTGTGAAGTGAATCATTTGCTGCAGTGCCATTTCAGCTGGTAGGAAAATGTGCATGGTGTATTGTGTGCAGAGTTCATTTTCAGCCATGCTTTTACACCAAGATTTACGGCTGTTGTAATTATTTTAACTGCAATGCATTCGACTCCACATCCCCTGTTACTCCAGCGCCCTGCGATGCTCTGGTAGCTGCTAAAATTAAGGCCACATAACCATTAAGTGTCTCTATAGGGCATTGGGCCACCATGAACTACCTGAGCTGCTACACTGAACTTTAAGTTTCTGAAAAAACTCAACTCGATGTGGCTATTTTCTCCAACTGCTTGAACTTTAAAAGGTGGTGAGTAACATCGTTCCCAGAATCACCGTGGGGCCCAGACACGGTGACCAATATACTGCCAGGGTGGTAAACACGATTTCCCTGCTCAGGAAACAACTCGGGGAGATGTCGTGTCCCGTGGATTTGGATTTGTCACCTCTCTAACACTCCTCTGTCATCGCGACAGAGACACCAAAGCATAAGAGAAGTGATCGTTCCGACAGGCGTAGCTTTTATTGGCATTCACCTGCCCGCCGAGGGAGCGAATGGAGGTAAACGGTGCCAGGACCACTCACCAGAACGGCCCTGACAGAAGCCGTCACTGTGGGAAATAAGCACTTGGGCGAATAGATTACTTTTCATGCGTGACACACATGCAGTCAAACCTCTGGTTCAGAACAGGGTGAGCGGTGACTCATTTTCACGTCCAAGGTTTTTTTTCTCTCAACGCTTTTGTTCCCTGCACAACCTGCTGCGTCAAAGAGACGGTTCATACATTAAGTGCAGCTTTACGCGACGCAGTTCCATCACTATGTTGCTCCCTAGATTTCTCCTGACAAGCTGCCTTCTTACACCTCACACACACGTTTGTAGTGAGTTGATTCATAGTGTCTTGTCTATTTTTTTTTTTTTTTTTCTTGCATCTGGAGACGTCAGAGTGGAGTAATTCAGGATACACATCTGTTCCTCGCAGGTGGTCACGTCGTCCATATATCTTCCCGGCATCATCACTTCAGCTACATTTTCTAGCCATAAGTCAAATCATATAAGATAAGATAATATACTCAGATAATCAGCTCTCTATAAAAGTCAGAGATTTCTTATTCGAGCAACAGCAGCCAAAAAAAAACGAGCAACTGGGTCTGCCAAGGTTTTTACATACAACACTAAGCATACTGGGATGTTAATAGCCTGAAGGACCAGTTACACAACCGCGTGGAATAAACTTCCAGTTTTTTTATTCATTTTTGATGTCAAATGTCCTGTCAGTCAAACTAGGATTCTGAATTTACTTCCTTCTCCTTGGGTTATGGGTCAAACACAAACAAATAGTTGCAACCAAGTCTGGATTTTAGAGGAACTGTTTTAAGAGAAGAAAATCGTGCTTTGGTTATTCTTCATGGGTTCAAACATCTGCACCCGAAACCAACCTGGACCTGTCTGTCATTTAAAAGCTGGGACCCCGACCCAAGCAGAATCCAGAATCCTTGAATCTCAACCCAGTCGGACATTTAATCCATCCTCCACGAGGTTTTCTATTATTCCTCTCTTAACTTAGTCCACCCTTGATCCACTTATTGTCACGGTGATGGATGACAACTCAGTTTTTGCACAACGTAAATCAGACCCAGGGCCTGTGGTAATAGAGCGGGACCCAGCCCGGACCCGAGTGACTGTATAACACGTGGATCCAAACCTGTACTGGTTCCAGGTCAGCCCTGAGGTCCTAGGGTCCGGCCTGACCTGTGAAAACCGATAACGACTATAGCTGGGTTTTGGAGTTTATAATTTAAAGGCGTCACCTTCAGCTCTGGGACAATGTGATGAGCATCTTTTGACATTTTATAGGATAAGTGCAGTGCCTGTGCAAACCCTGCCTGTGTAGAATGGGTCGTTCACTTGTCCTGTCGTGATCCTGGTTGCAGCTTTTTCTTTCTTTCTTTCCGAACTGGAGAATCAGTTGTCGTTGTTGTGAATGAACCCGTTGTTGTGAACGTGCTGTTGTCGTGATGGACAACGTCACTAACATTGATGTGTCTCAGCTGCAGCTGCTACCGAGCACCAGTCGCCTGTTTATTCAAATCTTATTAATATTGAGAGTATCATGTGTTCAAATTAGACCACCTCCATTGGCCAATAACAATATACCTGCCAAGTGTGGACCCATTAAGATGAGCGGTTCAGCCATATACAGACAGAGATTCCTGGAAATATTAGATAGATACGTTACTGGTAGATTATTCAAAAAACAAAACAATGAGGATATTAACCCCCCATAAAAATAATAGAACATGTTTTACCTCTACAGTAGGTTGCACCTTGAATTGAATCGATGACAGTGTAACCTTCTGACAAGCCCAAACACGTCTTCATATATTGACGACATTTGTTAAACTACAGCAAATCTTTCTGTCCTCAAACTATGAAGTGATTTAGATTAATGCCCATTTCTTAAAAAGAGTTGGGTTTCAACCTGTCAACAGCAAACATGCTGATTCATTTCCAAACGACTATCTTCTCCTCTGCACTTACGCTTGTGGCGACTGATGGGGGCAGTCTGTGTTTTTGAGGGATATGCTTGACTATACGAGGGCCACTGTTGTGTTGTTTCATCAATTTATATCGTGGTCCCGGCCTCCTGCACGCTCCTCCGTGTGATATGAGGATTGGTGTTGGGAGTGGTGATAATTTATGGCTGAGGTCCCTCCAGGCTTGTGCTTTTTATCTTAACTAATACAGAGGGATTGTGTGCATTTCTGTGCAGCATGTGTCTGCGTGACATAAATAAGCAAGTGGGATGCAGCCCGAGATTAGACTGACTTCCTGCCGGCTCCATTTTGATAGATAACAGTCTGTATCTTTCCAGTAGCACCTCCGCAAAACATGTGTTTGTGTCGAGTCAAGAGACAGGCCAATCTGAGCGGGTCGGACTGCTGGGCTGTGAAAGAGTCCGACGCATGCCAGGCTGGAGAGACTTAGTATTCACTGTGGCAGCTTAAGTTATGCCTTTGTGCACCAGAAAGAGGATTATTCAGCGAATCCCGCTCTGTGTCATTCACAAGTCTGCATTTCTAAATCAACAAATATTAACGTGGAGAAGTATGCAGGGGGCTGGATCCGCGTGTGTCTGTGGATCCAATGCAACAGTGTTGATTCATCATGTGAAGAAAATCATAACTTATGGCACAAATGTCTTAATGACTCATTGACTGTTTTGACTGCAGCCGTCGGTGCCGTATTTCACCATCTGTGTTGTGCACCATGTGTCTGCAGTGGCCTGCAGCAGCTACCAGCCTTCAACTCCAATGAGAGCCTCTGAGAGAAAGAGTATGTTCAGGCTGCGGGTGCCGCGTTTCCGCCTCTTCAGCAACCAGCCACATCCGGCACGAGCCGTCCACGGATTCCTCCGCACTGAGCACACACGTGCAGCTGAGCCACATTCTCCCGTCAACTTTATTGTATGTGATTAGAGTTATGGAGGAGCTGTGATGTGAGGCACAGCTGAGTACCGCCCACTGCTCTGAAGAATGCATAATCACAGTAAACAATGCCCTAGAGGCAATCACAGCTTTTCTACAGTTATATTGCTTTTTTTTTTTTTTTTAACCATTTCAGAAGTTTTCTTCAGATTAGAGGAACAAGAATAAAAATCAAGACCTATAATGCAGCTCGCACGGAAGCGCAGGAAGCTGTGCATCATGGGAATTGTCCCCGAGAACATGCAGGGCTGCGTTTTGAGAGCAGATTTAATTTTGGATCTGATCCCAAGTTCATAAAACACTGATTAGTTCACAAAGACTTCGCTAATCGAATGTTTTATCTCCTCTCCTCTCAATTTTTACAAACAGAAACAGTGAAAACATGCAGCTGAGGGAATCATCAAACCGTCAATAAATATAAAGTATCACAACAAGCGTAGTGCTATTGATTTTCAGGCTAATAGATCCAGATTCTAATCTTTTTCTACACTGCTCTTGGTATCTAATCTGTCACTGGCAGACAAGCATGTCTCTACTTCAACCTCTCTAACTTTGCTCTGCTTCACTGATCATACATCATGTAGACCCAGTAGTGGCAGAGATTTTCTCTTTTCATGCGGGGCATGTATTTGTCGAGCAGGGGCTTGAGAAAAGGCCACATTTTAAGGTGTTCGTTCAAATATGGTCTCGAAATTAGTGTGAAACTGGAAAATAATATTTAAGAAAACTTCAAATTTGGTGCAGTTTGACCCGAGATATCTCTAAAATCACAAAATCCACACGTACTGGGATGCATGTAGAGAAACCGCAGCTTTAGATTTGGGGATTTTCAGTCTTTGTGGCCTGATTTTAATTTCTCTAAGTGTACAGTTGAATCACAGCGCCTGCTCCTCCATGGAGGACGGCAGCTTGCAGTCACAGCTGTGAAAACCCAGAGATAGAGGGGATAAAAAAAAAAACAAATCTATGTCCATATAGAAAGTCCTGAACTCATGCAGCATTATTCATCTCTGCTCCGTCCATCTGCACACTCAGTATGTTCCAAACAGTCACATATCTGCCAAAATATGGTGCTAGTGAGATTGTGACAAACGGAGAATATGGACGGTCAGTGGAGGAGAATATTCTGTTTCCCTGGACAATGTGATTTTCTGTTTCAAGCACAAACTGGGCCAGCTGCTGGAATCCATGTTGTAAAGGCCACAAATCAAATCTAGCACTCTCTGAAACCTTAGAATAGTGGATATAGTAAAGTGTTTCTTCACTTGTTCAGGAATACAAACCAAAATGAATAGAAACAGAAAGTTCTTTTTTCAAAGGAGATATATAAACAGTATGTTGAGATACCAAATACAATACAAATAAGTCTGATGTACTGGACTATTTATGTTCATTTCCAGTTAGCTTTAAATCTTTGTACGTGGGACCTTAAGAGACCTGAGCCGACAAAACATGTGCCCAGTATAAACAGTCGCTACAGTTGGATAAAAATCTATTAATAATTCTAATAATGTCTTGAAGCATAATGTGCAAACACGAGAATAAGACCATGTAGTTGTTAGATGTTGAGACAAACCTGAGCTGTTGACATTCTGGGAAACTTCTTAATCTACTTTAGCCTGGATGATGTTGGATGTTCGACGCGGAGCCACAACCCAAACACACAGAATTACAGGTTCAGTTAACAGGCAGAGGAATGAAAGACACAACCAAGTCACTGCTACGAATATCTGTTGTGGTTGTGGTTCTAGATCCGTGCTAACAGCTGTGAGGAGGAACTTTGGCAAAGTGGGTGTTGTGGTGCTGAATAATAAAGTTAGAAAACCAACATGCTCACGATGACACTGCTGGTGTTGTGCAGCTGCAGTGTTTACTGTGTTTAACATCATGGTTTAAATGTGTTCACCTGCTAAAACGTTATAATCAGCACTAAAACGATACAGTTCACACTGTTGGGAGAGTCATGAGATTCGCAGCTTTATTGGACAAATACATGTTTTGGTGTTAGTTGAAAACTGAACAGATGAACAAAGATGTTTTAATTCATCCTGAGGGGAAGATTGTGAAAAGATCATTTCAAGGGAATTTAACCAAAAAACTGTCAACAGATTTCACTCAAAACTAAAAAAACTTGCAAACCTCACAAGCATTTAGGAGATGAACAAAGATTTTTATCATTCATGTGAAAAGACAATTTCATGGGAATTCATTTAAACAATGGACGTCTTTGATAAAGCTTGCACCGATCCAGTGGATGCATTTTACCGGCTAAGTGAAACATTGGTGTTTCACTGATGCAGTCGAGGGATCGTGTGTCAGGGCTCATCGTCATGCCTCAGTGGATCTTCACCAAATTTAGCAATCTTCTTGTTGTCAAGTCAAAATCAATAATCCCACAGTGATGGCGGCACTAGAGGAATATTTGGGCAACAACCTAAGTCAGTAGGATTCTGATCTCTGGATAGTTCATCCAGTGGTTAAGATATTTCAGTCTGAGACAAAGTGGAGGACTGGGAGGCCGATCATAACACATTAGGATCCCTGAAAATCTTTAACTGAATCTACAATATGACGAATTTCCTTCTTCTCCCTTTGACTTTTTTGTGGTTTCCTAATTAGAGATTCACAGAAGAGGACTGAGAAGAGAGAATCGAGTCTTTACACTGCAAAGACCACGGGCAGCTTGAGCGTGCATCATGATGAATCGGTTGCAGGCCACCCGCAAAAATACGTCCGCGCAGCACAAATGTCGCCTCAACACACAACTGCACAGCAGAATGCAGCACAGTGCAGCACAATGAATCTAACTGCAATCGCGATCTGCAATCCGCGTGCAGACGTGAACGCGACGGCCGCTCCGGTGTTTGTGCTCCATCTGCTCGTTCTGCACCCCCCCCCCCAATAAAGAGATGACCAATCAGTTTCTGCTGAAGCGACAGAGCGTGCACGGTCACATGACTGTCCGGTGTAGGGACCAGCGTGGAGTGAACAGGGAGGCACTGATTTTAAGGGGTAAAGATTTTGAATATATGGGTCGATAAAAAAAAATTTCATTCCGAGATGTCATTGTCAAACCCTTAAAACAAAGAAATGTAACTGAGGCTTTGAAATTTTAAAAACAAACGCAAAACGTTATAATTAATAAAGCTATAAACGGAAAGAAATCAAAAATACAACTACACATATAGGACTTTTTATTAACAAGATAAATAAGATAATTGTCTCAGTGAAAAATGTAACATAAATGCTTCTTATTATCTCTGCATTGTTCATTCACTCAGAGAAAAGTGTTTATATTGATGCACATCAGCAAACTGATGTAAATCCCTGTACGTCTGCTCATGTTTGTAGTTTTTATCGGCTGACCAATACATCTGGCTTCAGTGGAAACCCACACAGGTGGCTGTGGGTCGTCCACTGACCAAACGGTCTGCGGTTTGATCCCCGGGGCTCCTCCATTCCACTTGCTGAAACGACCTGGGGCAAGACACTGAACCCCAAATTGTGCCCGACAGCTGTGCCTTGATATGTAATGGAGATAGTGCTGCACATAGAGGAGCCGAGTGTGTGACTGGCACAGACAACACACTATGAAGTGGTGAAGTTAAAAGTGAGAGCGTGTGATTATCAAATCACACGATCACGGAATAACTCATCCTCCGAATCGCGCTGCACTAATCCCACAAACACCAACGAGCGCCACACGAGCATTCTGCCATTTCAACGAGTCAAGTTCAAAAGCTCTTGTAGGTGAAAACAAGCCCTTGGAAGAGCTTCGCCTCGAAGCCCGGGCAAATCTCATTGTCTGCTTATCAGCCTCAAATTTACTCCGCCTTACTGAGATATTCCCTCCGAGAATTAGGGATAATAGCTGAAGTGATGACTGTCGTGATGAGTCTCTATCTCGCTCGTGTTCAATGCCCTCCCCTCCTCCCTCCGTCTCCCTCTCTCCCAACTTTCCCCCCCTATTTATCTAATTCTCCACATATTAATATACATTTTATCTGCTGCCAGTTCATTTAGCTCAGATGTCTTTGATGAAAGTATCCTAACGATACTCGGAGCCATGCGACGCACAGAGTTTTTATGTCGTAGCTCACGAGGAACAGACAGCGATTCATGATTCGCCCGAAGGGACTCTCTGAATCAGTGTAAGAATAAAATTTATATCTGGTTCATTAATACTTTGGCATCTGGTGCAGATTTCTAGTTGCTGGAATACACTAGATTGGCTTAGTTGGCAAAGATGAAACCTCAGTCACTGGCGCCAAGTCAAACACAACTAAACCGACAAGGGGAATCTTGTAACGTTGACAAGATTGCATTTTTAGTATGTGGCGGAAATTTGCCTCTGCTACATTTGTATCTTTATGACAACACTGTACTTCAGCCGCAGTGTTTTTCGGGATTTGAACATGGCAGTTAGAACATCTCGTTCCCCCGTCGCCGTGAACTGATGCATTATTGGTGAACCTCGCTGTTTGCCACGAGAGCATTTTGTCCTTCACATTCAAAGGGAACGAAAGAGGAAACGCTCCTGTGATGATGTTCGTTGTGTCGTGTATCCTCAATAATAACAAAGTCGCTTTGATATGTCGTGAAATGTATTAAACCTCGGTTGAGCGTCGGGGCGCTTTAATGACATTTGCCGCGCATTTGTTCTTTCCTCTTGTTTTCCCGCATCCTGAAACCGTTTTAAGTCACAGGAGATAGTCACGTCCCAAACATGTGTTTTTTACAGTTTATCACAATCAGACACCGACGCCGCGTTCAATACATATTTTTGCTTTTGCTCCACAACACAGGTGCACATTGAATTCATAGCTCGCGGCCTTGAGATCCACATAATAACTTTACTATAATGTGTGTAGAAAGAGGACGGTCACTGGGTTTATGTTGAGAGAAGAATAAAGCTCTTTCCATTTCTTCAGCTCCACTTTGAACAGACTTTCTGCTGCTCAGATTATAAAATGTTCCCAACAACAGCAGCGTGTCAGAGGTGGAGCTCACCCACAACACGAGAGAGATGTAAGACGACAGTTAAAGCGGCTTTGTTCACGCCTGCCGGCTGACGCAGTCATTTCTGCACTGTGCAATTAACTCGTGGGTCAGTCTATGACTGTGGATACCAGTGTTCTCAGGGCAGCTCACAGACTTAAGCAACAAATACAGGATCAGGAATAGAAACCAAACAATTATTTGATTTATGTTATTTGATTTTTTTTTTTTTTTACATTTTGACCTTTTAACACCGTCTCATTATAACGAGGCGCTGTATGGTAATCATGCACATTACAGGCTGGAAACATGCCATAAACGAGCTGGCACTCATTAGAGCACATGCCTCGGTCAATTAAGGTCCAACAGTCCCCTTAAATTCAATCAAGCTGCACCACATTACCCACACTCAGAGATGTCAGCCTCCTATGTGTATGCCATGTTTCTTCATTAAGTTCCCTGAAGTGTTCCCTGGATAATGAGTGAGAGAATTAGTGCAGATCTCGCAAGGTGGACAAAACACTGGATTTGCTCTTTTGTCCGGATCTGTGCCAAAAATCGCATGTTCTTTTTTGGCAGATTGCATATTGAGATCAGATGTTCACATGAATATTCTAAGTCTTTACATTAAACATAGGGTGAAATATATCCATTCTCTAGAGTCTGAAGGAATAGTTGTTACCCCACAGTAACTGTAGAAAGATCATTATACGGATCTACACCACGTTTCACCTGATAGTCGATATGAGCACTTTACCCACGCAAGATTTATTTTCATTAAAGCTCTCTGCTAAAACGACCATGTCTCACAATGTTACGCACATTTTTGCTGATTTAATGGATTCTTCTTTGGCTGATTCCAAATCTTTCCACCATAAACTGCCCAGTGGTTCTTGTGTACTCTTGCTAACTATCAAAATGATGATAACATTATCTTCTTGGCGTAGTTAATTAGATAAACGCTTAAAACTTTACACGTACAGTATGATACATCTGCCCAGATTAAATGGAACATTATTGATGCATATCTGTTCATTTAAATATTTACAAACAAACATTGACTTGTCGCCATTTTACTTTACAATCTTCTAACCTCAGAACTTAAACCCATAACGATGCCTCAATAATGTTTAGGTTAGCAGAGGAAAACTGCTTTAGGTGAGTTGGGTGTTTAATAATTAATTATATTTTTGATGAACTGATTAATTGGCTGAAAGATTCACTGGCTCTTGCTGATCCAATGTGTGTAAATGAGTCTAAATGTGTAAATATGTTTGGGTTTTGAAGACATCACCTCATTAATCAGGAAAACATTTAGCGCATTAATCAATAATGAAGATAATCATTAGCTGCAGCTCGAGTCTGTGAGATCTTCAATCATCATATGCAGCAGTTTTCTGTTGCACTCGAAGCTCACTTGTGCGTTTCCCTCTCAACGTCTTCGAGGACACGCAGACGAGGCGGAATTCTGCAAGCTCGTCTAACTAGCACCTGCTGCTCGGACTTTAATTATCCAGGCAGGGAATACTGGCACAAGCAAAGAGGGAGCGCCGAGTCGTTATCTCATTCACACCGTGGAAATTGAACTAACAATGTTGGAGACGGTAGCGCCGCCCGACTGACCCACCAAACGTTTGGGTTTAGCGGGCCCGAGCCGGCGGAGCAGGTCACACGAAGTGCAGTGTCGATATTCCTGCAGCTAAGAATAAAAATGTGATTGTGAAAACTTCCTGAATGTCAACTCCTGCAGGCGCAGAGGAGGAAAGAGACGTGTTTTTTTAGCTTCACCGTCATGTACTGTTGAATCAATATCATGGGTCTGAAAGAGCTGAGAGGGAACGAGTTTATTCCAACCTGAAGAGCAGCATGTTCCCTGTGAATCGCAGAAAAACATGGTGATAATCTACATCTGAAGCCGTCTCAACAGATCAGATCACAAGTAGAGCTGCAAATAACAATTATCTTTATAATTATTATCATATTTACCAATTAAAATGGATACTTTTTTTGCTTATGTTTTCTCTGTGCTTGTTTTGACAGAAAAGCATAAAATATTCACATCTAAGAGGCTGAAACATCACAAATATTGACCAACAAAAAACTGAATAATTGTTCATTATAATCATTCTGAATAATCTATGACTATCTTTGATAATAAAAGATGTGAAATATGCTTTTAACTGCAGAAATGTTACAATTTTATGACTTTTTTTGTCAAATATAATAGAAAATCTAATTTTTCTGTTTCTATATGATGGAATATAACTAATCAATGATGGACCACCAGAAAGCCGATAACTATTTTGATCATTTCCGTCATGTTTTCGAGCAAAGATGCCAAACATTTTCAGTTTTTCGCTGCTGAAATGTCACAATCTGAAGCTTCAAACATGAACATACATTGAATCTGTCACCTTTCAAATGTTGTGCGGACAAAATAAGCAGTTTGAAGACTTCCCTTTACAATCTGGGCGATGAGCATAAAATATTCAACCTCAACTGGGACCCTACGAGCGTCAGTAACGCTATGCCTGAGTCAACCGGTGTCTCCCAGTTGTGTTTTCTCTCTCTCACTGGTTGTGATTATATGTAGACTATGTATCCTGAATCATTTAATACAGAGTGGAGCAGCGAGGGCTAAGGGGCATATGGCATCGCTGGAGCCGAGCCATGTGGCTTAAGGCGGGGTAAACGCATGGGCAGGGATAGCTCGGTGCATTAGCTGCTCGGCTCTGCGTCGTGTCTCACTGTTGTCTCCACAGCGAGCGAGCTGTTTATCCAACAGCAGTAAATGAAACAATACAATCAGACTTTTTTTTTTTTTTTCCCGTGTCGGAGCCTCTGGCTCTGTCAATACCGTTTGTCTGTGCATTCACATGAGAGAGAGAGAGAGAGGAAGAAGAGGGAGAGAGAGAGGCAGACGGAGAGAGGAAGAAAAAACAAAATCCTTGGCGATGAAAGACTGCTGTATTCACACTTTATCCACGGACAGTTTGTACCAACACTAACATTCTGCTGAGGCTATGATCGGCCGTGATTGGCTAAATGCACTGGAGAGAGAATGCTGCCGCTGAGCTAGAGCGCTGACGACGGACTGTGTGTGTCGACTGTTGATTATGGGGAGAGCCTGTGGTTCCATCTATTTCATATTCATGAGCCAAATGGTGCACGATGTAATATTCATGGACAAATTAGACGTTCAAAACACCAGTGTGAGTGAGGCCGTATGGAGAATCATAAACTCCTTGCTAACCCGATGCACAAATCCACATCTCGAATCCTGGTGCTGTTTCCCTGCATCTGAGCTGCTGATGCTGAATATAACCCACTGGCTTTTTTTTTTTTTTCTTTCTTCCTTTTTAGTAGCACAGCCCTCTGCACTTCTCTCCGTGCAGCAGCAGCTTCTGCAAGCGTCGGGGAAAAGAGAAGACAGCCTTTCCTTTTTTAAAAATATACATCCTGTTTACTATACAAGAGGCCGACCGGCTTGTAGGAGAGCGGCTTTGTTCTGCCTCTCTGATCAGCTGGCTTGCGAGCAGTCGGGACGCAGAGAAACACAAGTGTGTCCAATCAAGCTGAGTCTTTTTTTAAAGGCCCTGCAGTCCTTGGGCAGAGGCCGCGTTTATGACCCAAAAATCGAGGAGGCAAGTCTGGCCCTCGTCCAAACCCTCCGGCTCGTATATGTTCAGTTTGAGCATATCCAGAGGAAAGTGCAGTACTGCGAGGAGGCCTCACGAGGCACCTGTACGTGCGTAACTGACTCTGTTAGCGTGTGCATGTGCATGTAGTATGTCGGATGACGGAAGAACTTGTTAACCTTCAAACCTGCTCTGGTTTTAGAGAACACATCGAGATGAGATGCACGGTGCAATGGAACGTGAGATATTCAATGAGGTCAAAAAAAAAAAAACCAACACGTGTGCCTCTAATATACTGTCACTCAGGGATAATATAATCAGATGATGAATGTTCTCTTCTTACCTTTGACTTCAGTTAACCATCAGATTAACAACCACCTCAATTACATCAGCTAAATGGGAAACTGCGGTGATTTTTGTGATTACAGTGCGTTTGGTCAATTACGGTAATGGTGCGGTTTTGAATCACATCTTTCCCCATTAGGTGATCAGGAGGTGTTTTACACCCCAGTGGGTCTCATCCCGTCTGGAGTTCGTCCCTAAACCGAAGGTCACAATCACAGGTCAATGACTGTGTGTGTGTGTGTGTGTGTCTGGAATCTATTCGAACAGACCCATGGGCTGGAATTGATGGCAAATTAGATGCAGAAATTACGCCGTTAAGGCAGTTAATGTGATTTCATACCTTAATTATTTCATTTCATACCGTAATTGCTTTGTTTTATATATTAAGCAGATAAAATGTGATATCTATCTTCTCAGTTCTCTGGGATTCTCCTTTTCCAATTGGATATGAGCCCAGCAGAGAGTCACAATTACCCCCAGTATGATTAGTATGATGTTAGCTGGATGCTATTCTGCTATTCTGCATTTCTTCTCTTGGGTCGGAAGTTTGTTTCTACTTTGACCAATCACGAGCAGCCTTTGGTTGCAGGCGAAAAAGAGGCGGAACACATTGACCTAAATACGTGGGCTTTTTAATTTATCTGTATTTATCTGCAGACAGCTGTTAATAGTGATGAGCCAGAATGTCGTCTGGACCTAAAACACCTACAAAGGTATTGTTCCTGGTGTTTTATGTGGAGAAACATTCAGCTAAAAGCAGTGAAGGGATCCAACAAAGAACTTAGTTAGAGTGCCTACTCACGGTATCTGTTCTTAGATATTCTCAGGCACTTCTCACTTTTACTCCACTGCTTATATTAGCAAGTATCTCAACTCTCTACATTTGTATAAAAAACAGTGTTTTATGTTGATAAAGTGTTGGTTTTTGTCATATTTTTAAAAAGGATCCCTGTCGAGAGGGGAATTGATCCACTGATCCAATCAGAGCGGACAGGTAACATTAGACCCCGCCTCCTTTAACGAGGGCAAACGGCAGCATCACTGGTGAAGAATAAAAATGTTTTACTTCAGACTGTCGCGTTATGGAATATGCATGTAACTCTACTGTTACTTAAACACGTTTTGTCTACATGCATTTGTACTTTTACTTAATTAAAGATGGAGGCTTGGCCCAGATATCCACCGTCTATCAGATATGTCAAAGCCCCAAAATATTGGCCTTTGCTGCCAGAGGATAATTCGCTTTCATACGATGGCTGATGGGCTCCGAGATTGGCTGGTTGCAACTGCTTTTGTGTGTGTGTGTGTCTGTGTGTGTGTGTGTGTGTGTGTGTGTGTGTGTGTGTGTGTGTGTGTGTGTGTGTGTGTGTGTGTGTGTGTGTGTGTGTGTGTCTGTGTGTGTGTGCGTACACGTGTTGTTGCACTGCAATAGTTTGTTTTCCTCGGAGTGGATTTGTGCCAGCGTGCCCCGTGCTCGTGGTGATCAATAGGCATTAACTTGAGACAAGTGTTTTGTCAAGTAGGTTGTTCAGTGAGTGATTGACATCTCTGTGCTCCACCCAGACATCAGCATGAACCCGTCCTGCGCCTCTCGGCCTAAGTGACTGAGCGCTTCACTCACCAGGCTGTCACATCTTTTCAAAATAAAAAACACTGCAGCGCTTCCCGAGCTCGGAAATTATCCATCAAAATATGTTTCGAGATCAATCTTCAGGTGGGAAAAACGGGTTCCCGGGGATCGAACGCTGGCTCGGTTCCTCAGCGTTTTTTAAAAATAATTTGTACGTTGTCATCGTGTGTTCACTGAAGTTTCCCTCCAAACCAAAAATCATTCATCGTGACACCGGTTCGTTGACCGACCGATGTTTGAATAGATACGATTCATCAAACGGGGAATTTCCCTACTGAGAGTAATAACGTTTATCTCCACGTCTGTCCGACCTGTTGTAAAGTCATGGTTCACAAAGTTTGGGACTTTCTAGAGAAGGGTCGGGGTTTGATCAGTATGAAACCTGAATTCACTTCCACCTGAAAATGAGCAGCAGAGGATGAAATGTTGAATAAATATCCATCCGTCATCGTATCAATAGAGTTTATCCTTCAAGGAGAAGCTGCAGCCGATCCCAGCTGACAGTGGTCAGGAGTTGGGGTAGATCCCGCTCTGGTCTTGTATTAATATGTATTTGACATGTAACAGGCGTAGTTTATAGATAGATGGATGGATGTGTACTTTATTGATCCCAAATTGGGAAATGATTGTGTTAAAGCAGCAATAACGAGCAATAAAACAGATACGAAGAATTAGAAAAGCTCAAAATAGAATGTAATATACTTAAAAACATACTAAGACACTGTACATACTCCCTAAGTAATGATACACAATAAAGTACTAGAATACACAGTAAAGTAGGAAATATGATAGAACAGCAAATACGCCCATAAACAAGAGACTAAATACAAGAGATGACAAACTATGAATAAGAGACAAGTGTGCAAAGTTGCACTAGTTGTTTGCATTTAAGACATTTAAGTTATGTAATGAATGTTTTTTCATCAGCTTTTTGTTTGTTTAGTAGCAGGATTAGGCAAAAACTACTGGATCGATATCCTTGAATCTTGGTGGAGGTTTGGTGTTGATCCAGATCAGGGGGCGGACCCAGGAAAGGTTTTTCACCGTATTCAAGGTTGCGTTATTAATCTTTTCTGTATTTGAGTTGATATCTCGGGAAAATAATTCACGGATCTTGATGAAAAATGTCAGACTGATATTTATGAGTGTGTGTCCACATAAAAGTCTGGATCCAGTGAATTTAAATGGGGTTTTACTGGGGGACTGGTGCTTGGCGGAGGTAGACGCTCTGAGTTAGTTACTGCTGTAGATGGTGGTTTCACTTCAACCAGCTCGTTGTGTGAACTGTTGCGTTTCTCTATGACGTTGTAAGGTCACAACCTCACGATGTAAGAGATATTGTGACATGACGCTAAACAATTAAAACTGAATTTACCTAGATGCTTAAAAAAAGAGCATCTAGGTCAATTAGAGAGTAATCTGGATTATTTAAACATTTACTTTGTCATCGACTTTGTACGTTTTGGACACATTAGTAGACAAAGAATGGATTACAAGGGGAGGAGCAATGACAGGGAATCATTCAGGCTGCAGACCAGTCAGTGGACACCAGCTCTTTCCTCCTCCTCTGTTCTCTATTGAGTTTGATCTCTGTCCTTCTGATTTAGATTCAGCTGCGAAAACTCCTGTGTCGAGATCCAAAGCACTGGTGCTGTTTGCTCTCAATAACATTCCAGTCCATGCATCCATCTCCCAACTGCAGCTCAATTGATTTCCTTTCACACTCTCCCAGTTCCCGTCCCTCTCTGCAACATCTAATGAGTTACAAACCAATTTGCACCTGATTTCACATGTCGACTTACACAGATGAATAATCACAGAGACTCGCATGTTCCCTGTGCGGCTGCTTTCTGCTGCATCACACACTGGAACAATGGTGAACGCCTCACTAAGCATGTCAGGCGTATTGTATTCTACTCTAGATGCATATTAATGTGGACGCTGTCTGTACATTAACACCGTCTGGACTGAAACGTACAATTCCTTGAATAGGAATTTGCACAACAAAGAGGTGGCCTATCAGTAACTGGGGAGGCGGCGAACGTGGCCGTGGCCTTGGAGATGTGCAACAGGAGGGATGATTTAATTATTGAAAAGTCTTGTGGGCTCCTTCCCTTTGCTTCCCCACCCCGACAGCGTTCAAGGTTAATTGTCGTAGGTTCAGGCCAATCTACCACCAAGAGCACAAGGGAGGGGACCAGAGGACAGCCGCCACGCCAGAATTCAATTTTATTAAGATGATTGTGCATTCAAGCAGTATTTTCCATTAGGCATTGATTCCTACCTTCAGGCAGCTTCAAAGAGTCGCTCCAATTTTCTGCACGGAGTTACCGCTCGTCCCCGCTCCTCACGAGCAGCGCTGCAGATAGAAAAAAAAAAAAAGCAATGCAACACATTGACTGCAGAGCCAAACGTAAGTAAAAGGGAATATGAAACGTCCTCTGAACCGTGTCCTGAAATAAGGCTCTTGGCAGTGGCATTAACAAAAGGTGTTTGGCATCGCAGAGGCACTGCAGATAGACGCAGGCCATTCCAGACACCGGCGTGTTAGCGTGTCTCAGCCGTTTAGAGGATTGCTTGTGTAATACCATCTGTATTCAGGGGATCAACACCCACTTTTACACCAGGGCAGGGAGAGAGGAGCAACAGTGACTTCAGCCAACATCTGTCGCTTCCCCTCTATCCTCCATTCACTCATCCGCCAGTCGCTTTCATCCACTTAAAGTAGTGACACAAGACCGGATATGTTAATTGGAGGAACAACTCGCTCCTCACACTGAATGTGAAGGAGAAAAAGTGTTTCGCTCGACGCAGAACATGAACTGCGACGGAAACAATGAGATTTAATGCTCAGTGAATGATTCATGGATTCAGCTCCATCACGTACAACGGGAAATCCAGAGCATAAACGGGAAACCTCCAACGTGTCGTGGGGAGATAAAGGTGAAATAAACCAGTTAGTAAGTCAAAAGCTGGAATTCTGAATTCAGGGGTTCAAGGAGAAAGTGCAAACTGGAGCTGGAGCGATAAGATAACAGATCCCTTAGTTCATCAATCAGCAAACTTTTCAACTGTTTCTGATAATTAAATCATTTAGAAGAAGTTTTAAAGGAAAAATAACAAACATTTGCTCGTTACAGCTCCTGCTCACATGTTCGAGTGGAGGCTTATGTTGCTTTCTTGGTTTTATGTGATAGTAAACTGAACATCAACAAGTGTTGGAGATTCGATTGAACAAAACAGAGAATTGTGAGGATTTTTCAATAGATTCTTTGTTCTTTGTTGACCAAATAATAATTAAGTTTTATTTAAATTTGTAAAAAGTAGAACCACAGACATTTAATAGAGGCCCAGTTCCATATCCATAAAACATTTCAATGGTGCAAATCTGATTGAAGGATAAAGACGGAGATTCCCAAAAAGCTTGATAAGGTGCTGGCAAGAAGTTTCAGAAATCAGTTCTTCATTCAGCAAACTCAGGTCCGTGGGCACCATGAGAGTTTAAAAACACGAAGTGCTCTCAGAGAGTTTATTCCTCCGCTAATGCCCAAACTAACCATGTTAAAGAAAATGAAAAAATGATTCCTGGATCTGAATCCACTTAATGGGTTCTCCCTTGGGTCATGACCAACCCCGCCACAAATAGTAATTAAAGTGGTTCAGTATATTTAGCTGAATCCTGATAGACAAACAATTGGATGAGGGATGAAAACGTGACCTGTAGGCGAAGGTAACAAATCCTAAATGTTCATGATGACGTAACCAAGTGAGTCCAGAATCCAAAAATGGCTAAAACAAGTCTGCAAATGTCACAGGCTTTATTATGATTTGTGGTTTGACTGTGTCTGTGCCTTCAGGTCAGAAACTTTATATCTACAGTTGGTTGGGACGACAGCAGCGTGTTGGACTTGCTATTGGGATGATTAATACAGTGAATTAGAAAGTAAGTTCCTGTTTAACATAATTACTTAACCTAACTCTCAGCTTATGGGGTTTTATTAGACCAAATGAAAATACTGCATCTCTGATAATTAGATTTGTAACAAGCGTGCGAACATGGATCCTGTACTTTAGCTCGTCTGGACTTTTTCTATTGATGTGCCATGAGACGCATGATGAATTAGTAAAGAAAAGAAAAGCTCACTTTAGGAAAGTGCACGTGCGAACACCTAGAACCTAAAGCTAATTAAACTGTTATAGATTGGGGAGGATATTAAAGACAAAGAAGGTTGGAAACTGAGGTTGAGGAAGATGCGACGTCCGACATCACAGGAAACGTTCGGAGATGCAAATCCACACGAAGCACAAACTGCTGTAACTTTGTTGTTTCTTTATACAACAACAGTTTTTACAGTCTAATGTGCGAAAGATGAGACGCTGTAAAACTTTCCGTTGACACAGCAGCCGCTCGCTGCTGTTCAGGCCACACTTTGTTTTTCTAACTTTTATGAGATTTTTTCCTTGACAGCAGCTTTGATAAATGATCATAGCAATGTCCACAAAAAAAAAGGGACCAGTCCATTTTGTTTCTCCTTCATCCTTAAGTGCTTTTTATCTTTGGAAGGACGAACCCGCTCTTTACTTTGCTTCTGGCTTGCAGACACTTATTTCCATGTTTTCTAATTCATGTGGGTTATCTTACGATTGGTGCTCTTGTAATGTGATTCTCTGGCGGTGCCAAGTTTTTTGTTGTTTCTGTTTGTGCAGTCACGTGGTCGCCGGCGCTCATGCTAACGACCCGGCTCTTTCTCGCTTAGCTCCAAAAGAAGCTGCTGCTGTTGCTGCTCCGTGAAAAAAAACGCAGAAGCATCATTTTCTGTGGCGAGCAGGAGCAAAAAACAACAGAGAACAACAGACTCTGTTTGTGAAGTTACAGATTAATTCTCATACAATCAGTCTACTTTCATTAACAAGGATCCTTAATAATGTATGCAAAACACACACACACACACAGACACACACACACACACACACACACACACAAACCCAGGGAAGATTAACTGGCGTAACAGATACAAATAAAATAAGAAGCAGGAGGTTGCAGCCATGGATCTGAACCACAGAGAGACAATTAGTCTTTTGGTTGGAGTAAACGGGTACATCTCACACACACACGCACACACACACACACACACACACACACACACACACACACACACACACACACACACACACACACTGTAGTACACTCCATTCCTGTACCACTGCTGTCAGAACAAGGCAAAAACAAGAAACTCTGTTGTTCAAATATAGCTCAAAAAGCAACTCTATCGTTTTATTTCCCCACAGACTGAACAGGGGCTGATCAGCACTCCCTAATTTTAGTTTGGCGGTAATTGACGTGACAATATTTTTGGTCTCGTAGCGTTTTCAGGATCAAATGAACACACTTTTGTTCGTGTGTGTGTCAGTTTTAATGGGGCATGACACACTGTCTGGGTTTATAAATCAAATAGTAGTAGAACACTCAAATCTTAGCTGGAAAAAAGTAAATGTGAATATACAAAATGAAGTTTAAATGATTAAATATATATCCTCACGTGCACTGTACATTTGTTTGTTTGTTAGTTCTTTTTAGGTCAAGTTGCACATTTGCATATTTGCTATTTCGGACTCGTTCCCATCCCACAGTTAGAGTAGTGACAGTTGCAGTTTCTCTCAAGACGTGATTTATCAAACCGTGAAGTATGTGGAAAACAGCCCTCTTAAATATTGCACATTGAAAAACCAGAGCTCTTTCCATTTTGGAGCAGCCTCTGATTTTAATTACTATACATGGTGAATTAGCTAATGAATAATGAATGGATTCCTCACACTAAGTGCTCTGACTGCTAATGCACTCGCAGTTCTCTCACTCTACAACCTCCTCACACACTGCCAATGTTGCTTTCTGATTCGGTCTCTTTTCAACCCCTCCTCCTCCTCCTCCTCCTCCTCCTCCTCCTCCTCCTCCTCCTCCTCCTCCTCCTCACCAAGTCGGATTCACACACACACACACACACACATTTCTTCCTGTTTTTGCTTCTTATTTTTCACTCTCACTCACATTTGATTAGATTTTCCTCTGTGAGGAATTATTTAGTGATGATAGTGGAGAATGAGAAGGAGACAGAGAAAGGCTCGGGGACAGATTGGAGACGGATAGTGGTTCTCGGGGGAGCGAGGGCGAAAGGGGAAAGGTGCTTTGAGGAAAATGAGAGCTGGGGGGGTGGGGGGGGAGCTGGACGATTTAGGTGCCGCGGAGCTGCAGACGTGGAGTAAGAAGCAGAAACAGACACTATCCCATGTGCTTAGCGTGCATAACTTCAAGTGACATGAAGTTGTAAAATCTCTGCATATATAAATACACTCAAATGTATGTAATACTGAATTATACAAGACGAGGGCTGTGTGTTTTATCCTGCGAACCAGCTAGACACCTGAACTCCACACATTTACACACGTTATCGTTGTGTCAGCATCCGTTTCCTCCACGTGCTCCACTTTCCTCCCACAGCACAAAGACGTGTAGGTGAAATGGAGCCGACTCTAAATTGCCTGTAGGTGTGAACGAGTGTGTGTCTGTGTGGAGCCGCCTCCGATCCTGAACTTTTTCCAGACGTTACCCAGAGGAGCCGCGTGTGTGAGAATACAAGTGTCCAACTGGGTTAGACCCAACGTTAACCAGACTTTACCCTGGTGGCTCGTCAGCACCAGAGACGGCGTAATGTCTGATAAAGTGTGAATATAGCTGGTTATTGTCTGGGGGGGGATTCACAGCCAATGAGTGGGCGCCGTGATGACGTTTCTGTCGCTTGTCCAAAGCAAACTGAGGAGGTGAGAATGCATCTCACACGGAGAAGCTCCTGTGAGGTGCTACATGTGTGAGAGGGCGACTCCGGTCACCTTCTGGACCCCGAGAGAGAGGAAACGGCTTCTACGTGCAGGAATGCTGGAAGTCAGTCAAAGTCAGAGTCGGGGGTGTGAAAAGCAAGTCCTTATAATGACGTCATATTTAAGTCTTAATAGAAATGGCCAGCAGACTTGGCTTTAAAGACGCATCACAAAATACAATACAGTTAACACCACAAACATCCATGGTTTATTACTAACATTGTCCAGATCACATTCTACATGTTCAGATAGGCTACCCAGAAAATACAACAATACATTACATTCATTTAATATCATGAAAATATTACATTGAAAAATGGTACAACTACTACTTCTATTCTACTCTTAAAATGTTACTCTAGAAAAAGGAAAGTATTTTTGTTTGATTTGTTTGATAAGTTAACTTTTTTTGCCTTTCAGTTACAGCCCCTTGCCAGTAGGTGTGTGACTATATCTAATGTAAAAGATGTCGCTCAGAGTATTTTCCCTCGACTCTGCTCTTACACGATTCTTTCAGCTGATTGTTTAGGTTTTTCTCTGGGCCTCTTGGTTCACACTCCTCAGTGTCACCTTGTGTTCAGGGAGAAGCAGCACAGCTCCAGTGCCACACACCAGACAGACATCGAGCAACTAGCTGGTAAACAGTCACAGAGCCAGACATTTCATTTAAGAGCTTTCTGATAAATCCTTTACATCAACTTACAAAAACAATGCACCATGAAATACACCATACCACTGACAAGCTGTTTGACCTGTTCAATACACATCAGTTGGACTCTACCTGAGTGGAAGTGATGTCTCTTCCTACACCCGATCGCGTCCTCTGTCCCGTGAAGGATCGGATTATTGCCCGTTTGCATTGATTTTGTAGTTTACTGCTCTGTCATGGTGGCAGCTACTGTCACAGGGAGCTAGCTTCACCTCCAGCTAACGCAACGGGAAGGCTGTGACCCGTTGACGACGTCTGAGGCTCGTCTACTAGATTTATCTCCAACACATACACGCTCATATGTATCTACGACGTAATTAACATGCTGAGTCATGCATTGAGTCGGGGGCTTTGTTATTGGAGTTGAGGGGGGACTGCTGTATATGAAAAACTAGCTTTACACAGAAATGCATGGCTCTGTGTCAAGCGGGCTACATGCTTGAATCGAACAATAGTGAAAGGGGAGAAAGAACAAGGATGAACAGTAATCAGCACCACAGCGGCTGGACAGCTCGGCCTCCGGGCGACGAGGATTAAATATAAACGGTGTGAAATGTGTAAAGATAAACCGGCTTCTGTGGACTCAGGATTAAAGCCCGAGGTTCAGGTGTGAAAATGCACATGTACGGAAACACGGTGTTTGGACAGCGGAGAATTGAACTTTAAACAATGCTGCTGAAAAAAAGACCAGAGTGATTCACCAAGAAGAAAGTAATGTTTAAATGTCAAATACAGTGGAATCCACACTATTGTCGCGGACACTATATGAACAGAATCCACCTGTTTGGCATGGATTTGGTAAATGGAAACGTTATTGGACTGTTTTGGTTTTGTGTGGTTTGCCGTGTGGCCTGCTCCTGCAAAAAGCTGCAGGGTTACTATGGTAACTGGAGCACCAGGAGGGGTTAGAAGTGGATGTTTCTATGAGACAGTTGGTTCTGTTGTAAAAATGTAAATCAAAGCTCACAGAGGTGCATGTGCAGCAAAGGAGAAAGTTCCCGTCGAGTTCATCCCAGCGAGTCCTTCACCACCAGCGTAGGCCCAGATTAATGTACGATAACTTTGCAGTATAAGTATATAGTTCATCATAATATTTAAGTATTGTGAAGGTATAAAGGGCTAGTTTAAAAAGGGAATATTACAGGGGTTGTTTCCTCCAGAAAATGTTTCCTCTGACAAAGTCTTGAACAAGATGGATTTTCCTCCAAGTGCCTCTTTTGAAATGGTCAGAAACATTTTCTAAAGGAATAGAGGGGGCCGTCTTCTGAGCATCGATCACACCGGTTTGTGATTTATTACGTTGCACAATAAACTTAAGCAGTTGCATATGATAATTTCCTTGTAAAATAAAACAAGAAACAAAAAAAACTGAAGAGGACAAACAAGGACAAACCGATGGGGGGAAAAAACAATTTGAAGGAGGGGTTACAAATTTGGGCACGGCCCCAGCTCTAAACAGCTTATTAGCATGCCAGCTGAGACTTCACACTATGAACAAATAATGAAAGAAAAACAAGATGGACTACCTACTGTGTGCTGTCGACGCCGGCTACAAACAATCAATCTGCCATCAGCAGTGAGAAAACTCACACGATCCTTTACCTCCACAGACTGTATTGTGTTCAGCAGCTGGCTCTGCAGATGATAAAGCGTAATAACACTTTTGCCACCACTTTCAAAAATAAGAGGCAATGATCATCGTGGCTGGCGTAAGATACAAAGTAAAAAAAAAAGGTACGTAATGTTTGCAACAGTACGATAAATCCCAAAGCCTTCCCGATGACCTTGCACAAGCAGAACAATAATATGGCTCATGGTGATGATTTGTGATCCTCTTAGTCGAGTTTTTATGAGGGACTGTGAGCACAGTGTACATCCGTCTTTCACAAAATTGTTGACTGCCACTTGAATAATTGCATTTTTCCCCCCGCTTTGATTTCTGACTGACTTTAAGACGGTCTCCCACCGAGCGTCACGCATCGGCTGCTGAAATTATCAAAGCAGATTAACGGCGAGGGGAGAAAGGAGAAGGGAGAAGAGGAGCGGCGAGAGAAAGAAAGAAAGACAGAGGAGGAGAGGAGAGGATAAAAAAATTTAAAAAATCAAAATCACACCACAGTGGAAATGTCTGCTCCACAGCTTTCATTTATCGAGTCCAAATATATTGGAGGGTGGTTATTTTTAAACAGACCTTAATCCTCTGCTCACCCTTCATAGTGAGGTAGATAATTATAGTAATCTGGTCGAGGGGAATTAAATTTCCGAGCTGTAAATCGTTGCAGTGGGATGGGACTGGTTGCTCTGTGAAAGGGATTTATTGTGTCCTGCAGTTTTGACAGTTTGACATGTGACATGTAACATTGCTGCGGGGTTACTTAATTAGCACTTTCGGCACCAGGTACCCTCATGGAACGACACGGCGCATGGCAGGGATATACTCGAAGGCGAATAGTACCCATTGTTCCTCATGTTCTATATCGAGGACTAGATGAATAACTTCCCTTCGAAGTAGGACAACCTAATGGTGCTCCCCTAATGTTCACTTCAAATGAAATCCTACCCTCCACCTCCAGAAGCTGTGCGTCTTCTGCTGGGAATTTCTTTTGAAGATATAAGAGATTTGAAATGGCCCTCCCATTGTTGCCATACAGGGAAAAAGGAGCTTGTAATGTGCTCGCCGCTCTTGTCCTTGCCCTTGAGCAAATCAGCGATTCCCCACTGACTCGCTGGCGGCTCCGGGGGCGACTCTAAGTGAAGATGACCCCCAAACTCTGACCTCCCTGGAGGGAGCGGAGTGAAAAGAGAGTTCCACTGCGGGGATCAATAGAAGTATCACGTCCTTATCGCTTCATACGAGTCAGTTAGGCAATTTGGAAAAGAAGGGCTTAGCTTGAATTTAATCTCTCGGCCAAGATATGCAGGGACACACTGCATGTGTGGTTCTTATTTAAACATGTTGTGTATCATCTGTAATCATCAGTTCATCTTTGTCATAGAAGTGATTCTTACTGCACAAACATTTGTTTTTCGTCGTTGCAGAACATTAAATAATAAATCCTCCTTATGCTCTTTGACAAAAACTAACGACGTTAATTTTTCTTGGAACATTTTAGTTTTTCGGTGCAGTGTTTAATGCTTTTTGTTGACGTGTGCGTGAAGGTAATTAGGCGTAAACAGCTTACTTATAGTCTCACAGGTGCTCACTGTATCCTCTGTATGGAAGCTGGAACAGAGGATTGGATACAGTTGGCTTTTTTGGGGGAATGTAAATGGTGAAGCCCGTTAACTGCAGCGAACCCGTTTCATCGCTGTAGATGTTTTTTAAGACCCCGGACATGATTCTGAGAGCCGGAGCTCGGCCTCTGAGTGGATGCAGATCTGAGCTCGACTGGATGCGTTGGACCAAGTCATCCATCACTGTTGCATCAGAACATTAACATCCACTTTTACATTTTCTGAAAGAGGCTGTGCTCAGCGTTACATATTCATGCTCACAGTCAGAAGCCCTGTGTCAGGAGGAGCAGCTATTTTTCATTTGCACAGTTTACTGGGACATTTGGCAAAGTTAACTCAAAACACGGTGGAGAAAACAAACACATAAATCCTCATTTGTATTTTGTATTGATGGAAAATCAGACATGATAGTCTGTTGTTGAGAGACGTTAGGGTCATGCACAAAGATGTAAACCTGGATCTCTGTGGTGCTGGTTTTCATGTATCGATTTCATGTGTTTGAGGGTTTATGCCACTGGTTTTATAATTAATATTTTATTTTACTGACCCCAAAACAAGAGCAGACTTTTAAATTCTGCCCTCTTCTGCAGGAATAACTGCTTGAACATATAAATCTAGATTTAAAGCCAAACACATTCCTTTACAAATCTTTAAAGTACGTAAATAAGACACCGAGCCAAAGCGAACCATAACCTGGCGTCATATACTCAACAGCTACAACCTAAATATTATTTGGGTTAACATATGTTGCCAGTGTTGCAGAAACCAGATTCATTTTGAGGATTTGTGAGACCGTGTTGACACCAACCTACGTACCAAGTGTGCGTCAGCATGGGAATGTGCGTCTGCAGCGTTGCATGTTGTCACTGACGTGATGAATGACTCCTCACAGACTGACAGACGTGCCGCTCAGTCCAGAGAATTGATTTCCAGTGAGAAACTGGTGGGCAGTAATCTTAAAAGAACAAAAGGCCGCGCCGCGTATGGTGCCATCTGTTGTCAGTATTCTGTCACCACAACATTCACACAAAAGCTCCAGAGAGAAACGCGTCCAACTTCTCCTATTCAGTCAATTTGCAAACTAGAATGGCCGGAATTCATTGGCAAATAGCTGCGACGGAACAGAGGACACTCCAGTGAACTAATCCCTTCGAGCACTCGGCATTTCGCAGGAAGCGGCAACCGGCCAGGACCTGCCATTGAAGCTACATTCCTATTGTGACATTTTTAATACAACACTGTTGTCTTTGCTCAATGCTGACAATGAATAACAGTATTTTGGCCTTTTGGAGGTATAAACATAGAATCCCACAACAGCAGTGATACTCCACAGTGAGGTAGAGATCTCAATTGTTTTTTCCGACAAAATTGCAAAAACCCCCTTGTGCATGAACATTTGAATTGCGCGCGTTATGTCATTAAAACACACAACTCCCTGGCCCACGTTCTACAGCGTCTCAACCTGAAAGAAATCACATTCATTATGTTACCAACACATTTGGAAGGAGCCGAGTTCCACCGATGATGAGGCACCTTCTGGAATGTGGAACCTTTATAATTAAATATTTAATGATTGATCTTTCCAACAAAGTGAGTGTCCTGACTTCATTACAGATTATTTAGCCGGCAGCACAATGTCGGTCCTCAGCTGCGCGGACCCACTTCAGCAGTCACACAAATCCTTGGCGGAAGCGGTGATCTGTTTAACCACCATGAGAAGGCAGCTTACAGGGTCTGTCTCATTATTCTGCCACTGCTGCCGGCTGTGTGTACTCACCTACCTAAACCCAGGCTGCCACCTGCATTGTGGAGGGAGTGCGTTTCCAGCTTTCTGATCACGGAAACCAAAAATGTTTTGCAGGGGGGGAAGCATTAGTCCATATCTGTATAACCAATTACCGAGGACTGTAGCTAACATTCTTCCCTGTGCCATGTTTTCATTTAGTCCAGTCAGCCCTGACCCTGCCGCCGTGCCCTTCCAACTACAGTTGGCTGATCCTGCACGTCTCTTTTTAGGAAGGCAGTCATGGGAGCAGATTGGTGGGCTACACAAGTGACACGAATACTAAGAGCGCCCTCGCATTCAGCCAGCGCGCCACCCAGGGCATCCTGTCTTAATCCCTTTTGCAGAGAGCAGACACAGCCTTGGCACGGTGCTTTTGAACACCGAGGTCCCTGCAGATTATTTAGCCCATGCAATTATCATAATGGAGGTAGCATAAGGCAATACGTGAATAGGAATGGAATATTCACTTGAAAAGGCGTCTCTTTATCGACTCGCTTTCCCTCTTTCCTGCACAAGACACCAACCCTCGCCTGGAATGAAGACACATGAAGCAACACACGGGGAACTGCGAGTCCTAGAATGTGATGCTCCCTGACGCCGTAACACAGGAGGTACTTCAAGTGCAAATCCCTGAAAAACAGCTGCACTCAGTGAATCCTGTTCAACATTAGCTGTACTCACTCACCACGGGTTTACTATAATCCCCACTTCCAGAATTTACAGATGTGTAGTATTAAAAATGCATGCCTGGCATTTTATACACTTTTTTATTTTTTTACATACAGTTTGGATCATTTTAAACTCAGTCAGACTGAAAGTGCTATGAAAACTGTGGCTTGTCCACTCAAAACACTGCTTTTCTTACTCTTCTGCAGAGATTAACACCATGTCACCATTTCAGAGCTATTTGATAAACAAAAAAAACATAAGACTTTCATTATAGCCAAGACTATAATCAGTCTGTGGGGCAAAGAGGCTGGATGGGTGAGAATAATAAGACGCCGCTCATCAGCAACAAGAAATTGATTAAAACTGTCTTCTGTTCCGTTTTTCAGACATAACACTATGAAGCATATTGCACTTTGTTCCCTGAATAATTGTCTCTCTGACCATAATTCCAGATGGCAGTTTGATTGCTCTCAAATCTGCCTTTATTTCTTAATTTAATCACTGACTGGAGAAAATGAGCCCGCTCGTCAAAAAATCGTGATGATTTCCGATGATACGATGAAGCCATCTGGGAGCGCTCGTGCCCAAAGGGGACGGCAGATGTTACGCCGGGGTCAGAGTGTCGGCTGCACCCCCCCTCTCACCTCATAACCGACGGGGAGACCGAGGTTATTGTGTGTCTTCTCTCTTCAGCAAACCGGAGTGAACAGAAATCTTTTCACACGGACCCACGGTCGACAATGTTAGTAACACATTATGAGGAGAGTGCAGTTAGCTGGATAATCTCTCACCTCCTGTGAACCTGAAGAAGTTAGTGTGGGAAATTGACTGTTTTTTCTATTTATAATATATTTTTGATCCCTGCATTGGCTGCGTGGTATTTCCAAGAATAAACCTGGATATATTTCGTATATACAACATATAAACAGAGGAATCTCTACCTGGATTTCCTTGAGAACCACTAATCCGATCGAAGTTGGGTGGGTGTATCGCTAACGACCCGGTGAAGTGAAGTTTTGACTGTTAAGTGTTTTTGGTACAGTTGAGAAAATTAATTTGAAGCTGTAAACACTGTGAATAGAGACATTAATGACATCACGAGGGTTCAGGCTCATCAGGCTGCCCGTTCCGGCCTTTAAAACACGGTTACCATGGTAACAGCAAGTACAGTTTGAAAGATGTGGAGGAATTTCTGTTGATTCTCTTGACAGACGCTGCAGTCGACACCGCTACTTCCTTTAGGTCCTCGGCAATACAAGGTGCAAGGCTCCCTCTGTTGTGCACGAAGGGAGCGGGCGACAGGTGGAAGCTGCAGCTCTTCTGAGTCAGTATGTCCTGCAATCAGCATCTGGGCTTTGTGACCATTAACTGGTGCAATTTTATAATGGGCCTCAAAACTTGAGCAGAGAGATGAACTCAGGGATTATCAGGATTACGGCCGGTGGTGAGAGTTGAGTTTTCGTCAATGACCCAGAGACCGAACAGCCGTCTCCAACGTGGACGAGCCCAAAACCCCCCGAGACCCAAGAAGGCGTCTAAGGTCTGGAGTACGTCCAAAATCACGCTAATCATTTTTTGTTTAATTCCCTGAGGGTTGCGCAAGCCTTACTCATCCCTAAATAAAATCCAAGGTAAAAGGTTAGGTAAACACGGTGCCATCTCAGAACTTTTTGATGGACAAAGTTGATAGGATAAGCAGTTGTTAAGAAAGGCGTTTGCTAAAAGGGGTTGTCTATACTTATAGGCAATAGTACTAGTAATTGTATTAGTAACACCAGCCGACTAAATTCCCTGTTTTAGATTATTGTTTAGATTTAAAGGATTTGCATATTTTCTGATCAGTTGAATCAATTAATGAGTTTATTGTTTTCATGCCCCCTAGTGTCCAATAATCAACTTTAAAATGAATGGCTCCAACAGAGTGTGTATGTGAAGGACTCAGACAAAACACATTATTCTCCTGAAACACTACAAAATGATTGATAGCTGCTTAAAATGTAGGAAATATAATTTAAACACATCCAAATGTGAGCAACTGTGTTTAGTTGAGCTCTACTAAATGTGGCGTAACCCTTCAGTCGTTAAAGCGTCATGTTGTCGCTGAGACAAGAACATTATCCACAAAAACAGATGAGAAGAATCACTTAAGCTTCAGCCCAGTGTTATGACCTTTCTTCTTTTTTTCCATTTTGTGTCTGTGGGCATATCAGTGACTCTAAAATCCTCTGTCAACACGATGTTGTAGAATGTTTCTGGGGTCGCATCTTCCTGCAATCAGCAAGTCGTTACCTCGACGACATCCAATGAAAATGAGTAAATCATGTTACTTTCATTACCTTGAAAAATGAAATATTGTGGCTGCTGTCAGCTGAGCTTTGCATGATCAGACCGAAGGTGCAGAAATGATTTGATTTCAAAGATGAAATTATGATTTCTCCAAGTGATATTCCACACTAAGGGGTGTTGCTAAGGAATTAACAGCACCGGCAAAACGTGGTTAGCATCATTCTTTTCTTTTCAGGGGGTGGGGGCTAGCTGTGAGTCAGGAAGTCGAGCTGCTCGTCCACTAATCGAAAGTTTCGGTCTGTGGCTTTGCAGAAAGCGCACTTTGACCCTTAATGCATCAAAACATGTGACTGTGATAGAAAAGCTCCTCGTGAATGTTAATGAATGGGTGAATATTGCTTACATTGATAAGAAAAGTGCATTTACCATTTCATGATCATGTCTTGCAGCAGTTGGCTGTAATTCCTCTCAGACACTGAATTAACACAACACTCATCGTATGGTACTGGTACAAAAACTATTTTCTTTCAATGCATCACTTTTTTTTACGACAACTGGACAAACCAAACGGGCCATGAAGGCAAAATGCAAATGTAAAAAAATATACCAGGCATTCACAGTGAAAGAAAATGATGTGCTTACACCTCAACCTTTGTAAATTTGACAATATACCGAGAGTTATCTTGCATTTGACAGCTGCGCCGACTGCCACATTCTAAAAAAAGGAGCTGAACTTCGACTCTACAGTTATAGACACAGTTTAAAATTGGCAGCAGCAGCGAGCCAGTGCCAATTCTAAAAGAAAAAAAAAGCTTGTTGGATAAAACCAACCCGAGAGAATGGAAATATATTCAGGGAAATAAACTTCATTTCTGCCGATCTAAAACCTTGTGCGGTCAACTAAAGAGCCATCGTTTCAGTTTCTGAAAAGAGTTTGGTTGATAAGTCGGCAGCACCCAACTGATTTATTTACCCAATACCAGCACTGGTGGTGGTGGGTGGGGGGGGAGCTGCCTTCATTTCTTTCAGGTGGAGCAGAAGTGAAGCGTCAAACGCTCTCGTCCTGTCGGATCCTGGCAGCAGCAGCAGTGTTAGCCGCTGGCGATGATGACCCCCAGAGCAACGTTTTAAATATCCCAGAGACTTACGTATGCAAACATGCACGCGCAGTAAAGAGGTTTATTACACAAACGGTTTCAGTCATGAAATCGACTCATTTGTGTGTAAAAAAGCGAATAAAACGTTAAATAGATTTGCGGTAATTATTGTTGTATTATGAAGCCAAAAGCAAATCCCCTGCTGTGTTACATTATTGCAGTATTTTTCAAAGTGTTAATAATTATGTATAAATCAGTCATGGTCAGAAAATACTTGCTTCAACAAACGATATTGAAATATTTTCCATAACAGCTCTTCACTGGAATGCCAGATTATATAGTTTGCAAGTTTAATCTGCTTCAATCCGTTTTAGATTCATTATAGAGCTGCAATTTATTGTTTTAATTATTAATTTATCTTCCGACTATTTCTCTTATCAATAAAACTGTTGAATGCAAAGTGGCTAAATAACAGCTGATTAAGTGGTTGGACATTTTACAGGAAATTTAATGGACTAATTATTTCACTTATTTACATTTTGTTTCTTTCCAAGTGATTTTTAAAGAATGAGGCTGGTAATAGTTTGTTTTACAATAAAAGACCAAACCACTTCCTGCAGTAGAAGAAGACGACTGATTTGTGGTCACGGAGATTTACATCTTCATTAGGAATAAATAGTCTTTGCAGAACTGAGCGATCAACTACGACACCTAGTTTATCCCTCTCACCCTGGTATTGGTTGAAAACAAGAAAAAACCTCATCGTTTAACACGCTTTCTTAGAACATATGCTCGCTAACAATGTATTCGTGTCATCACTTCCAACCCTGACACAACAAACCTGCCGTCCATCTGCGTCTCCTTTCCGCGTCGTGCACAGGTCTCGTAAGCTGCAGATGGTCAGCGAGGTTACGGCGTCAAACCAGATTAAAACAAGACGTGCGGCAGAAGAAAAGCACGCGAATGCTGTGAATCAGTGATGTGTTGAATGAATTAGCGAGATGACATTTAGCTCATCAGACAGCCGTCTCGGTGGCCACGGGCTTCTGTCTCTGTCATGATGCGAGACTGCCAGATTTCATATCACTTCATCTTTTACCCACTCTATCAATTTCACACTCGCTGGATCGACTGCGAAAGGCTGTGATTGGTAATCGTCTAGTAAGAAAAAAACTGACTCTGCGTTAAAGGGCTTTTTAGAAATACCAAATTATTCAAATAAATTATAAGACGTTTAGGTTATTCCCTGTGAGGTGAAAATGTGATTCATGAGGCTCCATTGCACAGTGGAGTGTTAATGGTTTCAGCATCAACTGTGATACTATCAGACTTTAAACAGTCTGCCACACACGAGATTTGCAAATTAACTGTGGAGCATGTTTATTTCTTGTCACTCAGTTGGAATAATCCTTTTCATACATGAGACAAAATTCCCCTCAGAGCTGCGAGGGGAAGATGCTAAATGTGCCAACAAGCCAAGACAAATATCAAAATCAAAATGTGACTGCCAAGCAAGTTGTTCAATAATGCAACAATTCTTGCTAAAATTTCATATTCATAGATGTGTTGTATTTCTCAATTTGCGCGGAGCAGCTTTAACACTCTCGTAATTCGTACCGTCGCAAAAAACTGAAACCGAATCTTTCCTGCTGGAAACGAGGGGTGTTACCTCTGCTGATTGCGAGGCAGTTACTCCATTGTTATCTGCCAGGTTTGCTTCCCTGGCGTGTGGGAATGTCCGAGCCGCTTGTCCAAGGTGTCGTTGCTCGCGGTGCGCAACGCGACGCTCTAATTATCTGACACGGTAATTTAACGACGTTCAGGCAAAATACTCTCTGCTAAATAAACTACGGGCTCCTCGCTATGTGCGACCAGATTGAGACACGTGTCGCCACCGCACTTTTCCAACAAACTCATTATAACAAATGAATTTGGCAACTTGCGCTGGTGTCAGACATAATTCCGATGGCTGCCGGTTGCAGAAGCAGAAAAGTAATTGTGGGTGTGTTTTTATGTTGCTGGCAGGATTTGAGATGTAAGCAGCTCCTGCTTACAGTGGCTCTGAATGCACGTTGAGCCTGGATGAAATTAATCCACGCAGTGTTGCACCGACAAAAGGAAGGAGGATGTTTGAAGTGATGTTTTTTTTTTTTCCTCCCTTGTGAAATATACGTGCCGTCTCTTTATGTAATGATGCATTATCTGCTTGTGTTCAGACAAATGGTTTTCACGAAGAAGTGGAGTGGTAGATGAACACGCTCACACCTGAGTTTACAGCTGATGATCTCGATCAGTGAGTCTGTCAAAGTTTCATCTCTTGGTGGCAACGCGGGGTTGTGGTAATTCCAGCCAGACGAAATGAGCTCCTGCCAGCGGGAGGCCTCGTTCGATCAGATTCCTCAGCAGTGGCTCCGCTCTCCGTGCAGACCAATTCCTCCTGATGAAGACGCCGCTCATCTTCACCCGGAGAGCGATTTTCACCATTAAACAAAAACACCTGTCACCACACACTCGTTTCTTGTTGCTCGTGGGTTGATGGAAAAGGGATGATTGACAGATAGCTCGAGTTGGAAGAGCTGAAAAGAGAACGTCTAAGGACCCAGTGGGGAAGGATAATGTTTCCTTCGCACGAGCGAGAAGAGACAAGAGTGCTTCGCTCTCGGCGAAGGCATAAACGGCACTGAAGAACTTAATTGTACAGCTTGACACAATGCTGTCACATTTCATAACTTCACGGCACATGTGATCTTTTTCGGCATATAATATGTATTGATTTAAGTGTAGGTTACCATCTCTGCAAAGCAGGAGATAATACGGGGTGATAGCAGCACGTCAACACGGCTGTGTGGAAGTGGCAAGTGCAGGCTTCACTGTATGTGCATAATGTCTTGGAAAATGTTATCTCCGGCACACTCGGGCGTATTCGTAGACACTTTGGCTGAATGGACTAATCTAATCTGATTTTAATCTAATCTAAGATAACAGAGTAATGAGTTTCTTGTTAGTCACTTTATTTGAGAGATAATAAATTCGGCTACAGTTACGCAAGGACAATATCTGGACCTCTTCACTCTATTTGTCAGGGATTTTGTGAGACTAAATTGGATGGTAATGAAAAGTAAACAGGGCTGAAAAACTGCTTTAAATAAAAAATAAAAAAGCATGATTCATGAATCAATGAATGAAGGGAAACCCAGGAAATAAATCACAGATAAAAGACTTTAAAAGGCTATAAATTAGGTATAGATTATTTTAGTAAAAGGTTAAAATCGTTAAAAGTAACCCTTATTGATTTGTTGGATTCCCTCTTTGATTGGCATTGGATGCATTTCGATATTTGCAATATTTTTAGCATTGACAGATGTTCTGTGAAAGTTCCTCAGACGGTATCTTCTTGTGCCGGTGCAGAGCCGTGTTCGCCGGGCGTAATGATTTGGTGTCAGTGACTTGTCTCGTCCTAAAACCACTGGGTCCCAGTGAACTCAAAAGATGCTACTATTTCCTCTGAAAATTTCATGACTAAGGCTTTGTGTATTAAATAATTCCAGGCTT